>NW_027507764.1:258559734-259089734 GCF_037356315.1 Lithobates pipiens | reverse complement strand
TCTTTTACGATTGCCATTTCCATTATTGATGGATGAGAGATTTGCGGACATTGCATAGTAGGTGAGGTCGAAAAAAGACACAAGTCAAACCTGTGTGTGTGATTATATGTCAGTATTACAATGTATGATGCAGCCGTTCAGGTGCTTATCTAATAGTTTATTGAAACTATCAATGCCCCCCACCAATACCACTGCCTGTGGAAGGGAATTCCACATCCTTGCTGCTCTTACAGTAAAGAACCCTCTACATAGTTTAAAGTTAAACCTCTTTTCTTCTCATTTTAACGAGTGTCCACAAGCGTCTCGTCTCCAGGAGAGAATAAGTTCAGTGCTCGCAACCTTTCCTCACAACAAATATCCTCCAGACCCTTTATTAACTTTGTTGCCCTTCTTTGTACTTGCTCCATTTCCAGTACATCCTTCTTGTGGACTGGTGCCCAGAACTGGACAGCATACTCTAGGTGCGGCCGGACCAGAGTCTAGTAGAGTGGGAGAATTATTGTTTTATGTCTGGAATTAATCACCTTTTTAATGCATGCCAATATTCTGTTTGCTTTGTTAGCAGCAGCTTGGCATTGCATGTCATTGCTGAGCCTATAATCTCCTAGGACCCCCAGAGGTTCTCCACCCTGTGTATAGATTGCATTCATATTTTTGCCACCCAAATGCATTATTTTACATTTTTCTATATCAAACCTCTTTTGCCATGTAGTTGCCCACCCCATTAATTTGTTCAGATCTTCTTTCAAGGTTATCCACATCCTGTGGAGAAGTTACTGCCCTGCTTAGCATCGTCCACAAATACAGAGATTGAACTGTTTACTCCATCCTCCAGGTCATTTATGAACAAATTAAACAGGATTGGTCCCAGCACAGAACCCCGGGGGAACCCACTACCCCCCCCCCCCCGACCATTCCGAGCACTCCCAATTTATCACCACCCTCTGAACTTGCCCTTGTAGCCAGTTTTTAATCCATGTACTCACCCTATGGTTCATGCAAACGGACCTTATTTTGTACAGTAAACATTTATGGGGAACTTTATCAAATGCTTTTGCAAAATCCAGGTATACCACGTCTACGGGCCTTCCTTTATCTAGATGGCAGCTCACCTCCTCATAGAAGGTTAATAGATTGGTTTAGCAAGAACGATTCTTCATAAATCCATGCTGATTACTGCTAATGATACCGTTCTCATTACTAAAATCTTGTATATAGTCCCTTATCCCCTCCAAGAGTTTACATACTATTGATGTTGGGCTAACTGGTCTGTAATTCCCAGGGATGTATTTGGGCCCTTTTAAAATATTGGTGCTACATTGGCTTTTCTCCAATCAGCTGGTACCATTCCAGTCAGTGGACTGTCAATAAAAATTAGGAACAATGGTCTGGCTATTACTTGATTGAGTTTCCGAAGTACCCTCGAGTGCAAGCCATCTGGTCCTGGTGATTTATTAATGTTAAGTTTCCAAAGTCTAATTCTAATACTGTCCTCTGTTAACCATGGAGGTGCTTCCTGTGATGTGTCATGAGGATTAACACTGCAGTTTTGGTTCCCTCGTGAAGACTGAGGAAAATAATAAATTCAATACCTTCGCTATCTCCCCATCCTTTGTAACCAGATATCCTTCCTCATTCTTTATGGGGCCAATATGGTCTGTACTCCCTTTTTTTACCGTTTACATACTTTTGATTTTTGTTGCTCTCCTCCACTATGTATCTTTCTTGTTCTATCTTAGCCGTCCTTGTACCCTTACATTTCTTGTTGCATTCTTTATAAAAGTGTGAATGCTGATGATGATCCCTCAAGCTCGTATTTTTTTAAGGCCTTTTCTTTTGCTTTTATATGCATTTATACATTGAAATTAAGCCATACAGGACTTTTGTTCACCCTTTTCAAATGTATTACTCAATAGGATGCATTGACTAATGCCCTTATTTAATGTGCTCTTAAAAGCAAACCCATCTATCCTCCATGTTCTTTGTTCCTAAGATTTTATCCCAATTTATGCCTTCTAGCAAGTTTTATAGCTTAGGGAAGTTGGACCTTTTGAAATTCAGTGTCTTTGTATTCCCCTTATGTTTCTTATTTGTGTGATTTATACTGACGCCAAATGACCTGTGATCGCCGTTACCTAAATTGCCCCATATTTCCACATCCGTGATCAGGTCTGTATTGTTGGTAATCAGCAGATCCAGTAACACTTTCTTTCTAGTTGGTGCATCTACCATCTGACCCATAAAATTGTCCTGCAAGACATTTAGAAACTGGCGAGCCTTAAGCCCCATACACACGGTCGGACTTGTACAAACTTTTCCGTGGACTTTTGTACAAAGTGTGTTGTCCACAAGTTTGTATTGCATACACACGGTCGGACTTTTTGACAACAAACACGAACGTGGTGACGTCACAACGTACTGACGCCGCTTCAAAAGAGGACGTTCAATGACTCCAGCGCCACCTTTGGTCAACTTCTGTATTGTAGTCTGATCGTTTGCAATGGTTCTGAGCATGCGTGTTTGTACCTTGTACAAAAGTCCGATGCTTTTGCATACACACGGTCGGACTTTGCTCCATCGGACTTCTGTTGTCAAAAAGTTTGTCCGTTCGCAGAGCCAACAAAAGTCAGATGAAAACAGAAAAAGTTTGTCCGATGGAGCGTACACACAGTCGGATGTTGCTCCAAAACAGCTAATTTGCATGTTTGTTGTCAAAAAGTCCGACCGTGTGTACGGGCCTTTAGATGAATGCGTGGTTCCCTCCGCCCCGTCTTTTCATTGAACACTGGAACATCATTAACAGCAAGATCTACCGATACCTTCCATACCCATGAAGAATTTTTCTGTGGAGCACATCCGGATATTAATTATTGATGGACTTGTCATTGTGTCACAATTTGTTTATGTTGAGGATTCACAGATACAGCACATGCACTATACACATTGTCATATATGCCTATATTCATTCAGTTGGATATTATAGCAACACCCAATCCATGTTATCGTTGATTTAAGTGATTTTGTCATTTTATTGTATTTTTAACACGTACACTTTTACACATATACATGTACCTATATCCTTTTGTTTGAATAGTAAGGCAATTTCAGCACTTTTTTTGTGAGCATGTTGAATTTATCTCCAGGTTTACTCCTGGAGGTATACATGTTAATTTAGCGCTGCACATTTTCCACTCATATGCACTATACAAGCGCTGTTTGCTGTTAGAAAGATCTCAAAGCTGCAGCAGGAGGAGGAATAATTATAATACTGAATTACAGCAGAGTACAGCGGGTAAAACAATCATGGGCATGTCTCTACAGTTCGGTTATGATTACATAAAGCAAGTAAGGAGAATTTGTTTATCTCCTGTTGTGGCTCTAGGGTTGTTACCGAGTAGTGTGGCTGGCTGGCTGCAGAATGAGGGGCTGTGATTTATGTTGAAGTGGGCTTGTTCGCATTTAACATGTACACGCTTAGTGTACCCTCCCACATTCACTGAAATTTGCAAAGCATGATGGGAAGTGTAGTTTCATTATAGTGTAGAGAGGATATGATGTAATCCCTGTTGTAACAGCTCCTCCTTGGCAGAATACATGTTGCATTTTTGAATTACAGTGGGGACTTCCTGAAATCTCAATTAGATTGTTCTCTTCAATGGTAAGGAATTTCACAAATGTAATAACGGTTTAGTGTAGGACGGGTTACTATTGGGGTATTTTTTTGCTGATCCCGGCGTTCTGCTTTAAGGTTTCCTTACCTCTTTCTGTTTCCCAATAAATCTTACTTTCCTGTAGTCATTTTCCTCAAATACCTGAAAATAAAGAAATATTTATTGACAACCATTTTAGTGTTTTTTAAACCTGCAATACTGATAATAAAATTATTATATTTAGAGGATGGATATACAAGATAGTACTAAACAAACCCATATAGCATTATAGCTCCCAACTAATGTTTTTAATCCTTTTTATATTGTCCTCAATTAAATGTTTTTTTTTTTTTTTTTCTGGCTACTTTCATATAAACCTTTTTTAAAGTGGAAGTAAAACTTATTTTTTTTTGCACTTGTTCCTACAGGTAAGAATAAAATAAGGCTTACCTGTAGGTACCATGAATATCTCCTAAACCAGCACTGTTTAGGACAGTGACGGCGAACCTTGATGGCACACCAAATGTTTTGGAACTACATGTCCCATGATGCTCATGCACTCTGCAGTGTAGTGGAGCATTATGGGAAATGTAGTTTCAAAACATCTGTGGTGCCAAGGTTCACCATCACTGGTTTAGGAGTTATTCAAACTGCATCCAGCCAGTGATGTCACCGGCTGGAGGCATGGTAATGGTGGTACCCAGCTTTAAAACTTCCCCCTCCTCATACCCATGCTTACAAACCTGTTTAAAAAAAAAAAAAGATGTATATACACTTACCTGTTTTCAGCCTGCTCCAGTCATGTGATCCTGCGTCAGCCAGTGCAGCTACAGGGAATAGGAGAGAGGGCTGACAATGCATGGACAACTGAAGCCTATGGATGACATCAGTGTTTCAGACTTTATTAGATGCCGTCAGAGCACTCCCTCCTCTTCCTTGCAATGCCACTAGCAAAACGCAGGAAAAGTTATGCCGCGTACACACGATCAAACAAGCGGGTGGAAAAGTCCGACAAACTCGAGTCCGCCGGACAATCCCCCTGTGTGTAGCCTCCGGCATACTTTTTTGACTCGAAAGTACGGCGGACTTAGAATGCCGTGTTGCACTCCAATCTTCCCGCCGGACTCGCATTTCGGCGGACAATCCGGCCGTGTGTATGCCAGTCCACCGTACTTTTGAAATGAGCGGACTTTTCCCGCCCGGAGAAAAGTCCGCTCATTTCGAGCGGGTCTCCAGGTAGGCGGGGCCCGCGAAGGAGACGCCGCCGGCCCCGCCACCTGGTATGGACTTAAACGGGAATCCCAACGCCAAAAAAAAAAAAATAAAAAAAAAAAAAAAAAAAAAAAAAATCGGCGTGGGGGTCCCCCCAAAGTCCACAACTCCTGAGCTGTACCAGGCCGCGTTCCCTCAACATGGGGGATGCCTTGGGGAAAGGGGGGCCGCGCGGCCCCCCACCCCAAAGCACCTTGTCCCCATGTTGATGAGGACAAGGGCCTCTTCCCGACAACCCTGGCCGTTGGTTGTCGGGGTCTGCGGGCGGGGGGCTTATCGGAATCCGGGAGACCCCCCTTTAATAAGGGGGCCCCCGGATACCGGCCCCCCACCCTATGTGAATGAGTATGGGGTACAATGTACCCCTACCCATTCACCTGTAAAATAAAAGTACAAAAAAAACACAACACACGAGATAAAATACTTTATTGCACAGCTCCGGGGGTCTTCTCGCCGGACTCCTCCGCCGGACTCTTCTTCAGACTTCGGGGGTCTTGTCCCCCTCTTCCGTTCTTCTGCCAGGCCACCGCGCCTTCTTCTAGCTCTTTTACAGGCGGTGGCCCGGTCTTCTGTCGCTGCCGCCACCGCCTTCCGCTCTTCTCATCTGTGACATCCACCGAAGACCCCGCCCCTTGTCTCTCTCGATAGATAGATAGATAGATAGATAGATAGATAGATAGATAGATAGATAGATAGATAGATAGATAGATAGATAGATAGATAGATAGATAGATATATATATATATATATATATATCCACTTCAATACAGGGCACTTTCGCCCCCTTCCTTCCCAGCCCAATTTTCAGCTTTCAGCGCTCTAGCGCTTTCAGTGACAATTGCGCAGTCATGCTACACTGTACCCAAATGAAATTTTTATCATTTTGTTCGCACAAATAGAGCTTTATTTTGGTGGTATTTATTCACGACTCCGTTTTTTATTTTTTGCGATATAAGCGCAAAAAAGCGGAAATTTGGAAAAAAAAAACAATATTTTCTTTTTTCTACTTCAATAAAAATCCAATAAAATCAAATTTTGTCATAAATTTAAGCCAAAATGTATTCTGCTACATGTTTTTGGTAAAAAAAAAATCAGTTAAGTGTATAATAATTGGTTTGTGTGATCACGGACATATGTACGCAAATGATCATGTACATATGTGTGCAGGTGATCACGTACATATGTGTGCAGATAATCATTGGGACATGTGATTTTAGTGGGACATATGTGGGGGACATGTTTTTATTATTAGGGACATGTGTTTTTATTATTTGGGGACATGTATGTTTTGGGGACATGTGTGGGGACATTGTGTTTATACTGTGTGGTGTGTTTACTGTGTGGTGTGTTTACTGTGTGGTGTGTTTACTGTGTGGTGTGTTTACTGTGTACACTAGACTGGTGATCAGTGAGTAAAAAGCTGTAAAAACAGCTCATACTCACTGATCAGCAGCCGGCTGCAGCGATCTGCTCTCCTCTCCACAGCGATGACTTCTGTGTGAGGAGAGGAGGAGCCGATTGCCTAGCAACCGGCTGTTTGTTTACATCACATGACGGCCGTGATTGGACACGGCCGTCATGTGATCAGGAGGGCCAATCACAGAGCCCTCCTGCCGATCTGAGATGCGCCGTGTCCGGGTGACACGGGCGCATCGGGATCGCGCCGCTGCGCGGGCGCGCGCGATCCCGCTACTCCTGAATGACGTTCCTGAACGTCCTATCAGGAGTAGGCGGCTCCCACCCGGCCGTATATGTGCATTGGCCGGGTGGGAAGTGGATATATATATATATATATATATATATATATATATATATATATATATATATATATATATATATATATAAGTCGCCGCATGCCCGTTCCCTGTCATTGTGAGCGGAGGACTCGGCGAGGTAACAGAAGAAGAAGAAAGAAGAAAGAAGAACCGAAGAGGGGGACAAGACCCCCGAAGTCGGAAGAAGAGGCCGGCGGCGAGGAAGAAAGCTGGACTCCTCCGCTAGCAAAAGAGCTACAAGAAGATAGCGGAGAAGTCCGGCGAGAAGACCCCCGAAGACGGAAGACCCCCGGAGCTGTGCAATAAAGTATTTTATCTCGTGTGTTGTGTTTTTTTTGTACTTTTATTTTACAGGTGAATGGGTAGGGGTACATTGTACCCCATACTCATTCACATAGGGTGGGGGGCCGGTATTTGGGGGCCCCCTTATTAAAGGGGGCTCCCGGATTCCGATAAGCCCCCGCCCGCAGACCCCGACAACCAACGGCCAGGGTTGTCGGGAAGAGGCCCTTGTCCTCATGAACATGGGGACAAGGTGCTTTGGGGTGGGGGTCGCGCGGGCCCCCCCCTTCCCCATGTTGAGGGCACGCAGCCTGGTACGGCTCAGGAGGGGGGGGGCGCTCGCTCGCCCCCCCCCCTTTCCTGGCCGGCCGGGTAGCGTGCTCGGACAAGGGTCTGTTGTGGACATTGGGGGGACCCCCACGCAGATTTTTTAGGCGTTGTGGTTCCCCTTTAAGTCCATACCAGGTGGTGGGGCCAGCGACGTCTCCTTCGCGGGCCCCGCCTACCTGGAGATGCGCTCGAAATGAGCGGACTTTCCTCCGCGTGTGTGGGCGAGTCCGTTCATTTCAAAAGTAGGGCGGATAGTACGGCGGACTTAGTACACCGCATTAGTCCGCTGAAAAAGTGCCGTGTGTGGGCAAGTAGCCCGTTCGGAAAGTCCGACGGACAGTCTGGTGGGAAGTCCGCTAGATTAAGTACGTCGGATAGACGGCTATGTGTGTACGCGGCTTTACAAGACCGGACTGGAGTAGGCTGAAAATGGGAAAGTATTGGTAGAGCAGAACCTGGTATGCAGGATCACAATAGCAAATGCTGGATTCACTGTGTATGTTATTTTTGAGGATAAACCAACGGACAAGGTAAAAAAAAAAAAAAAACACATAAAAATATCCCATAATTTATAGATGCAATAACTTTTGTGCAAACCGATATACAATTATTAGGATTTTTTTTTTTACCAAAAATATGTAGCAGAATGCATATTGGCCTAAACTGATAAAGAAAATTAGATTTTTTTACAATGTTTATTGTTTTTTTTTTCCTTTTAACAGAAAGTAAAAGAATTTTTTAGTTTGATCAAATACCACCAAAGGAAAAAAACAAACAAGCAAATTGTATTTGGGTACATCATTTAACAGTGCAATTGTCAATTAAAGTAACGCTGCGCTGTATCTCAAAAATGGTCACGAAGGGGGTAAAACCTTCTGGGGTTCTAGTGGTTAACCACTTCAGAAACGTGCTATAGCTAAAAGCTACAGCGCGACTCTCTTGTTCTGGGAGGGGCGTCCATAGATGTCCTCTCAGAAGCACGCCCCCTGTGCACCCCCTGGGGCACGCATCTGGCGCACTCTGATCACGGTAAAGGGTCAGTCACTGCGGACCTTCACCATGTGATCATCTGTGTCCAACCACAGCTGATCACATATAAACAAACTTCCCGGTTATTGGAATTCCTTTCCTCACATGCTTTCACATTGTGAGGAGAGCCGGTAACTGGCAAGTATAAAAGGGGACATTTAGGCTCGATTCACACTGGTGCAATTTGGGAAACCCTGCAAATCCAGTGCGGGTTCCCTCATCGCACCTGAATCGCCAGCGGTTCCCACTTCCCTCTACAAACCAATACGGGTGTCAATACAAAGTTAATGACACCCCCAGATTAGTTTGCAGAACCTTGAATTCAGACAGGAACCAAATTGCATGGGTGTGATCTGATTCTGGTGCGGACAAAAGAAAGGGTCCTGCGCGAGTTTGGTCCAAATGCGATGTGAATTCAGCCATAGTGTTTGTATGGCTGAATTTGCATTGCACAGACATCGCATGTGATTTGCGCAGCAATTCGAATCACATGTAATGTCTTGCATCGCACCAGTGTGAATTGGCCCTTACAGAGATAATTAGGGCACTGATTATCAGTGCAGCCCCATCAAATCAGCTCCATCAGTGAAGGGAAAAAAAAAAAAATCCTTATTTGCAAGACTGTATAACAGAAACTACGAAAAATGTTTTCTTTAAAAGTTTCAGTCTTTTTTTCATTTGTTTAGCAAAAAAATAAAAATAAAAAAATTCAAAACCCACTGATGATTAAATACCACCAAAGAAAGCGGTCTAAAAAAAAATAATGATATGTCATATGGGTACAGTGTTGCATGATCTCACAATTTTAAGTATTTAAAGGTATCCCCGGGTAAAAAAGATGGTTAAGCCCCCACTAACATCAGGGGTCACATAGGCAATTCCAGTTGGTTTCAATGGGCTTTTTCACCTTCATTCACAACGCTTCTTGCTTAATGCTTTTGGTGTGTCGTTAAAGCGGAACTAAACCCTCCAGTAATGAACGGATTATACCCCTTGCCAGCCAGCTATACTGCTTTCCGCCTCACAGCCTGCTGCCCACCGTATTGCGCTTTATGAATGGTCCTGCAGTCTTTCCCGGGACCTGTGATGTATCCCAGAAGACTGCAGGGAGGAGGGGGAAGAACTGTCAAAACTTGGTACCCACTCTCCCCTCCTAAAATGATATACCAAACATGCTAGAGCAGGGGGGAGTAGGACTAAAAGCTGAACTACACCTCTTTGGTTGAGTTCTGCATTAGAAGAGAAGTATAGACTCTAAATACTATGTGAGCAGAGACTGTCAGTCTCCGTCTCTCTGCTCGGCCTACAAGCACGCTCACTGGAATGCTGGGCTGTGGAGGGGTGGCTCATACTCTCAGCGGATCTCAGGATCTTTTCAGAGCCTAGAGCTCTGTGACATCAGCCGACAGTGGAACATAGGACTGCACTTCTGTGATCTATAGAAGAACAGCCACAATAGCTTTGGCTATACTTCTCCTTTAAGTTTAGTACCACTTTAACCATGAATGGCACCCAAGCATTGTTTGCGGTTGTTTTTTTTCCTTTTTCCATGTTTACGCTAATAATATGCAATACAACAGTGTGAATCTGAAACATGCTTGCTATCATTCCAGCAGAAAAACCAGGTCCCCCCATCCTACCAGATAGGGCTGTATTGATCTCAGGACTGGATAGTATAAATCCTGCAGCTGGTAAACAGCTGTATTATATTTCATCACAGAACTTGGAGGTGTGTTTAGAGTTCTGCTTCAACACTAACCCCTATTTTCCATGTACATCACTAAAAGTCATCTTAGTAACCAAACATCAGCTCTACTTCCTCAGCTTCCCCGTACTATGTAACCCACGTATAGGGTGCAGGGATTGTACCATGCACAGTAATGGAGAGCTCGAGTCATACAGGTACGTTTAGAAGCCCATCATCAGAGTTACCCCCATAAGAGAACATGACATGACCTGTCCGGTGTGGGTGACCTTCTCTCCGGCCTGGGACTGCAGAGCTCTATGATGTCTCCAGCTTTGTGTCTTCACACACCCCAATCCGCGGGCCGCACAGCCCAGGGTGCCCCCATCCAGTCCCTTCCCCACGACCCCCCTGACATAAACACGACCCAGCGCAATCCAGGAGGCCGCCATGTTTAATGTCACCTCCTGCTCGCTTCCCTCTGACCCCGGATGTAGATGGCGAACTATGGCAGCACTCCTGTAGAATCTACCAATAAGAAGAGAGAAAAGCGCGTCACGTGGCCGCTGTCATCCAGCGTAGTCGTATGCTGTTTTCGGAGGCGGACAGTACATGTGGAGGTTAGTGGTGAAAGTCACGGTGTGAGAATAGTCGGCGATGGTGGTCAGTCTGTACGATACCTAGACAGGGGGACAGTTACTGAATCTGGCGGTACACGTGGTTTGCTCTCATTATGGGTGTCTGGAAAAAGGAAGGTGCACTTAGCATCGATGAGCGATTTATTAGCGTGTATGAGAGGAGGAGGTTCCCATAGACTTCAGGAAGTAGGCCAAGTAGAAACAAAGGCAAAACTTTATTTTGTGTTCTAACTCCTGTCACGTTTGGTCCCCTTTTTTTTTTTTTTTTTTTGTCCCTTAACCGGAAGTGAGAAGAAATCCCTCCAGAGTGACGGAATCCCTGGTTGTTACCAGGACTAGTGTCCCCTATTGGAAGATTTCTGCTCTATTCCAGTTTACAAGGTTGGATTTTTCTTTCCCTTTCAGCAATAACTGTAAACAAGAAAAATAGTGAGAGTGGATCTCCCTAACTGGGAGTTGGGAAGGATTTCTTCCGATATTAGTGTTTGTAAAGCCTTATATACTACCTTTTACTACAGGTAAGCCTATAATAAGGCTTACCTGTAGGTACTGGAAATGGTTTAGGAGATATTTACTATATGCACTGACGTTATTGGCGTGTGCGCACTGAAGAAAGGGCACGATCGTGTCGTTTCTAAGGGCCCTGTGCCATTATCATTAGGGGTGTTATATCCTCTATTAGTTATTGGAGTGTGGTTTTCTGTATGCTTTGACCCTTACTGATACATTTTTTTTATAATAGAGATATATATATATATATATATATATATATATATATATATATCTCCCACAAAAGTGAGTACACTTGTCACATTTTTATAAATGTTTTATGCAGTGTGCTACATATGGTCTGAGCGCTGACAGGCTGACCCCCAACCCCTTCAACCCCTTCAACCTGTGCAGCAATGCTGACAGCACTTATACATCTATTTCCCAAAGACAACCTCTGGATATGATGCTGAGCAGGTGCACTCAACTTCTTTGGTTGACCATAGCGAGGCCTGTTCTGAGTGGAACCTGTCCTGTTAAACCGCTGTATGGTCTTGGCCACCGTGTTTATTCTTTTTTTTTCAGATCCTCAGAGAGTTCTTTGTCATGAGGTGCCATGTTGAACTTTTAGTGACCAGTATGAGGAAGTGAGAGTGATGACACCAAATTTAACACACCGGCTCCCCGTTCACACCTGAGACCTTGTAACACCAACGAGTCACATGCCATCGGGGGAGGGAAAATGGCTAATTGGGCCCAATTTGGACATTTTCACTTAGGGGTGTACTCACTTTTTTTGCCAGCTGTTTAGACATTAATGGCTGTGTGTTGAGTTATTTTGAGGGGACAGCAAATTTACACTGTTATACAAGCTGTACACTCACTACTTTACATTATAGCAAAGTGTCATTTCTTTTTTTTTTAATACGAACTTTTATTGAGACATAAAGAGAAAAAATAGGCACATACATTGAGCGACTGAGTGCTCCAGAATACTAGCATCAAAGTACAGTACACAGAGTAACAACAATACATTGCTTGTGGTAATGGAATAGCAGGCATTCAAGTACAAAACAGAATAATGGTTGATAAATACCTGCCACCCAACACAATAGTCATTGTTCATGGGGGTACAGAGAGCAAGGCATCAAACAGAGATAAAGTATCCCCCACTATGCCAAGCACTGGGGTAGTGACTGTAACATCGAATAACAACAAGTATGGAAATGCCAAAGAAAACCAAAGAAAAACAGGAATCATAGCACAAAACAATAACTAAAACTGAAATAATGAAATAAATGCTCAAAAAGGGTACGGAACTACAAGATCCTCAACCTAGGTCAGAACCCCGTTTGGGGGCGAGCAGACTCCCAGACAGTCCCAGCCCGAAGGCATAGGGTCTCAGGGGGACCAAGACTTCCATTTAAGGTCGTATACCGGCATGGTGTCCAAAATTGTATGGGAAATCCTCTCCATTAACTGTATTGCAGCCATCCTCTTGAGCACCCGTTCCCATGCAACCGTAGGCGAACGCCAGAATAAGGCAATCGACCAGTGTACTGCACTAAAGAGAGTATGGGAGAGCTTTTGCTCCGGGGGGGTAGAACCGGGGATATCCGCAAAAAAGAGGCACATTTGGAAGGTAAGCGTGACAGGGGTGCCAATGATACCCGACACTCTGTCCTGCACTTTCTGCCAGAGAGTTCTGAGAGCTGGGCAGCTCCAAAAAATATGGAGATGAGTGCCTGAATCAGGGCAACCCCGAAAACAAGATCCAGAAACGGTGGGGAAGAAGGTATGCAGCTTCGCAGGGGTGTAATACCACCTGGTATGGAGCTTCAACACCGTTTCCTTCACCGCCTCGGACCTGGTACACTTATGCATGTTAGAAATTCTGCGAGACCACTCCTCCGAGGAGACTACCTCTCCCGTCTCCAGTTCCCATTTAAGTATGGCCGCAGATTTCTCCGAAAGGCCCACATCCGTAAGGGATAAGTATATGATGGAAATACCGCCCCTATCTCTAGATTCCGGGCCACATAGTCTCTCAAATAAGGTGTCCGCCCCCCAGGTGGCCCTCGGGAAATAAGTGTTATAAAAATGTCTAATTTGCAAGTAGCGAAAAAATTCCGAGTTAGGTAGGGCATGAGAGGACCGGAGGGATCCGAAAGACCGAAAGGTCCCCCTGACATGCAGGGAACCATAGGTGATCAGATCCCCCCTAGTCCATAATGCAAAACCAGTATGATCCTGGAGGGCCGCAGGGAACTCAGGGTTCCCGATAAATGAGGCCAGTTTTGGGTTAGGGGGACGAAGTGAGAATTTCCCACTGTACAGGGACCATAGGCGAAGTGACTGACTCACAACTGTATTCAGGGCTGAGAGCTCTTTAATGTGTAAGGATTTATTCCAGAGAAGACCGGGGAGGTAATAGGGGATTACCGAGGCGCGCTCAAAGCGCAACCAGGGCACTGATCTCGGGGAATAGTGCCATTGGGCAAGCTGGAGAAATCTGGCTGAAAGGTAGTACAACCAGATGTTCGGTAAACCCAGGCCTCCCCTGTCTCTACTCCTGTATAACATATGCTTGCCCAAACGAGGCTTTTTGTTGTGCCAGACGAACTTATTAATATCACTTTGTAAAGATTCCAGGGTGAGACGGGAAATATAGTTGGGTAGGGATCTAAATAAAAATAACAGTTTAGGGAGGATCGACATCTTAACCGCCTGAACCCTGCCCAAAAATGAAATATGGTAAGAGTCCCAGGTGTGTAACAGTTGTCTAACTCGGGAAAACATAGCCGGGTAATTAGCAAGGTATATTTTATGGCTAGAAGCCGCTAGCTTAATCCCCAGATAGGAGAAGGTCTGGCAATCCATAGGAAAGCCAAAGTTCGCTTGAATCTGAGCTGCTATCTGTTGGGGAAAATTAATTGGCAGAGCTGAACATTTCGTGAGGTTAACACCCAGACCAGACAGACCCCGGAAATCATGCAGGACTGAAACTAAGTTAGGTATGGAGACCATGGGGTCCGTCAAAAACAGGAGCACATCGTCCGCATACATGCTCAGCTTAAATTCCTGATCGCCCTTAACATAGCCCCTAATATCAGGGTTGAGGTTGATCGCCCGAGCCAGAGGTTCTATGGCGAGGGCGAACAACAAGGGCGATAACGGGCACCCCTGCCTGGTTCCACGACCCAGTGTAAAATAGTCTGAGTTGCAGCCTGGCAGCTTGATTCGGGTGCGGGGGTGGTGGTAAAGTGCCCTAAAGCCATGAACAAAGGCTCCGGAAAAACCAAACCTCCCTAAAGCCAGTTCTAGATAGGACCACAACACACTATCGAACGCCTTGTGGATATCAAGGCCCAACAGTAAAACTACGGGAAAATAGATCAGCATCCTGAATGACATTAGAGGCAAACCTGATATTATCCGTGATCTGTCTGGTCGGTATAAAACCCGTTTGGTCAGGGGAGACTAGAGAGGTGATTATCTTAGAGAGCCTGTCGGCCAAAATGCGCCCAAAAATCTTGAGGTCGGTGTTGATAACCGAAATCGGCCTATAATTCTGTGGAAGAGTGTGGTCCCTGTTCGGCTTGGGGATCAGAGACATATTCGCTAAGAGCATGTCATCCGGGAAGGTATTACCCTCAAGGATATGATCGAACATGGCCCTGAGGTACGGTGTCAGGGAGTCCTGAAATTTTTTATAGTACTGGGCCGAGAATCCATCCGGCCCGGGGGTTTTGGAGGGTTTAAGGGATTTGATAACTTTAGAAATTTCCTGATCAGAGCACGGGGCATTCAATGTTTGAATCTGGTCCGTAGTCAATCTAGGGAGCGGTATCTCCTCCAGCCAAGCCTCGAGGGCCTGGTCCGGGGGGGAGGCCGGGGGGGAGAGAAGGTCCGCGTAAAACTTGGAAAAAATTTTAAGGATCTCAGCGGGGTGGGAAACTGCAGTGCCTTGAGCGTTTCTTAATCTGTATGTATGCGGTGCTTGAATAGATTGGTTCAACTTTCTAGCAAACATAGCTGAGGCCGAGCTGCTGTGTAACAGAAACTTGGCCTTAGACCAGCGTAAAGATTTCTCAGTTCTGTCAGACAAGATTCTGTCAAGTTCTAGTCTGTGCGAGTTGATTTGTAATAGGATGTTAGGGTCGTGATCTTGAGAATGTAAGTGATAAAGTCTGTCCAGTTCGATCGTGAGTCTGCGAATGTCTGCCAACCTTTGCCTATTCCTTTCTGCCGCTAACTGAATCAGGTGCCCCCTGACCACTACCTTATGTGCGGCCCACAGTATGGGGGGGGACACCTCATTCGTATCATTATGAGCAAAATACTCTGTAATATGGGAGGAAATCTGCGTTAACACGATTGGGTCGGAAAGAAGTGCCTCATTTAGTCTCCAACCCGCCACTGAGGGCTTAAGGCCCATGTGGGACAGGTCCAGGGAAACCATCTGATGGTCTGACCATGGGCAGGGGTGGATGGATGCAGCAGTGGAGTTTGCCAGGAGAATTGCAGAACAGAATAAATAATCCAGCCTGGAATAACTGTCATGAGGGTGAGAATAAAATGTATACTCCCTGGCCCCCATGTTATGGGCCCTCCAAGAGTCTGTCAAATTATGGGAGAGAAGCAATGCTTTTAAAGACTTCGAAAAGGCGTTAGCGGAGCCTCTGTCCCTACTACGGTCAAGCACTGAGTGAGCTACCAGGTTGAAATCACCCCCCACTATCATGTGGGGAGAAATAAAACCATCCAGGACCCGGAAGAACGCTTTAAAAAAAGCTAGTTGTGAGTCATTGGGTGCATAAACATTTGCTAGGGTGACCTGTTTACCTTGCAAGGAACCCTGAAGGATGATAAATCTGCTCTCAGGGTCCTTATACACTCTATCCATGTTAAACAGAACCCCATTGCGTAAAAAAATAGCCACCCCTCGGGATCGGGATGCATAAGTGGAGTAATAACCACGAGAATAAGCCTTATCGAAAAATGAGGGGTGATTACCCGTAGAGAAATGTGTCTCCTGGAGGAGCAACACATCTGCCCGCAACTGTTTGTAGGCACTAAATGCTTTTTTACGTTTTTGAGGGGAGTTAAACCCCTTAACATTATGTGAGACTATCTTAATCCCCATTGATCATATTGAGGGAAAAGCAAAACCCAATAGAGGCTTTTAACTCCGATCCCGAGGGGGGGGGTGAAAGATAAACATAAACACATTGGACAGCCCAATAGGCCGCACTGCAGCGGAAGACAACTAGCGTATATAAATAAGTGTTTCCAGAGGATCTTAACCTTAGGTATTCTAATGATATAACAAAAAAGTGTCCCGTACCTGAAAATAAAAACAACCAAAAAAAACATAGTGAACATATAAACCATTGGGGTCGGGAGGGGATAGACCATCCCGACATAAAGATAAACCATATCTGCCAGGTGAGTGACCTTCCTGAACAGTAGGACCTCATGGTCCAACACTCTCGGCCACCCGAGAGGAGACAGATGGCGGGAGGAGCAGGGACTAACTTGCCTCCACTCACCCCAACCCTCAACTCTCCCGCGGGGACGCAAGAGCGGGGGGACAAACAAGCGCGGGACCAATATCCCAGCACAGCGGGGACTAGGTAGAGCCAAAGGTGCATCAAGAAAAGCGCAGTGGGCCAGAGGGGGGAAGGGTGTCAAAAGCACAGTGTTCTAAGAAGAAAACCCCCCCCAGCTGGCCTCTACACCAGTCCCATCAAATCCCAGGCCGGGGGAAAAAAAAGGAAAAGAAAAGCAACCGGGCCAACGGGTTAAATATCAAAATGCAAAAAAAAAAAAACAAGACACGTCCTCACATGAGGTGGGCTCTGAGGTTTTGCCTTTGCCGCCTGCGGTCTCTGTTCGGGGAAGGAGTGGCCCATATGTCCGAAGGGCGAGGTGTAGAGGGCATCCTGGGCAGGTCCTCCTTCGCCATGAGTCCCAGCTTGACCAGGAGCTCCTTGCCCTCCTGAATGGTGGTAACAGAGTACGTGGTGCCGTTTTGGATAACCTGAAGTTTGAATGGAAATCCCCATCTGTACCGGATTCGTGCTTCCTGCAGGGGAGTCGTGATTTCTTTAAATTTACGCCTCTTGTCCAGGGTCGCCGGGGAAATGTCCGGGTAGATTTGGATCTTGACCCCCTCCAGGGTAATGTTGGGGGTGGCTCGAGAAGCCCTTAGGATCTCCTCCTTCACCAAATAATCCTTGAGACACAGGATAATGTCCCTTGGAGGTTTGTCTTCCGGGGGCTTGGGCCGCAAAGCTCTATGCAGTCTGTCACAGGTAAATGCAGAGATAGGAGAAGCAGGCAGTAGGGATTGAAACAGCTTCAGCACGGCAGGGGCTATGTCAGTTATGGCCTCCGGGACCCCCCTGAGCCTCAGGTTGTTACGTCTGTTTCTATTGTCAAGGTCCTCCAAGTGGCCCTGGAGCTGGGAGACAGACTCAGAGAGGGTTTCATGATCCCTGCGGAGGTCAGAGTATGCAAGCTGCAGCTCATCATGCTTTGTTTCCAGTAAGTCAGTTCTGCCTCCTAAAACAGCAAGCTCCTGTTGCAAAGTGCTGGTGGACTTATGGAGTTCGGTTTGAAACTTCTCCACCAGTTTTGTATACATAGCTGTGAGGCTGTCATCCAAGTCCGCTTTGGTGAGTTGTAAAGAGTACTCACCATCCCTGATCGAATGTGCAGGGGAGGCTGCAGGGCTGCCTCTGAGCTCTGGCGTGCGTCCCAGGTCAGCGCCATCTTGAGAATTCCCCGCCATCTCCCGGGCCCTGAGGAGATAATTTGTGAGGGACCGCTGTGCTGGTTTCCCGCGACGGGACTTGGCAGACGGCATGCACCGATCTTTCCTCCGGGGGTGCAGGTACTTCAGGTGCTCAAACAGCGCGTTAAACGGCCCCGGGGAGTGAGATAGCGTCCCCGCTGTGACGGAGCTCCGCTCAAGTGCGACCTTCCAGGTTCGCGCCGCGCATGCGCCCCCTCGCAAAGTGTCATTTCTTCAGTGTTGTCACATGAAAAGATATAATATATTTACACAAATGTGAGGGGTGTACTCACTTTTTTTGTGAGATTCTGTGTAATATGCACCACACTACACTGTGCAATACACACTAGTGTATTATATATATACTCTGCAATGTAATATATACACTACACTGTATTATATAATCTACACTAGAGATGGGCGAACGGTTCGGCCCAGCGTAAGCTCGGGCCAATCTTTGGCTGTTCAGATGTTCTGCGAACACCGAACAATATGCAGTGCACTAACACGAAGAATCAAAAGTGCTCATTTTAAAGGCTTATATGCCAAAGACAACCTCTGGATTTGACGCTGAGCAGGTGCACTCAACTTCTTTGGTAGACCATGGTGAGGCTTATTCTGAGTGGAATCTGTCCTGTTAAAACACTGTATGGTCTTGGCCACCATGCTGCAGCTCAGTTTTAGGGTCCTGGCAATCTTCTTTTAGCCTAGGCCATCTTTATGTAGAGCGACAATAATTTTTTTTAAGATCCTCAGAGAGTTCTTTGCCACGAAGTGCCATGTTGAACTTCCAGTGACCAGTATGAGAGAGTGAGAGCGATAATACCAAATTAAAAACACCTGCTCCCCATTCACACCTGAGACTTTGTAGTCACATGACACCAGGGAGGGAAAATGGCTAATTGGGCCCAATTTGGACATTTTCACTTAGGGGTGTACTCACTTTTGTTGCCAGCGGTTTAGACATTAATGGCTGTGTGTTGAGTTATTTTGAGGGGACAACAAATTTACATTGTTATACAAGCTGAACACTGACTACTTTACATTGTAGCAAAGGGACATTTCTTCAGTGATGTCGCATTAAAAGATATAATAAAATATTTACAAAAAATGTGAGGTGTGTGTGTGTGTGTGTGTGTGTGTGTGTGTGTATGTATGTATGCATATATAATTATTATAAAATCTCTATCAGTGTGTGCTAGGATGTAAAAACAGTGGATTAAATCACATTTCCCAGCAAAACTCTGAAAAGTGATGACAGTTTGAGGCGTGTAACCAGAGCTGCCAAGCCAGGATATTTGATATCTAGACCAGGGGTCCCCAACCCCCAGACCAAGGACTGGTACGTAGTCCGCTGATGGCCGGGCTCAGGGCTGTCTTTAATATTGATTGGGCAAAAATTTTCTTAGAACCCCCCATGCAATTTCGCTCTCCACTTTCTCTGAGACATACAATAAATGGCAGCTAGACTTAAAATGAGTTTACTGTATCAGATCAGGCAGCGATTGCGATTGGTTTCCAGAGGTTACAGCTAGGGGTGCACCGAATGGGTTTTTTGGTGCCGAAACCGATACCGAAAATGAAAAATACACTAGGCTGAAACCGATACCGAAACAGCACCGATACCGAAAATGACTGTTTTTAAAAAATATTTTCATACAGGAGATGGTCAGAGACTGCAGGCATGGTACAGGAGAGATCAAAGCAGCCTCACCAGTTCCCCTCAGATGCAGCCTGCCCGATAAAAATACATGCACAGTGTTTTCCATGTATTCCAATGGCTTTAGTTCACACCATGCAGTCAGTTTCCGGTGCAGAAACTGACTGCATGGTGTGAACTAGAGCCATTGGAATACATGGAAAACACTGTGCATGCATTTTGTGCAAAAAAAAAAAAAGCACACGGAACTGCATCTGGTGTGAACTGGCCCCCCAAGCAAGCTACCTGGTTCCGTTCCAACAGACTTCTATTGGGAATACTCATATCGTTACCTCTACTAGCAATAACTTAACCCTTCCCCATTCTATCACATGGTGATAAAAACCTAGCTGGGTCAAAATCAAGATTTTTTTTTTTTTTTTTTATATGGCAAATAAAGGGAGTACAGCCTTTGTCCTGTGACCTGGTTTATATAGCATGGCTACATTCACACAAGTGGCCAGAGGTAGATAGTTTCAGACTTGTACTTTATTTTTATTTTTTTGGGCCAGTTTGATATATGCAGTAAGCAGCATGTTGCGTCAAGTACCAATGTGGTCTCTGTAATCAATTTGATTAGTTCTATTACTTTGTCCTAAAAAGGGATGATTAAGGCACACTGCCACCAAATATGTATTAAGGATCCAATCTAACACATGCATCTCCGCTTACCCATGCCCGGATCAGTGTGGTGATCTCCGTGTGTCACGGAGCTGTGCATTGAATTTCCCGGGCGGATGCAGTAACAATGTCCCGCCTCCTGTAATATCGTCACGCTGATTCAATGTCCCGCCATTGGATCAGTGTACCGTCTGTCACAGGAGGCGGGACATTGTTACTGCAGCCGCCCGGGAAATTCAATGCACAGCGAGATGACCGCACTGTCGGGCGGGAGGAAAGGAGGAGGGGGGACGGAGGACGAGCCAGGAAAACACCCGTGCAATGGGTGGCACCAGGGGGCGGAGCCCCACAAGGCCCCGCCCCCATTTCCGACCCCATTATCGACAAGATTTTCCTTTCGGCAATTTGCCGAAAACACCATTTTCGGCCGCCGAAACATATCTTTTTGGTGCATCCCTAGTTACAGCATATCATTACTGCTTACTGACTGGTTGCTAGAGGTTACAGCACTCCTTAAGGCTCACTGATTAGTTGCTAGAGGTTACATCACATTTCTGCTTGTTGATTGGCTGCTAGAGATTACTGTACAGTAATACTGCTCACTGGTTGCGATAGGTTACAGCACATCTTCTCCTCACTGCAGGGGGGCATGATATACCTATGAATGCTGCCTTTATTTACATATCAGTGCCGTTGGCCTCAGCTATTTACATATGCATGTGACTGCTATTTACATATGAATGTCATATTTACATGTAAACGCAGGTCTGCCGGTGAGTCATCTGTACACAACAATAGGGCAGAGCTGGGCAGTATTAGTAGCAGCACAGGACTAAAACTTCAAGGGACAAGGGAATGTAAACTGGGATAGTTGGCAAGTATGAGGCAGCTGCTTTGGGCCCCACAACAATGACAGAGCCCTGGGCAGCTGCCCCTTTTGCCCTGCCTTAAAGACGGCCCTGGCTGGGCTGCAAAGCTGTAGGTGAGCTGCGACCGCAGTCCCAACATGAGACCTTGGTTGCAGCTCACATCCTGCTGTCTGACTCTGTCACCGGCAGACACCCCCCCCCCCCCTCCTGCAGTGCTAGGGCGGGGAGGACCACTCGGACGAGTCACAGATGGTATTTGGTACTATTAGATTACAGAAACGCAAACCTTTTTACATTATATACTACTGTAAAAGAGAGGATTCTAGCATTTTACATAAATAACTAAAATAGCCTTCACGCTACTAAAATATAATCAGGTTGCCCTATGTGTTCAATATATAATATAAAATATATCAAAAAGTATAAAATGTGTAATGTATATTAAATGAAGAGAATAATATTCTAAGTGCTAATATTACTAAAACCAATATAAACGTGCACTAGGAAATTAAGTGAGCAAAGTGATATATAAAGTATATATACAACTAAAGTGCTATAAATCTGCAGCAGGGTCTACTAGTATTCACCTAACACTAAATAAAATAAAATAAAGTACATAATGATCCTGCACAAAAATGTGTATAAATAACAGATGTAAATCATATAATGATGTAAAGTAATAAGTGATAATAAAGGCAAAACGGAATATGTCACTGGTAATAATCCTAGATATTAGGAAGAATATGCACCATCTCATAGATCCGAATGTAAAAAAGTCTCTTAGAATGGTAAAAAACAAAAGGCTCATTATGTACTCTAGCATTTTACAACCACTTTTACTTTCACACTGGGGATTCCTGACTGGCAGGGAGGGAGAGGGGGAGAGAAGACATCACTTAAATTAGCAAGCCCTACCCCAAAAATAAGTCCTACTGTGTTTTTGGTTGCCAAAATGAGTATAAGACCCAAGCCTATTTTTAGGGAAACACCGTAATGGCAGGCTGCCATCCAAGATAGGCATGCACACTGTGGGATTTGACCACTAGCCGGTACATTCCCCTATAACAGTGATGGCGAACCTTGGCACCCCAGATGTTTTGGAACTAAATTTCCCATGATGCTCTGGCACCTTGCATTGTAGTGGAGCATCATGGGAAATGTAGTTCCAAAACATCTGGGGTGCCAAGGTTTGCCATGACTGCCCTATAACCTCAAGGGCTAACATTTTCTGTACCTCTTCTTAAATTACTTTTCTCTAAGCTTTAGGTACCTGATATGGCTTTAACTTTACTTTGATGTCAGGCTTGGTCACAATGTCACAGTACATTTTTAGTCTGGCCAGGGAATTCTTAAAACATTTCTACATTTTTCTGGAAGATCTCCTCCTGAGTCTAAGTAGCAGACGGGGTCTCTGACATCCTAACCTTGGGTATACCTTTCATTAGTGATACTTTAGGGTTGTTTTCTGCTGAGAGCCTCCTGATTCTTCCAGAGTTTTATTAGGTTAACCTGGTATATAGTTAGTAAGGTTGAATAAAGACACCAGTCCATCCAGTTCAACCTGAGTGAGTGTCTACAACTGTCCCTATCCCTGTACATTGCACACTCACATTGGTCCCTACCCTCAAGGAGCCCACAATACAAGGTCCCCATTCATATACTGGGGCCAATTTTGGACAGAAGCCAATTAACCTACCTGCATGTCTTTGGATTGTGGGAGGAAATCCACGTGGATGGGATTCGAACCAGCAACCCTTTTTACTGCTAGGCAAGAGTGCTAACCACTACACCACTGTGCCACCCCAAATGTGTAGGGGGTTCTTATTTTGGGGTTGGTATACCTGTTAGTTGACATCACTGACTTTCTCTCTGATCTCATAGGGGCCCTGCTACTTTGCCACCAATTGAATGATCTGCATGGCTCAGGTCAGTGTCTTAAAGTATTAAAGCCAGGGAACTATCATTTTTAGAATGGCAGCAATGACAGCCTTCACATTTCTTCCAGTATAGGTTTCCTGTAGTAATCTTGCCACTTTAAACCAGCAGCCCTTTATAAAAGAACATGTTAATTATATTGCCTTTTTTCAACTGGCATCCAGTTTAGTCTTTACTCCCTTGCAGAGCTACAAGCACTGCTGTTATTCAACACTTTCACGTATGTTGTGTGCCTTGTTTCCCACTGCCTAACGTGTTGTGCTACAGTGTCCTGTACTGATGTAGTGGCCAGTGAGAGGAGCTAAGGTGTTCAGCATGAGAACTTGCTTTCTGACACACTCGGAAGTGTCCATAGCAGTGGCACCCAATAGCTCTGTGCATACAATGGTAAGCAGCAGGGTCGCTTTGCCGTGTGGAGGCCTAATGTCTATCTAAACCCAAGAACAAAACTATAACACATTGCAAGTTATCATCAGTACTTAGATGTGATGTGGGGACACCTTTTCTCATAAATCACGGCATTCCTGAATGAATTTATGGACTTTCTTACACAAGCACTTTTCGCTTTATATTTGTTGCATTCGTTTTATTACACTGTGATTTGGTTTGACATTATTTTGTAAATGTAGCGTTGCCTTTGGATATATCTAAACCAAGCAACCGTGGATTTACAAACTGATTAAACAATTTGTTAATACAGTGATATTAAAGGCAATTTGTTTTCCTTCAAATAAAAAAAAAGATGATATACTTGCCTGCTCTGTGCTGTCCTGCTGGTGCCTGTGTAGGCGCGCTCCTGATCTGAGCTGTGTGCATCTACAGACAAACAAACCAGCTTGGGCACACCCCCCACTCCCTCCTCATAGGATTTGACTGATAGCAGTGGGAGCCTATGGTTCCCCCTGCCCTCAGTGTATAAATTAAGCAGAAGATCGGTTTTTGGCACCTGATTAATAATTTTTTGTTTTCTCCTATTGTGCATGCCATAACTCTTTTGTTGCCACTCCAGGCATGTAGTACGCTTCCAAACCTCCTGGTAACGGATGTCTACCCCCCTCAATTTGCAAGCCCAGGGCCGGCATGACGGGTGCCGCCATATAGAGGGAAGGGAACCCAGCAGATGTTCATCCACGCTACAACCCTTCTTGCTGACCCAGAAGCTATGTGTAAAACGTCACTTCAGATCCCCCTTTCACTGCAATCTGCACTGCATTAGATTCACATGAGCAAATGTGAGACATCAGAGGTCTTTTTAGACCCCAGATGTCTCCCTAAAGAGAACTTGTCACCAAAAAATCATTAAAAAAAACTGACTTTTTGTGATGAATAAAGTAAAAATGAAAAATTGTAAAACCCCCCCCAAAAAAATAAAAAATTCTTTGGAGCCCCATCCCCACATGTATGTACAAACGTAAACGCACGCATCATTGGCACCTATGCACGAAAACTATTTTTAGCACCTGAGCTCCCGTTTTAAACGAATGACCTGTGTGGGCTTTCAAAGCACCACATATGGAAGATATAGGGTAATGTGTTTTTTTTGTTTTTTTTTTTTTGTTTTGTTTTTTTCCCCATTTCACAGACGTGCGCAGTTTTAAGGTTTGACATATTTGGTATCTGTTTACTTGGCTCCACCTCATCTTTTTATATTTTACCCAAAAAATTGGTAATTTATTGTGTTGTGTGCCCAGAAACTTTGTGTTTCCTAGAACTTTGCACTAATCGTGTAACATAAAATATTGGAGCTACTACCATTTTATTCTCTTGGTGTCTGCTTACTGAAAATACGTGATGTTTTGGGGGGTTTAATGCAATCTTCAGGGCTAAAATAGTTTTTTAAACGTGTGCAAAATATGTAAAAACGCCTCTGGCAAAGAAAAAGGCTAGTTCCAACGTGAATATTTCAACATTCACCTGTAATTCTGTATGTGATTATTTACATCCAAATTTTTCTTAAAATATAGGTTTCGGGAATATCTGAGGAAAAAGAACCAGCTTCCTACATGTAGGATTCTTCCATCTTGCCATTCAACTGATTCTGTACTTCTTTAGTGATTAAAAGGAAAAGGTCAGTCACAGCCTTAGTTTAGATCACCAAACTGCTTACCATGATACTAATCTGCATTTTTCAATAACGGATCAAACGCATTTAATCTGCACAAGTAATCCCCAATATACAGCGGATAAAATAAGTATTGACTACGTCAACATTTTTCTAGGTATATATTTCTAAAGGTGCTATTGACGTGAAATTTTCACCACATGTCAGTAACAACCTATGGGGGGGGTTATTTCCGAAAGGCAAATCCACTTTGCACTATAACACCCCTTTCACACCAGGGCATTTTGCAGGCACTATAGCGTTAGAAATAGCGCCTGCAATCTGCCCTAAAGAAGCTGCACCATTGTGTGCAGTGTGAAAGCCCCTAGGGCTTTCACACTACAGCGGTGCCCCTCCAGGATGTCAGAAAAAAGTCCTGCCAGCAGCTTCTTTGGAGCAGTGAAGGAGCGGTTTACCGCTCCTCCAATGCTGCTCCCCATTGAAATCAATGGGGCAGCGCTGTAATAAGGTTTTAACCCTTTCGCGGCCGCTATCGGGGGTAAAAGCGCCCCGCTAGCGGCCGAAATGTGCCGTTTTACCGACGACGCAATGGGCGGTGTGGTGTGAAAGGGGTCCAAGTGCAAATTGCACTTGGAAGTGCAGTCGCTGTAAATCTGAGGGGCAGAGCTGAAATGAGGGGAAGCTCTGCTGATTTTATCATCCAATCATGTGCAAGCTAAAATGCTGTTTTTTATTTTGCTGGCATGTCCCCCTCGGATCTACAGCAACTTCATTCCAAGTGCACTTGCAGTGCAAATTCAAGTGCACTTTGCACTTGTAGTTTGCACTTGTAGTGCAAAGTGGATTTGCCTTTTGTAAATAACCCCCATGGACTCCATATATGCAAAGAAGACAAAACAAATAAGTTCTGAATTTAGGTTATGTGTAATAAAATGGAATGCCACAAGGAAAAGGTATTAATGCGCTATTTAAAATGTATTTAATACTTCATACAAAATCCTTTGGTAATGACAGCTTCAAGTCACCTTCTGTATGTAGAAACTATTTGCCTGCATTGCTCAGGTGTGATTTTGGCCCATTCTTCCACACAAAGTCTTCAAATCTGGAAGGTTCCCTGGGCCTCTTTTTTTTTTTTTTTTTTTTTTTTTTTTTTTTTTTTAAACTCTGATCTTCAATTCTTTCCATAGATTTTCTATTGGATTCAAGTCAGGTGATTGGCTGAGCTATTCTTGTAACTTTTTTTTTTTTTTTTCTTTGAAACCGATTGAGGGTTTCCTTTGCTTTGTGTTTGAGATCATTGTCTTGCTGAAATGTCCACCCTCATTTCATCTTCATCATCCCGATAGCAGATTTTTTATAAAGAATGTATTGGTTCATTTTTCCAGTGACATATTTGCCCGTATTATTCTGCAACCCCGGTGTCATATGCAAGGGTATGAATAAGGCCAGATAGCTTAACTCACCTTCCTATCAAAACACAACAAAGTCCTTTTTAACTTTCTTAACTTTATTTGTGAAGTAACAGCAGAGAGTTTGTAGATGTTGTGGGGTGTAGAGAGAGCTTCTCTATGTGGAGTGCTTATCCAGGGAAGGAGGTAAAAATGCTTATTGCAAGGTCTGCCAGCTTGTACTTGCAGAGCCTTCCATGAGTGAAAAAGACCAGAGGACTGGCTAAACGGGAAAAGGAACATGAATTTAGACAGAGTGGGCTAATTCATTCTCTCTACCAGAGAATTCAAAGGTTACTATGGCAACCAGACGGCACTAGATCAGAAAAGTAAACACTGCAAAAAGAGAGACGGGGCAAACAAACTAGGGACTCTTGTTCCATGATACGTACCGTATACTGAAAAACGTTTTTTGGGGTGATGTGCATGGTGTGTATTATGGCATCCATAGAGTTCAATTTTGGTCTCATCTGACCAGACTATATTCTCCCAGTATGTCACAGGCTTGTCTAAAAGTTGTGCAGCAAACTTTAAGCAAGCTTCAAATTGCTTTTTCTTCAGCAAATGAGTCTTGCACGTTGAACGTTCATACAGGCTATGGCCCGATTAATTCTTTTCACTCCTCTGTCAAATCTTGCAAGGAGCACCTGGTCGTGGCCGGTTTATGGTGAAATGATGTTCTTTCCATATCCGGATGATGGCTCCAACAATGTTCACTGGAACATTCAGAAGTTTAACCACTTAAGAGCCAAACCTCTTTCTGATATTTGGTGTGTACAGGTTAAAAAACATTTTTGCTAGAAAATTACTTAGAACCCCCAGACATTATATATTTTTTTTTCTAACACCCTAGAGAATAAAATGGTGGATGTTGCAGTATTTTTTTATCACACTGTATTTGCTCAGCGGTCTTACAAGCGCACTTTTTTTGGAAAAACTTAGTTAGCCCAATTTTTTTTTTTTTTTTTATGTTGTGAAAGATGTTACACCGAGTAAATTCATATCCAACATGTCGTGCTTCAAAGTTGCACCTGCTCGTGGAATGGCGACAAACTTTTTTTCCCCTTAAAAATCTCCATAGGTGACGTTTAAAAAATTCTACAGGTTGCATGCTTTGAGTTACAGAGGAGGTCTAGGGCTAGAATTATTGCGCTCTCTCTAAAAATCGGAGTGATATCTCACGTGTGGTTTGAACACCGTTTTCATATGCAACGCTACTCACGTATGCGTTTACTTCTGTGTGTGAGCTCGGCAGGGCGGCCGATAAGTGATCTTGTGGCGAATCTGCCGCAGAGACCAATTTTACCTTGAAGCGGACCACCCACTGAAGAAGAGGATACTGGGGTTATGGCTGCTAGCTGCTGCCATAACAACAATATTCCTATTCAAAGTAGTGACGTAAAATGATGGCGGGCGGTCCAGAAGTGGTTTAAAATCTTTCTATAACCAATGCCATCAGTATTTTGCAACAATAAGGTTACAAAGGTCTTGAGAGGTATTTGCTTTTAACCATCATTAGATGTTTCTTGTGTGACACCTTGGCAATGGTACGCTTTTTTTATAGGCCATCAGTTGAGACTGAACCAGCTAATATTAATTTGCACTGATGAGGGGCAGGATTGCTTTCTAATTACTGATAGATTTCAGGTGGTGTCCTGGCTTTCCATGCCTTTTTTGCACTTCCCTTTCTTCATGCGTTCAATGCTTTTTTTCCTGTGTCATTCCATTTTATTACACATAACTGAATTTCTGAACGTATTTGTTTTGGTTTCTTTGTATGTACAGATTACATGGGTTGTTACCGACATGTGGTGAAAATTGAATGTCAATAGCACCTTTAGAAATCTATCTAGAAAAATGGTGATGTGTTCAATACTTAATTTACCCGCTGTATATACTTTATCAGAGTATAACATGCACTTTTTTTCCCCTGAAAACACGACAAACGGTGCTTGTGTATGTTATGCTGATATTTTATTATTTTACCGGGTGGGGACTGGGCGTTTCACCACAGGTGCCACACATTGGGGGGGGGGGGGGTGTCATGCCGGCCTCCCCGCCTCTCCTGGCCCTGCTACAGCTTGCCGGCATATTCTAAAAATTAAAAAAAAATCAGTGCCAGCCCCTTCACATAGATCTTTTTGTAGACTTTAAGTGTCATAGTAAACCGAAGCCCGCAAATACCTCATTCTCGCGGTTCTCTCTGGTCGCTCCTCCTCCGAGTGTCCGAGGGTCACGTGACCAGCCGGGTAAATGGAACTAATGAGGTATTTGCAGGCTTTGGTTTACAATGACAGTGACAGTGTAGAAAGAATCAATGCGAATGGACCAGTGCTGATTTTTTTTTTTAATGTAATCTTTTTATTTTATTTTTTTACTTTAGAGTACGCTGGCAGTGCTGTCCCACGAGACTGGGGGTCTCCTGGGAGTGCAGGAGGGCTGTGCAATTTTAGGAGTGGTCTGCGTAATGTGCGGGGGGTCTGCATAGTGTAATTGCAGGGTTCTGGGTAATGTGCATGGGTGGCTTTGGAATGTAAAGGGGTCTGTGTAATGGGCAGGGGGGGGGGGGGGCAGCTTTGGAATGTAAAGGGGTCTGTTGAAATATTTTTATTCCCCCCCGACACTTCCATCTTAAAATTGGGGTGCGTGTTATATGCCGATTAAATACAGTTCCTCCCCAGTATTAAATATATATATTTTTTTTTTTATTTGTTCACAAGTGGTTTATATATAACCTCTTTGTTGCATGTGCATTATGTATACATAGAGAGTTGATTTACTGAAAATTAAGAGTGCAAAACCTCTGTTCATTCCCGTTTATAAAACCCTACTTGGCTTTTATATGTATAGTTATTTTATTTATTATGATGTAATGTGAATAAAACTTGAACTGAGGTTGACTTGGTTGGGGAGATTTACTAAAACTAGAGGGCTCAGAATCTGGCGCAGCTGTGCATGGTAGCCAATCCGTTTCTAACGTCGGCTTGTTCAATTAAGCTTTGACAATAAAATGTGGAAGCTGATTGGTTTCTATGCAGAGCGGCATCAGATTTTGCATTCTCCACTCTTAGTAAATCTTCCCCAGCAGTAATGTATGTTTTTAATGTTATGCTTTTTTCCTATCCCTAGGTCTGACCATGGCATCTCTTTTGCTAAGAAGAGCAGTGTTTTCTTTGTCGAAGTCTCTGTCTGTTGTGAGCCAAAGCGTTGTTCGCTATTCCACGTCCATCAATAGTTTCACACAGTATACTATTTCAAAGAATTTTCTGTCTTTCAGAAATTCTGATTTCCTTACTTGCAGTCACCTCCTGCCTTTACAGCAAGCCTCAGGGCTCAAAACAAAATCTGTCCTCAAAAAACGCTGCAAAGACTGTTATATTGTAAGAAGGCGTGGGAGGTTATATGTGTACTGCAAGAGCAACGGGAAACACAAACAGCGAAAAGGATAGCTGAAAGTTTGCGTTAATTGGCAAACAATCTCTCTTTTTTTTTTTTTTTTTTTTTTTTTTTTTTTTTTTCACATTCTGGATCTGAAATAAAACATACATTTCTAAATGTTTATGCTTTACAATTGTATTTAATTCAGCTCAGCCTGTTTATATTAGTTTTCGCTTTGTGATGGTTTTTGAACATTAGGCCAGCTTTGCACATTAGTTTGTTGGACATGCATGCATGTTCCTTCCATCATCCTGGGTTGTAGCTCTCAATAATTGTAAAAAAAAAGTTGATGTGAAATTTTAAAAAAATGCTGTGGGGTCGTAACCGGAGCAGTATGTGCTGCAGCTGAGCTCCAGTCCCATCTTTATCCTTTCACATCCTACAGAGCTCGGTTTTCTCCATTTTCCTCCCTGACTTCTGCTTTCAGTGTGATTCCCATCTTGCTTATTTCTATTACAAGGGATGTTTATGTTCCTTGTTATAGGAATAAAAGTGATCAAAATTTAAAGGGACAATGTAAAAACATACATAAGTTGCGCTCGCATAAGTAAACGGTGTCCAGACCACACATGTAAGGTAGCACCATGATCGATGGAGTAAGAGTAATAATTCTAGCATAGGACCTCCTCGGTAACTCTAAACGGGTAAACTTTACAAAATTTTGAAGCACTGCCTATGGAGATTTTTAAGTACTGTCGGTTTTTTTCGCCATTCCACGAGCATGTGCAGTTTTAAAGCATTTTTTGAGTATCTATTGACTCGGCGTAACATTATTTTCGCATTCTACAAAAACATTGGGCTAACCTTTAATTTTTATTATTCATTAACCACTTTCAGACTGGACCATTTGGCTGGCCAGAGCACTTTTTGCGATTCAGCACTGCGTCGCTTTAACTGACAATTGTGCGACGTGGCTCCCAAACAAAATTGATGCCTTTTTTTCCCCCACAAATAGAGCTTTCTTTTGGTGGTATTTGATCACCTCTGCGGTTTTTATTCCTTGCGCTATAAACAAAAAAGAGCAACAATTTTGAAAAAAAAAAAAAAGCAAATATTTTTACTTTTTGCTAAAATAAATATCCCCCAAAAATAATAAATAAATATAATAGTATAATAGTATCCGTGCAACGCTAGCTGTGAGCTCTGCAGAGTTGGGTAAAAGTCCTACATAAGAAATCTGTAGACATGGAAAATCGATACCGCAACAATCTCAGTGTAAGGCATCCTGAAAATGGCGGCGAGCTCTAAGCCTACACAATTTCATGAAGCATTTCTGACAAAGCTAATGGGCCTTTGTGACCTACCACCTACGTTTTGTGGTCAAGCACACGGGACCATCCTGCCTCATCTGTCCCAGGTGCATTCGGGACCAACTCGCATGCGTTTTCCTGCACCGCTCCTGTGTGAACCCAGGCTTGTCATAGTGATTTCAGCCTGAATTTCCATAGGAGTGGTGCAGGAAACTGCCTGCTATTCAGACAGGAATTGTTCCTGTTCAAATCGCATGGAATTCTTTGCAGTGCAATTTGAGCCCATTCACTTTGTATGGGTATAAATCGCACACGCAAAGGTATCAGCGAAAACTTGTGTACAAATATCAGTACTCGTGCTGGTAAAAAAAAAAAAAAGTATCAGTGCAAATTGCTACATGGTAAGGCCTCGTTCACAAAAAAGGTGCTTTTACCCCCCCCCCCCCCCCCCCCCCGCTAGCGCCCCAGTGTGAAAGGGGTCTAGATGTATAGTCTTTGGTTTAAAAAAATAAAAAATCCAAATAAGTCTATATTAATTGATTTGTGTGAAATTTATATCGTCTGCAAGTTATGGTGTGTGTGTGTGTGTAATATATAAATTTATATATTGCATGTGTTTGTGTGTATGATAAAAAAATATATATGTGTATATATTTATTTGAAAATTGATCAATCCTGATGTACTGACGGCCTGTCTCATTCCTCAAGACCTTAAATCTGTGTTGATTAGTAGATCAAAAAGTGCAGCGCTAGTATGTACGATAAAGTGGCATATTACATCTATCTTGATGCAACAGAGATATAGTGTATATCCACAAGAAAACTAGTGTTAAAACACATAACGTGCATAAAGCAATATGAGGTTACAGTCCATAAAAATGTGGAAATTAAGAAAAACTCTTCTTAACCTCCCTAGCGGTAATCCCAAGTCTGGCTCGGGGTGGAATTTCAGTACCACGAGCGGTAACCCCGAGCCAGACTCTGGATCGCATGTCCTCCCAGCTGTGTTAGCGAGCTGTCCTCCACTCGATTCACACAGTATACAGTACACTGTATAAAAAAAAAAAAATACACACCCCATTTGTCCCTAGTGGTCTGTGCAGTGCCCTGCATGCACTTTTATATTATAAATACTGTTTTTTTCTGCCTGGAATTTGGAGATTGTCCATAGCAACCAAAAAGTCTTTATGTCAAAAGTGATTTTAGACCAGCTAGAAAACAGCCATAATAAATTAGAATCACTTGCAGAATTGAGCGATAGCAATTTGTGGGGAGATCCGTCATCAAACACTAAATCTAATGACAGTGACAATTCTGCAAATTGCAGTGTTTTTGGATTTGATTACATTATTGAATAATTTTTATTATTATTTGTTATTATTTAAAGTTATTTATTATATTATACACTTTATCATACCTGGGATGTCTTCTAGACTCTTGTTTTAACAGATTTAAGAGCGTTATTCCTAAGAATCGCAGGCCTACAATATAAAACGCCAAATTTCCATGCAAAATAATTGTACCGCTTTCAGCACCTAAAATCAGAAATAATCATACCGCCAGGGAGGTTAATGGGGGGGACCCCAAACAGTTGAGAGCAGGAAAACAACTTGTCTGTAGTCACTCTCAGCAGTGCTCCAAAAGTAAGTGAATAAACTCTCTTACCAATTGGGGTGGACACATATGTCATACGACAGTGAGTCAAACAGGCTTGTAATCTTATAGGGGCTGAAGCTGGTGCTGTACCCAGGAGATGGTTCATTAAATCCAGTATGGCACCCCCGACTCTCGGCTCCACGGGATGTTCCAGCAGCGGGTGAATATTGCTACAAGGCAGCTCATGGACGCCAAAAGGACATGTGAACAGAAAGCGGAAAGGAAAGAGGGCGCAGGTCAAACCAGGAGGTTTATTAAAGTATGTCATATATGATAAATGACAAAATGAAAGTGATCACGAGATAAAATAACAAAAACAATGTGGGGTGCAGTAAATGCTAGCCCAATGCGTTTTATACCACCAAAAGAAAGCTCTATTTGTGGGAACAAAATGATAAAACTTCTGTTTGGGTACAGTGTAGCATGACTGCGGAATGGTCATTTAAACAGCAACAGCGCTGAAAATTGGCTTGGACAGAAGGGAGTTAAGTGCCCTGTGTTGAAGCAGTTAACCACTTTGCATCGGCAGTATGTCATATGACGTCATAGACTCAGCGATGGCGAACCTTGGCACCCCAGATGTTTTGGAACTACATTACCCATGATGCTCCACTACACCGCAGAGTGCCAGAGCATCATGGGAAATGTAGTTCCAAAACATCTGGGGTGCCAAGGTTCGCCATCACTGTCATAGACTTTCAGTGGTGATATCTGAATGATGCCTGCAGTTACTGAGCTAATCCAGATATAATTTTGTTTTCTCTTGCGTTCACCGGCTGACACAGCTCCTCTCTTAGACCATTGGGTTGTTACACCACCTTCAGGAGAGGACTAGGCATAACATGTTAACGTAATAATAAAACTAGAACTTTCTAGTTCTGCCCTAGGGGCGGTCCCTTAGGTAAAAACCCCACAGCCTGCATTGCAGCTTCAGTTTTTTTTCTGCCTAGTGAAAGAGGACCTAGGAACACTGTGGGCCCATCGGTTCATGTTTTTTTCTGCAAAAGCTTTGCTTTTTGTGCAAGATTAAAGATCCTGTGATCTGCTATCAACAGCCGGCTGGGTGACAGGCTGGATAATCTTATCCTTGCAGTCTCCCCAGCCTGGACAGCGAGCATGTGCAGACCAGAGCTCCGCGCTGGGTTGGCCACGACATGCCTCAACTCCAGAAGCGGTCGGTGAGTGTAATTGCTCCGGGACACACATGACCGGGCAAATGATGTCTGCGTCAGTGTGTCGGGCCAGCAGCCACCCCGTACTGATCGGAGAGTGGGTCTGTGATGGAATGTCTCCCAGCTCTGCAGGACTGGTAAGTAAAGCTCTCCCTGCCTCAGTGGGGCTGAGCAGCTGGGCATTCCCTGGGAGGTCGATTCGGGGGTCCCTCACCTCCCTCTCTTCTCTCCCTGTCTCCCCCCCCCCTTCCCTATGGGTTGCTGAGCAGTGTGTAAGCCATAGACAGGGGCTCTCCCGGGGGCGGGCTCTCACCTGGGGGGCTGCGCTGGCTGGCTGTGCCTTGGATGTGTGTAGGTCTCTCCCTGGAGGCTGTGTCTGTTGGCTTTTTCACCGCCATTTCTCTGCTTGTTTTTCACTGTCCCTCATGGTATACAGTGCTCTGTGGCCATTTTCCTGTAGTTCGGTGGCCATTTTCCCTGTGATAATGTCCTTTATACTGGATGCTCGGCGGCCATTTTCTTGAAGCCTGAACACGTTTTTGGTCAGTTTCAGTGCCATTCAGAGCAGCTCTGCCCAGCGCGGTGGGGTCTCCTGTGCACCTGGGAGCTGACACAGGCACTATTAGCTGGATGGCGCAGAACCAGTCAGGGTGGTGAGTCCTGCAGGAAAGAGCCCCTCACATAGCAGCAGTTAGGAGGGTGGGACCATCACTGTCCTAAGTCCCTAACAGGTGGCAGACAGGGTAGGGTCAGCATGGCTTCAGAAACTGGTGTTTCTTTCCCCGAAATCCAGGCAATTGCAACCGGTTTGCTTGCAGACAGTGCAGTGCCTCTGGACATTTTGTCGGCAGTCCTTAATTCGTTCATTGCCAAGATGGAGGCGGTGCGTGGGTGCAAAGGTGATTAACAAAAAGGGCCCCTGCCCCCCCCCTGTCCTCCGGGGAGAGCTCTGATGCAGATTGGGGCCCTGCTGAGGCTGGTGACCCCTGTTCTGTCATTTCAGATGACGATGACCAGGACCGATCGGACAGTGAGGATGAGTCCCCGTCCGGGTCCGTGCGTGACAAAGTGCTTGTTGGAGTACATATCACAGCTGTGCGTGATACCCTGAAAATTCAGGAACCAGCAGATCCCTCTGCTGATGTAGCGGCCCCCTTTGGGTCCCGTAAGCTAGCCCGTTAACCTAAGGTGTTCCCTTATCTTATTTATTTCGATAAGTTCATTTACAAGGAATGTTGTTCAGGGCTTCAGTGTCAGCAGTGGTGCTGAGGCGCCTGATTTGGCTAAAATACTGGTCTGCTGATCATACATCTAAGAAAGCCCTGACGGATCTTCCCTTCCTTGACGACCGGCTCTTTGGAGACTCATTGGATGACATTATAAAAAATGCCACAGGTGGTAAGATTACACTACTCCCAAAGGCCAGGAAGGCTAAGGAACCACGCCGTAGGCAAGGGCCCTCATTTTCCGCTTACAAACCGCTTTTTCGTCCGCCCGGGGCTTCGGCGAAGCGCCCCCAGCCCAACAGGACGACCTCTGAAGGACCAAAGCGTCCCTGGAACCGCAAGCCTGCAAGCAAAACTGCTACCGCATGAAGGTTTGCCCCCGCCCGCAGCACGGGTGGGGAGTCGCCTTCAGGAGTTTGCAGCCCGTTGGGCCTCTCGGCTGTCCGACCAATGGGTCTGCGATCTGATTTCCTCAGGCTACAAGATAGTTTCTCTCTTGGCCACAAAACAGATTCTTCCCCTCCAGCATACCCTTACTCCCTGCTCGCCGGGAGGCCCTATTAGGGGTGGTAAGGGACCTGCTGAGTCACGGTGTGATAGTACCTGTTCCAGAATCAGAAGGTTTCCAGGGGTTCTACTCAAACCTGTTTGGACATACCCCTTCCTTTTTGGGGACTACAATCTTGGACCTAATAGCCCTCAATTACTTTGTAAAAGTACAGAGGTTCAAAATGGAATCCGTTCGCTCAGTAGTCGCTGCACTCCATCAAGGGGACTCCCTGGCGTCTTTGGACATCCAGGATGCGTACTTGCACATACCCGTATGCCTTTGGTATCAGAGGTTTCTGCAATTTGCAGCCCACTACCAGTTTGTGTCTCTCCCCATTTGGTTTGGCTTCAGCCCCCCGAGCCTTTACCAAGGTATTGGCTCCTGTTTTGGCGTTGCTGCGGCAACGCGGGATCGCGATCGTGTATTACCTAGACGATCTCCTGAGAGCATCTTCTGCCTCAGAATTAGAGGAGGATGTGGAGATCACCATGCAGACCCTGCAGGATTTTGGGTGGCTGTTGAACCTAAAAAAGTCGGTGATTGTACTGACTCAGCGCTTGGTGTGCCTAGGCTTACTTCTGGACTCCATGGAAGCAAGAGTATTTCACCCTTCAGACAAGCTGCAGACTCTCAGAGCCGCGGTAAAACTGCAAGTGGTGGTTGTTGTACTTCTGCATGCGAGTCCTGGGACTCATGGTGGCCTCCTTTGAGGCAGTACTGTAAGCCTAGTTTCACACCAGAGTCCTGTTCAGAAGGAGATTTGGACAAATCTCTGTTGTCCCTGGATTGGCAGATTCAGGTGAGCCAGTTACATAGTTAGTAAGGTTGAATAAAGACATCAGTCCATCCAGTTCAACCTGAGTGAGTATCCACGATTGTCCCTATCCCTGTACATTGCACACTCACATCGGTCCCTACCCTCAAGGAGCCCACAATCCAAGATCCCCATTCATATACTAGGGCCAATTTTGGACAGAAGCCAATTAAACTACCTGCATGTCTTTGGAGTGTGGGAGGAAACCCACGCAAGCAGAGGGAGAACATGCAAACTCCAGGCAGGTAGCGTCGTGGTTGGGATTTGAACCAGCGACCTTTTTTACTGCTAGGTGAGAGTGCTAACCACTACACCACTATGCCACCATAGTTAGTGAGGGATTCCCTGCCCTGTTGGCTGAGGTCCCTGGGACTTTGGTCCGGGAAGTCGTTCCTACCTCTAAAATGGACAGTGACGCCTAACCAGCTGGGGTGGAGTAATGGGAGTTCAGTCGACCCAGGGCCTCTGGTCGGTAAAGGAATCCAAGTTGCTGATCAATCTGCTTGAGCTGAGAGTGATCAGGCTATGCCTCTTCACATGGTCGATAAGACTTCGAGGGCATCCGATCAGGATCCAGTCAGACAACGCCACGGCGGTGGCGTACGTCAATCACCAAGAAGGAACAAAAAGCTTGGCTGCCGCATGGGAGGTTGCTCACATCCTTCAGTGGGCAGAGCAACATGTACTGGCCCTGTCGGCCATTTATATCCCAGGAGTGGAGAACTGGCAGGCGGACTATCTAAGTCACCAGATGCTTGACCCAGGAGAATGGGCGTTGCATCCGGAGGTATTCAGGCTATTGTGCCTGCGATGGGGCACACTACACGTGGATCTTCTGGCCTCCCGTCTCAATTGGAAGGTGCTGAGATTCGTGTCCAGGACAAGAGATCCTTTGGCAGACACGTCAGATGCACTGGTGGCTCCGTGGGATCAGTACCAGCTGATCTATGCCTTTCCTCCGCTGAAACTGTTACCACATCTGCTCCGCAGAGTGGAGGCCGATGGGATTCTAGCAATACTGATTGCCCCAGATTGGCTCCAGCGTCCCTGGTACGCAAACCTAGTGCACCTGGTGGCATACGCCCCTTGGCGACTGCCGTTACAAGAAGATCTTTTGTCTCAAGGTCCTATTCTCTATATTGCTTTACCATCACTGGTTTTAACGGCATGGCTACTGAGAGGCAGGTGTTGAGGAACCGGGGTCTTTTGGACTCTGTGATCCCCAACTATGCTTAGAGTACAGAAATCTTCTTCCCGGAAGATATATCATCGTACCTGGAAGGCCTATATCTCCATGTGTGAGGAGAAAGGACGGCGTCCGCGCTCCTTTTCTATATCCGGAATCCTGCTGTTTCTACAGCAAGGAGTAGACCAGAAATGGGCTTTAAGCACCATTAAAGGACCGCTTTGGCGTCTCACTCTCTAGTGAGCAATTTTGTTCAAGGGGTCCGACATGTAGTTCCTCCGGTGCGTCCACCGTTACCCCTGTGGGATCTGAACCTGGTGTTATCGGCGCTTCAAAAACCACCATTGGAAAATATCTTAGAGAGGCCCTTCATGCCCTGGACGTAGTTCGGGCTCTGAGGGTGTATTTGTCTGCTACGGCTCCCTTTCAGAAATCAGACTCCTTGTTTGTTTTTGGTGGCTGGTCCGAAAAAAGGCATGGCGGTCTCGTTGGCCACCATTTCCCGGTGGATCAGACAGATTGTAGTACAGGCCTACGCCTTGAAGGGGCAGGTGGCCCCCTTTCCGGTCATGGCCCACTCCACAAGGGCAATGGGAACGTCTTGGGCCTTCTGATATCAAGCGCCTGCTGCGCACGTGTGTAAAGCGGCGACTTGGTCGTCTGTTCACACTTTTACAAAATTCTACAAGGTAGATGTCAGTGCATCAGCTGATGCCTGTTTTGGCCACAAAGTTTTGCAGGCGGCTGTATAATTGCAAGTGCACTTAAATTTTTAACTTTTTTTTTGGTAAAAACGCAGTACCTTTAATGCACTGTTGCAATTGTTACCGCAGTTCTGGTGCGGTTTGGAGGTAGTGCCTCTCAGTTGAGGAGCACCCTGTTTTTTTGTGGGTAAAAAAGTTTTGGTTATTCCCACACAGTTTGTGGGTAAAGTTTATATTAGTTCCCACATGCCATTGTGGGTGAAGTTTTATGTTGTTTTCCCACCCCTCGTTTTGGCACTGCTTGGGGACGTCCCAATGGTTTTCTCTGTAGTTCACCGACTGACACAGCACCCCCCCCCCCCCTCCTATTTTTCTTTACGTTATACTGCTTGTTGACGTACTGAAGCTGCAATGCAGGCTGTGGGGTTGTTACCTAAAGGACCGCCCCTTGAGCGGAACTAGAAAGTTCTAGTTTTATTATTACATGTTAACATGTTATGCCTAGTCCTCTCCTGAAGGTGGTGTAACAACCCAATGGTCTAAGAGAGGAGTTGTGTCAGTCGGTGAACTACAGAGAAAGGGATTTTACGGTACTAATCCTATTTTTTCCATGGCAATTCTGTGCACCGTAAAAACAGTTCAGCCGATTGATCGTTCTTACAGGGGGACTCCCAACCAACCCCCGCGACCCTATGGTGCTTCTTCGGCCTCGTCTGTGCGATTGGCGAGCTGGAGAATGAATCGCTCACCACCGAAATTTAGCCATAGAGGTTTCTGTGACCAGATGGTCCCCAGTCATCTTTGACCCTCGGAAGATTTATCATCGTACGTGAAAGGCCTACATCTCCGTGTGTGAGGAGATGGGGTGGCGTCCACGTACATATTCAGTTTCCAGGATCCTGCTGTTTTTGCAGCGAGGGGTGGATCGGAAACTTTCATTAAGCACCATTAAGGGGCAGATATCAGCTTTGGCTGTCTTTTTTCAGCGACCCTTGGCGACTCATTCATTGGTGAGTATGTTTGTTCAGGGGGTTCGACATGTGGCCCCTCCGGTTCGACCACCGCTATCTCTGTGGGATTTGAATCTGGTGCTCTCGGTGCTTCAGAAACTGCTGTTTGAATACAGGGAGATTCCCTTATTGACACTCTCTCAGAAAGTAGTCTTTCTAGTGGCCATTACATCTACCAGAAGGATTTCTGAGTTGGCAGCCTTGTCTTGCAAGTCTCCCTACTTGATCCTCCACAAAGATAAGGTGGTGCTGCGTCCGCAGCCTTCATTTTTTCCAAAGGTTGTTTCAGCCTTTCATCTAAATGAGGACATTATGCTTCCGTCCCTATGTCCTTGGCCATTACACACCAAAGAGGTGGCTTTGCATTCCTTGTATATGGTCTGGGCTCGGCGGGTGTATCTGTCTCCTACGGCTCCTTTTTGGAGGTCAGACTCCCTGTTTGTGTCGGTGGCTGGTCCGAAGCAGGGACTGGAGGTCTCACCGTCCATCTCTCTGTGGATCAGACAGATTGTAGTTCAGGCTTATGCCATAAGGGGACGGGCGCCTCCCTTTCCTGTCACGGCACATTCTACTAGGGCAATTGGTGCCTTTTGGGCTTTCCGACATCAAGCTTCGGTTTCCCAGGTGTGTAAGTCGGCGACCTGCAAGGTTTTGCAGGGGACTGTTTAAGGTTGCAACTCCTCCATTGAGGAGCTCTGGTTGTTATCGGTAGAGTAATTGTTGTTTGCTGTTCCCACCCCTCGTTTTTTTTACACTGCTTGGGGACGTCCCTAAGGTCAAGAAGAGCTGCTGTGTCCGTCAATGAACGATAGAGAAAATAGGATTTTTGTACTCACCGTAAAATCCTTTTCTCTGAAGTTTGTTGACGGACACAGCACCCACCCCTCCTATTTATGTTTGTACTGCTTTTGATGAACTGAGCTGCTGGATGCAGTGTGAGGGGTTATAGCCAGTAGGACCGCTCCCTGGGCGGTACTGTGCAAGTGTTGCCATTTTTAACACTTTCTGCCTAGTCCTCTTCTAAAGGGGTGATATAACCCTAAGGTCAAGAAAAGCTCCTCTGTCCGTCAATGAACTTCAGAGAAAAGGATTTTACGGTGAGTACAAAAATCCTATTGTCTCTTCCGTAACTCCCCTCAATGGCTCCCTAAATAATTTTTTACAAAACTCAACCATTTTTTTATGGGGATCTCAAGCACCTAGATATAAGCTTTGTACCCCTACAAGGCCAACCTCCCAATATGACAAAATATGGAAAATTTCAATACCCCTTGCGGGGCAAGGGGTATTGAAATTTTCCACATTTTGTCATATTACAATGAAAAATGTAAATGTATTTTATTGGGATTTTATGTGATAAACCAACAAAAAGTAGCACATAATTGTGAAGTGGAAGGAAAATGACAAATGGTTTTCAATTTTTTTTTTTTACAAATATCTGAAAAGCGTGCTGTACATTTCTATTCAGCCCCCTTAACTCGGATACCCCTAACTAAAATCTAGTGGAAACCAATTGCCTTTAGAATTCACCTAATTAGTAAATAGAGTCTACTTGTGTGTAATTTAATCTCAGTATAAATGCAGCTGTTCTGTGAAGCCCTCGGAGGTTTATTAGAGAAGCTTAGTGCACAAACAACATCATAAAGGCCAAGGAACACACCAGACAGGTCAGGGATAAAGTCATGGATGAGTTTAAAGCAGGGTTACGTTATAAACAAAAATATCCCATGCTTTGAACATCTCACGGAGCACTGTTCAATCCATCATTCGCAGATGGAAAGAGTATGGCACAATTGCAAACCTACCAAGACATGGCTGTCCACCTAACCTGACAGGCCAGGCAAGGAGAGCATTAATCAGAGAAGCAGCCACAGGGCCAATGGTAAATCTGGAGGAGCTGCAGAGATCCACAGCTCAGGTGGGAGAATCTGTCCACAGGATAACCATTAGTTATGAGCTCCAAAAATCTTTATGGAGGAGTGTCAAGAAGAAAGCCATTGTTGAAAGAAAGCTGAAAGAATTCAGGTCGTAGTTTGCGAGAAGCCATGTGGGGACACGACAAACATGTGGAAGAAGATACTCTTTTCAGATGAGACCAAAATGTAACTTTTTGATCTAAAAGAAAAACTCTGTGTGGCAGAAAACTAACACTGCACCTTCCCCTGAACACACCAGCCCTGCCATGAAACATGGTGGTGGCAGCATCATGTTGTGAGAATGCTTTTCTTCAGCAGGGACAGGGATGCTGGTCAGAGTTTATGGCAAGATGGATGGAGCCAAATACAAGGCAATCTTAAAAGAATACCTGTTAAAGTCTGCAAAAGACTTGAGACTAGGGCGGAGCTTCACCTTTCAGCAGGACAATGACCCTAAACGTACAGCCAGAGCTACAATGGAATGGTTTAGATCAAAGCATATTCATGTGTTAGAATGGCCCAGTCAAAGTCCAGACCTAAATCCAATTGAGAATCTGTGGCAAGACTTGAAAATTGCTGTTCACACTCCATCACACTTCATCCAGTCTGACAGAGCTTAAGCTATTTTTAAAGAAGAATGGGCCCTTTGGGTCTGGTATATATTTTAAGGGTAACGTCATGCCAAAATGTAAAAAGAAAATGGTGTGGGGTCCCCCCAAAATATATATCAGGTCCTTTGGGTCTGGTGTAGATTTTAAGGGGAACTCCATGCCAAATTTTAAAAAAGAATGGCTTGGGGTCTCCCCCAAAATACATACCAGACCCTTATCCGACTCTTATCCAAGCATGCGGCCTAACAGGCCAGGAAAGAGCAGGGGGATGAGTGAGCACCCCCTTTCTGAACCATACCAGGCCGCTTCCCCTTAACATTGGGAGGGAGCTTTGAGGTGCATAATAGAGATGGCCTTGCGGTTCGCGGCAAACTCGTACGCGATTTCGCCAAACCGGCGGGCTTCTGGCGCTGTTCACGGCGGCCATATTCGTTTACATTGTGAAGAACTTTGACCCATGACACATCCATCATGGGTTACAGGACAGCCATTTGAGACATTTCAGCACATGGACATACCCCCTACCTTATAAATAGACCTGATCTGGTGGCCATTTTACATTCTGTCTTTTGTCAGTGTAGGGAAAGGATGCTGTGTGGAGCAGGGACAGTCAGTCTAATCACTAGCTAGCTATTACTATTAGGTCCACAAAAGTCCTTTCAAGGACTGGTATAGGTGTACAGTATATAGGGTTGTAATACACTTATAATATACTTTCTTTCAAATATAGAAAGTATATTATGGTGCACTGCTGTGCTGCTGAATGCTGACCGATTCTGCAGCTTTCTTTTATCAGTGTAGGGAGGGACAGTTTGGTGTTTGGAGCAGGGACAGTGTGCAAATCACTAGCTACTAGGTCCACAAAGGTCCTTTTAAGGACTGGTATAGGTGTACAGTATATAGGGTTGTAATACACGTATAATATACTTTCCTTCAAATATAGAAAGCATATTATACTGCAATGCTGTGCTGCTGACCGATTCTGCAGCTGTCGTTTCTCAGTGTAGGGAGGGACAGTTTGGTGTTTGGCGCAGGGACAGTGTGCAATTCACTAGCTACTACTAGGTCCACAAAGGTCCTTTTAAGGACTGGTATAGGTGTACAGTATATAGGGTTGTAATACACGTATAATATACTTTCTTTCAAATATAGAAAGCATATTATAGTGCACTGCATGCAGTGCTGCTGACCGATTCTGCAGCTGTCGTTTCTCAGTGTAGGGAGGGACAGTTTGGTTTTTGGAGCAGGGACAGTCTGCAATTCACATTTTGAATCAGCTACTATTAGGTCCACAAAGTTCCTTTTAAGGACTGGTATAGGTGTACTATATGGTGTGCAGTTTATAGGGGTGTATTACACGTATAAAATACTTTCAAATATAGAAAGCATAGTATAGTGCATTTCCACTGTGCAGCATTGAGACTGCTGAGCGGTTCTGCAGCGATACTACAAAGAGTGACAAACGCAATTAGAAAAAAGTATTATAACTGGTGTGATAGACCAGTGGCCCCCCAAAATGACAGATTGAAGCGGGGTGTTATATACCTTCTTCCACATATACTGCACTTCTCTAGAGATTTTTGTCACAGGGTCATTTAAAAAATGACAGGCACAGGAAGAGTCAGGCCCTTCTGCAGTGGCAGAAGGGGTAGGGCAGGAGCAACAGGTTTGAGCCAAAGTGGAAAATTGCAGAAGGTGCGTTCGATTACGTCAAAGGACGCACCAGACTTGGTTGAGTGGCTCACTCAGCCTTACTCTTCTGCACCCTTCTCATCCTCTCGACCTGCACCCTGTTTTTCACTCTCTGCTTTGTGCACCCCCAAAGACACTACCACCAACACCACCACCACCACCATATACCTTCCGCTTGAGTCACAGGAATTATTTTACGATCCATCACAAGACATTGCCGATGAGGTAGAGGAGGTAGCAACAACCAGCACTCACCAGTCTGACGACAGTACCCAGATCAGCCCAAGGAGGAGGTTGGTCCCCGGTGTTGCTGCCTACTCCGAAATCTCTAATTATAGCGGCGGGAAGGTGACGTCGATGATGACGTGTCTAGTGATGTCACGTGGGTGCCCACAAGAGAGGAAGTGGAGGGGAGTTCAGAGGGAGATATGGACCAGCAGATAGGGAGGAGAAGCCGGCGGAACTTATATTGCACAGGAGGGACAAACCAGACTGCTAATGTATCAGGAGCGAGGCATCAACCATGTACGGTCACATCTGGTGCTCCCAGGACACCAGCACATGGCTCCGCAGTGTGGGCTTATTTTAACGTGTCCACTGCTAACAATAGTGTTGCCATCTGCAGCTTTTGCAGTCAACACATAAGTCGCGGTAAGCCCAACACTCACCTAGGGACGACCGCCTTAAGAAGGCACATGAGCTGCCATCACTGAGCCCAGTGGGAGCAATGGTACACACAAAGCCACACTCCAGGCTTTCACCATCCAGCCTCGTCTTCTACTTCTCCTCTCTCCTCACAATTGTCCTCCACTCCACCTTCCATCATGCCGTCCTCACGTTTTTGTGGAAAAAGGCAGGCTTCCATGGGCCAAATGTTCAAGCGTAAAAAAATGATCACGCCGGATAACCCTCTTGCCCAACGGTTGACCGCTGGCTTGTCAGAACTGATAGCCCACCAACTACTGCCATATAAACTGGTGGACTCTGAGGCCTTTCGAAAATTTGTGGCCATTGGAACACCACAATGGAAGGTCCCAGGAAGGAAGTATTTCTCACAGAAGGGCATCCCAGAGCTATATGGCCATGTTCAGCGGCAAGTGAATGTATCTCTGGCACACAGTGTCCTGCCAAGATACATCTGACCACAGACACGTGGTCTAGCAAACACAGGCAGGGAAGGTATATAACTTTTACTGCCCACTGGGTGAATCTTCTGACGGCCGTCAAGCATGTAACTCGTGGCACCCGTGTAGATTTGGTTTTACCGCCACGGATTGCATGCAGGCCTGCCTCTTCTCCTCCTCCTACTCCATCTTCCCTCTCCTCCTCGGCTGACTCCTCCTTTTCCGCTGCTAGCGTCTCTTCCGCTGCGCCGCCCAAGATCCCCAGAACCTATTCGACATGCCAGGTGAGACGTTGCCATGCTGTGCTGCGTCTGTTGTGCCTGGAAGCCAAGAGGCACACTGGCCCTGCACTCCTTTCAGCTTTGCGTTCACAGGCAGATCAAACAGTTGGTAAAGTGGTGTGTGACAACGGTGCCAATTTGCTTAGCGCATTGAAACAGGGCAAAATTACACACGTGCCATGCATGGCACACGACTTAAACTTGGTCGTGCAGCGATTCGTGTCAAATACCCTGGGGTCCAGGACATCTTGCGGCAGGCTAGGAAAATCTCGGCCCAATTGGGAAGATCTTACACAGCCATGACTCGCCTTGCTGACATTCAGCGGCGACACCATCTGCCGGTCAGACGTCTTATTTGCAATTGCCCGACGCGATGGAACTCAACCTTCTATATGCTTGATAGGCTGCTCCAGCAGAAACGTGCAGTTAATGACTACCTGTACAAACTCTGCGGCAGAACAGGTTCTAGGGAGCTTGTTTTTTTTTCACCTCACCAGTGGCTGCTCATGTGTGACGCATGCAGACTTCTGCAGCCATTTGATGAGATCACCAAACTGGTCAATCGCAGCCGTGCCGCCATCAGTGACATCGTACCTTATGCCTTCTTTATGGAGTGTACATTGCGTCATGTCATTGATCAAGCCATGGAGGAGCAGGAAGAGGTGGAAGTCGCAATGCTGGATGAATTCCCAGGGGGGCTACTCTATCTGAGACAAGTCAACAACAGGAGTCTGAAGAGTCAGAGGAAGATGGTACTGGGGCGGATGAGGAGGAGCAAGAAGAGTATGCTTTAAACCTTTCTGGGATCCCTGTTGTCCGTGGATTGGGAGAGGAGAACGAGGAGGACGACATTATCCTGGATGATGAGCAGGAGCCAGGCCACCACACCGCTTCCAGTTTAGTGCAAATGGGGGCCTTCATGCTCCAGTGTTTTAACAGGGACCCCCGTATAAAAAGCATAAAGGTCAAGGACCAGTACTGGGTGGCAACGTACTTAGACCCCCAGTACAAACACAAAATGGCGGAAATGTTACCACCATCACAGAGGGCTGTCAGAATGGAGCACTTACAGACCTTGCTTCGAGAAATGCTGCATTCTGCTTTTGCGTGCGCTGGCAGAGGAATTTCCACTCCCAGAGAAAGAGTTGCGGGTACCAATCCAACAGCGCCTGCAAGAAGAGGGCGGTTTGAAGATGTGTTGGTGACTTCTGATATGAGATCATTCTTTCAGCCGACCCATCGACAGGTCTCATCCGGATCCAGCATCACGAAACGCCTAGACCGACAGGTGTCCGACTACATCACGTTAACGGCCGATGTGGACACTCTGAGAAGTGATGAACTCCTCGGCTACTGGGTGGGCAGGCTTGACCTCTGGCCAGAGCTTGCCCAATTTGCAATGGAACTGTTGGCTTGCCCCTCGACCAGTGTCCTGTCTGAAAGGACGTTCAGTGCAGCAGAGGGGATCGTGACCGATAAGCGCACTCGCCTAGCTCACATCAGTGTTGACTACCTCACATTTATAAAAATGAATGAGGCATGGATCTCGGAGGAATTCAACACATGTGACCAGTAGACAATGTATATGCATAACTCTATAATCGATTTATTTAATCTAGCACATGGACCTTTTTTCTACCTTTGGCTCACTTCCTTGTACAAAAAAAGCACACCGTATGGCCGTACCCTCCTGTTTGAAGAGGTTGAGCGGTGTCATATTTTTGGGTCCCGCAGCGAGTTGCTGGTATCAGTGCTGGTGTCAGTGCTCTCTATCTCGGTGCTGGTGTGGTGTCAGTGCTCTCTATCATGGTGCTGGTGTGGTGTCAGTACTCTCTATCTCGGTGCTGGTGTCAGTGCTCTCTCTCTATCTCGGTGCTGGTGTAGTCTCAGTGCTTTCTATCACGGTGCTGGTGCCAGTGCTCTCTATCACGGTGCTTGTGTCAGTGCTCTCTATCTCGGTGCTGGTGCCAGTGCTTTCTATCACTGTGCTGGTGCCAGTGCTCTCTATCACGGTGCTGGTGTCAGTGCTCTCTATCTCGGTGCTGGTGTCAGTGCTCTCTATCACGGGTGCTGGTGTCAGTGCTCTCTATCACGGGTGCTGGTGTCAGTGCTCTCTATCACGTTGCTGGTGTCAGTGCTCTCTATCACGGTGTTGGTGTCAGTGCTCTCTATCACGGTGCTGGTGTCAGTGCTCTCTATAACGGTGCTGGTGTCAGTGCTCTCTATCACGGTGCTGGTGTCAGTGCTCTCTATCTCGGTGCTGGTGTCAGTGCTCTCTATCTCGGTGCTGGTGTCAGTGCTCTCTATCTTGGTGCTGGTGTCAGTGCTCTCTATCTTGGTGCTGGTGTCAGTGCTCTCTATCACGGTGCTGGTGTCAGTGCTCTCCATCTCGGTGCTGGTGTCAGTGCTCAGTCTCTATCGCGGTGCATGTGTCAGAGAGTGAGGGAGATAGCAGCGGAGAAGCCTATCAGCAGGCAGTGCCAGCATCATGGCTGAGGATCAGCACTGGACTGGCACCTCTGGACCACCGCAGTGGAGCCCTGCATAGGTGGGGGTAAGGGCCGGGCAGAGGGAGGGGCTCAAGCACAGGTTGGCACACTGGGACACTGGCACAGGACTGCGCTGCCCTGACTGTGGCACTGATCATCTCCTGCATCCCCTTCATAGCCTGCCCTGACCTTGCCTTTCCTCCATGGCCTTCATGGACTCCTGAATTGTCAAAATTTCACAGATAAAAAAAGAATGCTTGTCGTTGTCGATCCCAGATTCACTTAATACTTTTGTTATGTCAGTGTCCATGTTGCGGGACTATGTATGCACAGCTTGTAAGTATTTTGTGGCTGAAAATATGACCTGGAGGTTTTTAAGGTTCGCATGCCATTAAAGTCAATGGGGTCCTGGAGGTTTTTAAGGTTCACATGCCATTAAAGTCCATTTTTCCCTCCCCATTGTCATGTGACTCGTTAGTGTTATGAGGTCTCAGATGTGAATGGGGAGCAGGTGTGTTAAATTTGGTGTTATCGCTCTCATACTGGTCACTGGAAGTTCAACATGGCACGTCATGGCAAAAAATCTTAAAAAAAAGAATTGTTGCTCTACTTAACCACTTCAGCCTCGGACCAATAAACACCTTAAGGACCAGGGGTCTTTTTACAATTTCGCACTGCGCTGCTTTAACTGGTAATTGCGCAGTCATGCAATATTGTACCCAAACGAAATTTGCGTCCTTTTCTTCCCACAAATAGAGCTTTCTTTTGATGGTATTTGATTGCCTCTGCGATTTTTATTTTTTGCGATATAAATGAAAAAAGCGAAAATTTTGAAAAAAAATTATATTTTCTTCTTTTTGTTATAAGAAAAATCGAATAAACTAAATTTTAGTCATACATTGAGGGCAAAATTTATTCAGCCACATGTCTTTAGTAAAAAAAATGTCAATAAGCGTATATTTTTTGGTTTGCGCAAAAGTTATAGCGTCTACAAACTAGAGTACATTTTCTGGAATTTACACAGCTTTTAATTTATGACTGCCTATCTCATTTCTTGAGGTGCTAAAATGGCAGGGCAGTACAAACCCCCCCAAATGACCCCATTTTGGAAAGTAGACACCCCAAGGAAACTGCTGATGGGTATGTTGAGCCCATTGAATATTTTTTTTTTTGTCCTAAGGGATTGAATAATGACAAAAAAAAAAATGTACAAAAAGTTGTCACTAAATGATATATTGCTCACACATGCCATGGTTATATGTGGAATATGGGAGTCTAGTCGCGCACGGCATCCCGAAAACCAATCACCACCTTCAGGATTTCTAAGGGTGCAAATTTTTGATTTCACCCCTCACTACCTATCACAGTTTCGAAGGCCATAAAAAGCCAAAATAGCACAAAACCCCCCAAAATGACCCCATTTTGGAAAGTAGACACCCCAAGCTATTTACTGAGAGGCATGTTGAGTCCATGGAATATTTTATATTTTGCCACAAGTTGCGGGAATATTACAAACTTTTTTTTTTTTGCACAAAGTTGTCACTAAATGATATATTGCTCACACATGCTATGGGCATATGTGAAATGACACCCCAAAATACATTCTGCTGCTTCTCCGGAGTACAGGGATACCACATGTGTGGGACTTTTTGGGAGCCTATCCGCGTACGGGACCCCGAAATCCAAGCACCGCCTTCAGGATTTCTAAGGGCATAATTTTTTTATTTTACTCCTCACTACCTATCACTACCTATCACAGTTTTGACGGCCATAAAATGCCAAGATGGCACAAAACCCCCACAAATGACCCCATTTTGGAAAGTAGACACCCCAAGCTATTTGCCGAGGGCCATCTTGACACTATTGAATATTTTTTTTTTTGTCCCAAGGGATTGAATAATGACTAAAAAAAAAAAAAAAATGTACAAAAAGTTGTCACTAAATGATATATTGCTCACACATGCCATGGTTATATGTGGAATTGCACCCCAAAATATATTCAGCTACTTCTCCCGAGTATGGGGATACCACATGTGTGGGACTTTTTGGGAGTCTATTCGCGTACGGCACCCCGAAAACCAATCACCACCTTCAGGATTTCTAAGGGTGCCAATTTTTGATTTCACCCCTCACTACCTATCACAGTTTCGAAGGCCATAAAATGCCAAAATAGCACAAAACCCCCCAAAATGACCCCATTTTGGAAAGTAGACACCCCAAGCTATTTACTGAGAGGCATGTTGAGTCCATGGAATATTTTATATTTTGCCACAAGTTGCGGGAATATTACAAACTTTTTTTTTTTTGCACAAAGTTGTCACTAAATGATATATTGCTCACACATGCTATGGGCATATGTGAAATGACACCCCAAAATACATTCTGCTGCTTCTCCGGAGTACAGGGATACCACATGTGTGGGACTTTTTGGGAGCCTATCCGCGTACGGGACCCCGAAATCCAAGCACCGCCTTCAGGATTTCTAAGGGCATAATTTTTTTATTTTACTCCTCACTACCTATCACTACCTATCACAGTTTTGACGGCCATAAAATGCCAAGATGGCACAAAACCCCCACAAATGACCCCATTTTGGAAAGTAGACACCCCAAGCTATTTGCCGAGGGCCATCTTGACACTATTGAATATTTTTTTTTTTGTCCCAAGGGATTGAATAATGACTAAAAAAAAAAAAAAAAAAAAAAATGTACAAAAAGTTGTCACTAAATGATATATTGCTCACACATGCCATGGTTATATGTGGAATTGCACCCCAAAATATATTCAGCTACTTCTCCCGAGTATGGGGATACCACATGTGTGGGACTTTTTGGGAGTCTATTCGCGTACGGCACCCCGAAAACCAATCACCACCTTCAGGATTTCTAAGGGTGCCAATTTTTGATTTCACCCCTCACTACCTATCACAGTTTCGAAGGCCATAAAATGCCAAAATAGCACAAAACCCCCCAAAATGACCCCATTTTGGAAAGTAGACACCCCAAGCTATTTACTGAGAGGCATGTTGAGTCCATGGAATATTTTATATTTTGCCACAAGTTGCGGGAATATTACAAACTTTTTTTTTTTTGCACAAAGTTGTCACTAAATGATATATTGCTCACACATGCTATGGGCATATGTGAAATGACACCCCAAAATACATTCTGCTGCTTCTCCGGAGTACAGGGATACCACATGTGTGGGACTTTTTGGGAGCCTATCCGCGTACGGGACCCCGAATTCCAAGCACCGCCTTCAGGATTTCTAAGGGCATAATTTTTTTATTTTACTCCTCACTACCTATCACTACCTATCACAGTTTTGACGGCCATAAAATGCCAAGATGGCACAAAACCCCCACAAATGACCCCATTTTGGAAAGTAGACACCCCAAGCTATTTGCCGAGGGCCATCTTGACACTATTGAATATTTTTTTTTGTCCCAAGGGATTGAATAATGACAAAAAAAAAAAAAAAAAATGTACAAAAAGTTGTCACTAAATGATATATTGCTCACACATGCCATGGTTATATGTGGAATTGCACCCCAAAATATATTCAGCTACTTCTCCCGAGTATGGGGATACCACATGTGTGGGACTTTTTGGGAGTCTATTCGCGTACGGCACCCCGAAAACCAATCACCACCTTCAGGATTTCTAAGGGTGCCAATTTTTGATTTCACCCCTCACTACCTATCACAGTTTCGAAGGCCATAAAATGCCAAAATAGCACAAAACCCCCCAAAATGACCCCATTTTGGAAAGTAGACACCCCAAGCTATTTACTGAGAGGCATGTTGAGTCCATGGAATATTTTATATTTTGCCACAAGTTGCGGGAATATTACAAACTTTTTTTTTTTTGCACAAAGTTGTCACTAAATGATATATTGCTCACACATGCTATGGGCATATGTGAAATGACACCCCAAAATACATTCTGCTGCTTCTCCGGAGTACAGGGATACCACATGTGTGGGACTTTTTGGGAGCCTATCCGCGTACGGGACCCCGAAATCCAAGCACCGCCTTCAGGATTTCTAAGGGCATAATTTTTTTATTTTACTCCTCACTACCTATCACTACCTATCACAGTTTTGACGGCCATAAAATGCCAAGATGGCACAAAACCCCCACAAATGACCCCATTTTGGAAAGTAGACACCCCAAGCTATTTGCCGAGGGCCATCTTGACACTATTGAATATTTTTTTTTTGTCCCAAGGGATTGAATAATGACAAAAAAAAAAAAAAAAATGTACAAAAAGTTGTCACTAAATGATATATTGCTCACACATGCCATGGTTATATGTGGAATTGCACCCCAAAATATATTCAGCTACTTCTCCCGAGTATGGGGATACCACATGTGTGGGACTTTTTGGGAGTCTAGTCGCGTACGGCACCCCGAAAACCAATCACCACCTTCAGGATTTCTAAGGGTGCAAATTTTTGATTTCACCCCTCACTACCTATCACAGTTTCGAAGGCCATAAAATGCCAAAATAGCACAAAACCCCCCCAAATTACCCCATTTTGGAAAGTAGACACCCCAAGCTATTTACTGAGAGTCATGTTGTCTGAACGAAAAAAAAGAGATTGATCGGTGGGTATGCCCACCATTAGATACCTCCCTTCATCCACCCACTTCTAATGATGGACATACATGCACCATTTATATATGCCGAAGCATGGGGGCATCCTCCCGCAAAAAAGTTATGCCGCGTACATACGTTCAAACTTTTCCATGGGCAAGCCCCCTGTCGGAATTTTGACCGTATGTACGCGGCATTAGGAGCAAAATCGCTCCTCCACCCCTTATGCCCCCATGCTTCGGCATATATGCTCTTTTTTAACTGTGGTGGTGAAATCACCTCCTACAGCACTGGAGTCACGGCTTTATGTATCGTGGGAGCAAACGCTGTTGCTGTCAAGATAAATAAATCCACGCTGCAGCTGAATGGCGTACCTGCTAAGCAAATTATGGTTAACGTTAAAACAAAGTAACATCACAGGAAAACCTGACCATACCATACCTGCAAAGCAATTGCCAAAAAAAACAGTAAAAAAAAAAACATTTTTTAACACAACCTGTGCCTAAAATATATATATGCCGAAGCATGGGGGCATCCTCCCGCAAAAAAGTTATGCCGCGTACATACGTTCAAACTTTTCCACGGGCAAGCCCTCCGTCGGAATTTTGACCGTATGTACGCGGCATTAGGAGCAAAATCGCTCCTCCACCCCTTATGCCCCCATGCTTCGGCATATATGCTCTTTTTTAACTGTGGTGGTGAAATCACCTCCTACAGCACTGGAGTCGCGGCTTTATGTATCGTGGGAGCAAACGCTGTTGCTGTCAAGATAAATAAATCCACGCTGCAGCTGAATGGCGTACCTGAAAACATGAAAAATGGTTAACAATAACACAGTAAACAGTAAAGTATAAAAAATTAGAGAGAAGAGAGAGAGAGAGAGAGAGAGAACAATAAAACGACAACTATTTTTGGTTTTTATATTTTATATTTTTTTTGGTTTTTTTATTTTACTTTTTTTTTTTATACACTTTTTTTTGAACTGTAAACTGTAACTGTAACGGTTCGGGTCTCTCAAAATGCGATGGCATCTTGGGAGACCCTGTGTAAGTGTGCCTAGCCTGTGAAATGCTGTACCCTACGCTAATACTTCACTAGTTCATGGTAGCGTTCAAAACACTCACCCTGACAAAGACCAGGATTGCCAGGACAGCGTGGACAATAAGAACGGGTGTCACGCCTATATCCGCGCTTGCTACAGACACGACATCTTTTTTGGGGGGCTCGTTGGGTAGGGGTACTCGGGAGTAGTGATGGCCGAACGGTTCGCCCGGCGGTCGTTTCGCGGCGAATTTCCGACTTTCGCCGTCCGCGGGTTCGAACGCCTTTTTCCGTCGTTCGCCCCGGCGGACTTACGTGTTTAATGTATACAAGAACTTTAACCTTTCGTGACACGTTTATCATGTGTTACAGGACAACCAATTGAGACATGACAGCTCATGGACACTTGGACATTCCCCCTAACCTATAAATACACCCGATCCGGTGGCCATTTTACATTCTTTCTTCTGTCACTGTAGGGAAAGGATCCTGTGTGGAGTAGGGACAGAGAAAACGCTAGCTATTTGGTACACAAAAGTTCTTTTCAGGACTGGTATAGGTGTTAGGTCAGCAGCCTGAGTTTCTTTTGTCAGTTTAGATAAAGGGACAGAGCGCTGTATGCTGCTATTTTAGGGACAGCTCAGCCAGATTAGTCTTTCTTCATCATCATCATCATCATCATCATTAGCTGTTACTATCAGGTCCACAAAAGAGCTGTTCCAGCTAATCGTTCCAGCCTACTCTTTTTTGCCAATTTGTATAGGGACAGGCAGGAAGCAGTGTGTCAGGCAGTGAGGATAATTTTAAAGACTTGCTGTTACTATTAGTTCCACAAAGGTTCTTTTCAGGACTGGTATCAGTGGTACGGTAATAGGCTTGTACACGTATAATATTCTTTCTTCCAAATATAGAAAGAATATTATACTTGACTGCTGCCCTTCTGCTGCAGTCTGCTAATCATTCACAACTCACTTGTTCCACAAAGCTCTTTATCAGGACTGGTAACTTGGTCTGTCTAGGGTGCTACGGTACATAGGCTTGGGTGCGGTACAGTCTGCTGTTCTGTAAGGACCGCTATCGGTCCACAATACATAGGGTTGCCGTGCACTACTGCTGACCGCTGCCCTATACTGCAGCAGTCCTTCATTGGTATAGGGACTGACGTACAGTCTGCTAATCACTAACACACAACCTGCTTGGTCCACAAAAGTTCTTATAAGGACTGGTAACTTGGTATAGGGTGCTACGGTACATAGGCCTGAGTGCGTTACAGTCTGCTGTTCTGTAAGGACCGCTATCGGTCCACAATACATAGGGTTGCCGTGCACTACTGCTGACCGCTGCCCTATACTGCAGCAGTCCTTCAGCGGTATAGGGACTGACGCACAGTCTGCTAAACACTAACACACAACCTGCTTGGTCCACAAAAGTTTTTATAAGGACTGGTAACTTGGTATAGGGTGCTACGGTACATAGGCCTGAGTGCAGTACAGTCTGCTGTTCTGTAAGGACCGCTATCGGTCCACAATACATAGGGTTGCCGTGCACTACTGCTGACCGCTGCCCTATACTGCAGCAGTCCTTCATTGGTATAGGGACTGACGTACAGTCTGCTAATCACTAACACACAACCTGCTTGGTCCACAAAAGTTCTTATAAGGACTGGTAACTTGGTATAGGGTGCTACGGTACATAGGCCTGAGTGCGTTACAGTCTGCTGTTCTGTAAGGACCGCTATCGGTCCACAATACATAGGGTTGACGTGCACCACTGCTGACCGCTGCCCTATACTGCAGCAGTCCTTCAGCGGTATAGGGACTGACGTACAGTCTGCTAAACACTAATACACAACCTGCTTGGTCCACAAAAGTTCTTATAAGGACTGGTAACTTGGTATAGGGTGCTACGGTACATAGGCTTGAGTGCGGTACAGTCTGCTGTTCTGTAAGGACCGCTATCGGTCCACAATAGATAGGGTTGACGTGCACCACTGCTGACCGCTGCCCTATACTGCAGCAGTCCTTCAGCGGTATAGGGACTGACGCACAGTCTGCTAAACACTAACACACAACCTGCTTGGTCCACAAAAGTTTTTATAAGGACTGGTAACTTGGTATAGGGTGCTACGGTACATAGGCCTGAGTGCGTTACAGTCTGCTGTTCTGTAAGGACCGCTATCGGTCCACAATACATAGGGTTGCCGTGCACTACTGCTGACCGCTGCCCTATACTGCAGCAGTCCTTCATTGGTATAGGGACTGACGTACAGTCTGCTAATCACTAACACACAACCTGCTTGGTCCACAAAAGTTCTTATAAGGACTGGTAACTTGGTATAGGGTGCTACGGTACATAGGCCTGAGTGCGTTACAGTCTGCTGTTCTGTAAGGACCGCTATCGGTCCACAATACATAGGGTTGACGTGCACCACTGCTGACCGCTGCCCTATACTGCAGCAGTCCTTCAGCGGTATAGGGACTGACGTACAGTCTGCTAAACACTAATACACAACCTGCTTGGTCCACAAAAGTTCTTATAAGGACTGGTAACTTGGTATAGGGTGCTACGGTACATAGGCTTGAGTGCGGTACAGTCTGCTGTTCTGTAAGGACCGCTATCGGTCCACAATACATAGGGTTGCCGTGCACTACTGCTGACCGCTGCCCTATACTGCAGCAGTCCTTCATTGGTATAGGGACTGACGTACAGTCTGCTAATCACTAACACACAACCTGCTTGTTCCACAAAAGTTCTTATAAGGACTGGTAACTTGGTATAGGGTGCTACGGTACATAGGCTTGAGTGCGGTACAGTCTGCTGTTCTGTAAGGACCGCTATCGGTCCACAATAGATAGGGTTGACGTGCACCACTGCTGACCGCTGCCCTATACTGCAGCAGTCCTTCAGCGGTATAGGGACTGACGTACAGTCTGCTAAACACTAATACACAACCTGCTTGGTCCACAAAAGTTCTTATAAGGACTGGTAACTTGGTATAGGGTGCTACGGTACATAGGCTTGAGTGCGGTACAGTCTGCTGTTCTGTAAGGACCGCTATCGGTCCACAATAGATAGGGTTGACGTGCACCACTGCTGACCGCTGCCCTATACTGCAGCAGTCCTTCAGCGGTATAGGGACTGACGTACAGTCTGCTAAACACTAATACACAACCTGCTTGGTCCACAAAAGTTCTTATAAGGACTGGTAACTTGGTATAGGGTGCTACGGTACATAGGCTTGAGTGCGGTACAGTCTGCTGTTCTGTAAGGACCGCTATAGGTCCACAATAGATAGGGTTGACGTGCACCACTGCTGACCGCTCACCTATACTGCAGCAGTCCTTCAGCGGTATAGGGACTAAGAGTTTTGTCACAGGGTCATTTAAAAAATGACATGCAGAGGAAGAGGCAGGCCCTTCCGCAGGGGTGGTAGGGGTAGGGCAGGAGCAACAGGCTTGAGCCAAAGTGGGAAGTTGCAGAAGGTGCGTTCAATTACTTTAAAGGATGCACCAGACTTGGTTGAGTGGCTCGCTCAGCCTTACTCTTCTGCACCCTCCTCATCCTCTCGATCTGCACCCTCTTCTTCACTCTCTGCTATGTGCACCCCCAAAGACACTACCACCAACAACACGACCACCACCACCACCACCACATACCTTCCGCTTGAGTCACTGGAATTATTTTCCGATCCATATCAAGAGGACATTTCTGATGCGCAGCCACTCTTGGTATTGGATCAGGAAGAGGAGGTAGCAACAAGCGCTACTCAGCAGTCTGACGCCAGTACCCAGATCAGCCCAAGGAGGAGGTTGGTCCCCGGTGTTGCTGCCTACTCTACTTATAGCGGTGGGGAAGGTGACGTTGATGATGACGTGTCTAGTGATGTCACGTGGGTGCCCACAAGAGAGGAAGAGGAGGGGAGTTCAGAGGGAGATATGGACCAGCAGATAGGGAGGAGAAGCAGCAATGACTTACATTGCACAGCAGGGACAAAGCAGACTGCAAATGTATCAGGAGCGAGTCATCGACCATGTACGGTCACATCTGGCGCTCCCAGGACACCGGCACATGGCTCCGCAGTGTGGGCTTTTTTTAACGTGTCCGCTGCTGACAATAGCGTTGCCATCTGCAATCTTTGCAGTCAACGCGTTAGTCGCGGTAAGCCCAATACTCACCTAGGGACGACCGCCTTAAGAAGGCACATGAGCAGCCATCACCGAGCCCAGTGGGAGCAACGGAACACACAAAGCCACACTGCAGGCTCTCACCGTCCAGCCTCGTCTTCTACTTCTCCTTCTCCTCTCTCCTCACAATTGTCCTCCACTCCACCTTCCATCACGCCAAGCTCACATTTTTCTGCAAAAAGGCAGGCTTCCGTGGGCCTAATGTTTGAGCGTAAAAAAATGATGACGCCGGATAACCCTCTTGCCCAACGGTTGGCGGCTGGCTTGTCAGAACTCATAGCCCGCCAACTACTGCCATATAAACTGGTGGACTCGGAGGCCTTTCGCAAATTTGTGGCCATTGGAACACCACAATGGAAGGTCCCAGGAAGGAAGTATTTCTCAGAGAAGGGCATCCCAGAGCTATATGGCCATGTTCAGCGGCAAGTGAATGTATCTCTGGCACACAGTGTCGGTGCCAAGATACATCTGACCACAGACACGTGGTCTAGCAAACACGGGCAGGGAAGGTATATCAGTTTTACTGCCCACTGGGTGAACCTTCTGACGGCCGTCAAGCATGTAACCCGTGGCACCCGTGTAGATTTGGTTTTACCGCCACGGATTGCATGCAGGCCTGACTCTTCTTCTCCTCCTCCTACTCCATCCTCCTCCCTCTCCTCCTCAGCTGCCTCCTCCTTTTCCGCTGCTAGCGTCTCTTCCACTGCACCGCCCAAGCTCCCCAGAACCTATTCCACATGCCAGGTGAGACGTTGCCATGCCGTGCTGCGTCTGTTGTGCCTGGAAGCAAAGAGCCACACTGGCCCGGCACTCCTTTCAGCTTTGCGTTCACAGGCAGATGAGTGGCTAACACCGCTCAATTTGACAGTTGGTAAAGTGGTGTGTGACAACGGTGCCAATCTGCTTAGCGCATTGAAACAGGGCAAAATCACGCACGTGCCGTGCATGGCACACGTCTTAAACTTGGTCGTGCAGCGATTCCTTGTCAAATACCCTGGGGTCCAGGACATCTTGCGGCAGGCAAGGAAAATCTCGGCCCATTTCAGAAGATCTTACACGGCCATGGCTCGCCTTGCTGACATTCAGCGGCGACACCATCTGCCGGTCAGACGTCTTATTTGCGATTGCCCGACGCGATGGAACTCAACCTTCTATATGCTTGATAGGCTGCTCCAGCAGAAACGTGCAGTTAACGTCTACCTGTATGAACTCTGCGAAAGAAACGGTTCTGGGGAGCTGGGTTTTTTTTCACCGCGCCAGTGGCTGCTCATGCGCGACACATGCAGACTTCTGCGGCCATTTGAGGAGATCACCAAACTGGTCAGTCGCAGCCATGGCGCCATCAGTGACATGGTACCTTATGCCTTCTTTCTGGAGCGTGCATTGCGTCGTGTCATTGATCAGGCTGTGGAGGAGCAGGAGCGGGAAGATGAGGAAGTCGCAATGCTGGATGAATTCCCAGGGGGGGCTACTCTATCTGAGACAAGTCAACAACAGGAGTCTGATGAGGAGTCAGAGGAGGATGGTGCCGGGGCGGATGAGCAGGAGCAAGAAGAGCATGCTTTAAACCTTTCTGGGATCCCTGTTGTGCGAGGATGGGGAGAGGAGAATGAAGAGGACGACATTATCCTGGATGATGAGCAGGAGCCAGGCCACCACACCGCTTCCACTTTAGTGCAAATGGGGGCCTTCATGCTCCAGTGTTTTAATAGGGACCCCCGTATAAAAAGCATGAGGGTCAAGGACCAGTACTGGGTGGCAACGTACTTAGACCCCCGGTACAAACACAAAATGGCGGAAATGTTACCGCCGTCGCAGAGGGCTGTCAGAATGCAGCACTTCCAGGCCTTGCTTCGAGAAATGCTGCATTCTGCTTTTGCGTGCGCTGGCAGAGGAGCAATTCCCACTCCCAGAGAAGGATTTGCGGGTACCAATCCAACAGCGCCTGCAAGAAGAGGCCGGTTTGAAGATGTGTTGGTGACTTCGGATATGAGGTCATTCTTTCAGCCGACCCATCGACAGGTGTCATCCGGATCCAGCATCAGGGAACGCCTAGACCGTCAGGTGTCCGACTACATTGGGTTAACGGCCGATGTGGACGCTCTGAGGAGTGATGAACCCCTAGACTACTGGGTGGGCAGGCTTGACCTCTGGCCAGAGCTTGCCCAATTTGCAATCGAACTGTTGGCTTGCCCCTCATCCAGTGTCCTGTCCGAAAGGACGTTCAGCGCAGCAGGGGGGATTGTGACCGATAAGCGTACTCGCCTAGCTCACCACAGTGTTAACTACCTCACATTTCTAAAAATGAATGAGGCATGGATCTCGGAGGAATTCAACACATGTGATCAGTAGACCATGTATATGTCTATAAACAATTTTTGGAATCAAGCACACAGACCTTCTTAATTCATTTGGCTCACTTCCCTGACCCAAAAAAGCACACCGTACTATATGCCCCTACCCTCCTCTTTGAAGAGGTTGAGCGGTGTCATATTTCTACTGGGGCTGCTTATTATGAGGGGTTCCCACCATCCCTGTGCTGTGCTGACTTCCTCCTGGGTGTTCTTATTATGAGGGGCTCCCACCATCCCTGTGCTGTGCTGACTTCCTCCTGGGGGTTCTTATTATGAGGGGATCACACCATCCCTGTGCTGTGCTGACTTCCTCCTGGGGCTGCTTACGGTGCTGCTGTCAGCGCTGTATGTCACGGAGCTGCTGTCAGCGCTGTATGTCACGGAGCTGCTGTCAGCGCTGTATGTCACGGAGCTGCTGTCAGCGCTGTATGTCACGGAGCTGCTGTCAGCGCTGTATGTCACGGAGCTGCTGTCAGCGCTGTATGTCACGGAGCTGCTGTCAGCGCTGTATGTCACGGAGCTGCTGTCAGCGCTGTATGTCACGGAGCTGCTGTCAGCGCTGTATGTCACGGAGCTGCTGTCAGCGCTGTATGTCACGGAGCTGCTGTCAGCGCTGTATGTCACGGAGCTGCTGTCAGCGCTGTATGTCACGGAGCTGCTGTCAGCGCTGTATGTCACGGTGCTGCTGTCAGCGCTGTATGTCACGGAGCTGCTGTCAGCGCTGTATGTCACGGAGCTGCTGTCAGTGCTGTATGTCACGGAGCTGCTGTCAGCGCTGTATGTCACGGAGCTGCTGTCAGCGCTGTATGTCACGGAGCTGCTGTCAGCGCTGTATGTCACGGTGCTGCTGTCAGCGCTGTATGTCACGGAGCTGCTGTCAGCGCTGTATGTCACGGAGCTGCTGTCAGCGCTGTATGTCACGGAGCTGCTGTCAGCGCTGTATGTCACGGAGCTGCTGTCAGCGCTGTATGTCACGGAGCTGCTGTCAGCGCTGTATGTCACGGTGCTGCTGTCAGCGCTGTATGTCACGGAGCTGCTGTCAGCGCTGTATGTCACGGAGCTGCTGTCAGTGCTGTATGTCACGGAGCTGCTGTCAGCGCTGTATGTCACGGAGCTGCTGTCAGCGCTGTATGTCACGGAGCTGCTGTCAGCGCTGTATGTCACGGTGCTGCTGTCAGCGCTGTATGTCACGGAGCTGCTGTCAGCGCTGTATGTCACGGAGCTGCTGTCAGCGCTGTATGTCACGGAGCTGCTGTCAGCGCTGTATGTCACGGAGCTGCTGTCAGCGCTGTATGTCACGGAGCTGCTGTCAGCGCTGTATGTCACGGTGCTGATGTCAGTGCTCTGTATTACGGTGCTGCTGTCAGTGCTCTGTATCTCCTGCACCCTCTTGTTTGCCTACCCTGGTCCCTGACCTTCCCTCTCCTCCATTGCCTTCATTAGCTCCATAGTCCTGAATTGTCAGAACAATTTCCCAAATAAAAAAAAAATGCTTGTAGTTATCGATCCCAAATTCACCTCATACATGTATTATGCTATTGTCCAGGTGGTGGGACTACGTGCTACCCCCTAATAATTACCCCGTGGCCGCAAATTCGACCTAAAGGTTTGCGAAATTCGCCTCCCATTGAAGTCAATGGAGCCCGCGGCGAACGGTCGTTTTCGCGAACGTTTGTGTCCGTTCGCGTTTCGCGTTCGCGAAACGTCCCGTCGGAAGTTCGTCCATCACTACTCGGGAGGACATAAGAATAATGCCTCTCATGCAGCCGGCTTACTGCATTTGGTTGGGAATGGTGAGGTACAGGACCCTCTGGATACAGAAGCTCTGTGACAACCTCTCTTTGGAAGAAAAGAAAGGTTAATGTCCCGCCTGAAGTTTTGTATAGCACAAAAGCATTCAGCAAAGCCAATTGAAATAAGTAAGCAGACACTTTTTTGTACCAGCGTCTGGTCTTACGGGAAGTTAGATACGGCGCCAACATCTGGTCATTGAGGTCCACCCCTCCCATATTTTTGTTATATTCGTGGACACAGAGGGGTTTCTCCACAATACCAGTCGCCGTAGAAATTTGGACCGTCGTGTCTGCATGAAGGGAGGTAAGAACGAAAACATTCTTATTATGCCTCCACTTCATAGCGAGCAAATTATTACACCGATAGCAGGCTCTCTCCCCCAGCCTAAGACGGGAATCTACAAGCCGCTGGGGAAAGCCCCGGCGATTAGGTCGCACGGTGCCACATGCTCCAATCTGATTATCAAATAAATGACTAAACAGTGGCACGCTGGTGTAATAGTTGTCCACGTACAAGTGGTACCCCTTTCCGAATAAGGGTGACACCAATTTCCACACTATCTTGCCAGCGCTTCCTATGTAATCAGGGCAGTTCTCCGGCTCTACGTAACTATCTTTACCCTCATAAACCATAAAGCTCCATGCATAGCCTGTGGCCCTGTCACAGCACTTATAGAGCTTGACCCCGTATCTGGTACGCTTGTTGGGAATGTACTGTTTGAATGACAAGCGACCAGTAAACTTAACCAGGGACTCATCAACGCAGACAACTTTTTGGGGAGTAAACAAGTCTGCAAAACGTTGGTTGAAGTGGTTTATGAGGGGCCGAATTTTGTAGAGCCGATCGTATTCAGGGTCTCCACGTGGACGACAAAGTTCATTGTCACTGAAGTGCAAGAACCGCAAGATCTGCTCGTATCGTTTCCTGGACATGGAGTTAGAGAACACGGGCATGTGGTCAGCCGGATGCGTGGACCAATAAGCCCGCATCCGCATGAATTTATGTGTGCCCATGTTGAGGGAAAGGCCCAGAAACGTCTTAAATTCGGAAACCGTAACTGGTTTCCAATCTCTGGCAAGAGACGGCAACTGGGGATTAGCGGCGATGCGTTGACCAGCATATAAATTGGTTTGGTCCACAATAGATCTATAGAGATCTTCCGTGAGATACAGAGAATAAAAATCGAGTGGCGTAAAATCATCTGTATCCACCTGAATACCGGGTTGGGCAGTGAATGGGGGAAGTACGGGTTCTGCAGAAGTGGTGGGCACCCAATTAGGATAGGCGAATTCTGCAGGAAGGGCACTATGGGTACGACGGGCCTGTCTTTGTCTTCTTCTTGGTGGCAGCGGGACACTACTTGTGCTTGCCACCTCGCCAGCTTGAACTGCACTTATGGGACTCGCCACGTCACCACGTGATACTGCAGTGCTGGATGTATGTCCAGGGTGTACTAGGCCGCTGGTGCTTGCCAGTTCACCAAAAGGATGAGCGGCGCTAGTACTGGCTCTATACTCCATACGAGGGACTTGCGGTTCCTGCACCTCAACAACATCAGAAAATCGGGGTCAGGTACGCCTGACGTTAGCAGGGACCTCTTCTTCGTCGTCAGAGCTATCTGACATGGAGGCGCTGTCCTCTACAGGTTCGTATTCTGAGCCTGAATCTGACAGATCAGTGTCTTCCTCTTCACTATCTGTCATGCTCAGAAACGTGTAGGCCTCTTCACTAGTGTACCTTCGCTTTGCCATTTTGGGCTCTAAATTTAGGGGTACAGTAGTGAGACTCACAGGTAAAAAAGCACCTAGCCTTTCAGCGACTGTATAAAACGCTACAAAAAAAACTGTTAGCGATCGCAGGGATCAGGCCTGACTCTGCGAACGCTGCAGTTATGTGTGTTGTGTTTTGTAAGTGACAGTGATCGATCGATACTGCACTTGGGTGGGCTGGGCTGGGCTGGGCAGAGGGGCAAAACGCAGGTGCTAGCAGGTATCTGGATTGATCCTGCTAACAATGCGTTTTTTTAGAACCCTAAATTGCTGGGCACGCTAGTATAGATCTGATCAGATCAGATATTGATCTGTTCGGATACTATACCACTAAGGGAGGTGTATGCTTTGCGCGTGGGTGTTAGCGGTACTGGCACTAACCTAGCACTGCCTGGGGCGACGCAGACCCTTTCTGACCCTAAAACCAAATTTATATCACCCGCCGGGTGATCGGGGGGGTTAAACCTTTATTAGGTAATAAATGGCGGGTGCCCTGATGCTATAAAAAGCGAACTACCTAACCAGCGTCACCCGTAACACTTATACGGTGATCACTGGTGAAAGGGTTAACTAAGGGCAATCAGGGGTTAAAACCTTTATTGGGTATTTATATGGGGGTACCTGAAGCTTTATAAAAACCTGACGGGGAACCTAAATAACTAAATAACTAACTGGCTAACCAGCGTCACCAGTGACACTTATGCAGCGATCGCTGGTGAAAGGGTTAACTCTAGGGGCAATCAACCTTTATTAGGTTATATATCGGGGTACCTAACGCTATAAAAACCTGGCGTTGAACCTAAAAAAAAACTAGCTTCCTAGCGGGACCAGTGACACTATTGCAGCGATCAGAAAAACGATCGCTTAGTGACACTGGTAAAAGAGGGTGAAAGGGTTAACTGGGAGGGCAATCAAGGGGTTAAACCTTTATTAGGGGGGGTAGGGGGCTACCCTGGACCTAAAGGGGCCTAACACTAGCTGCCCTGACACTTTTTACAGTCACAACTGACACTAAATGTAGTGATCAATAAATAAATGAACACTGCATTAGTGACACTGTGACTGGGGGGGGGGCGGGGGTCCGATCGGGGGGGTGATCGGGGGGTGACTGGGGTGAAATGTGTGCCTGTGTGTACCTATGTGTCAGTGGACTGTTGGTGCACTTACTTGGACGTCTTCACTCCTCGCTGTCCGGTTCAAAAAGACCGCCACGAGGAGTGTGACATCACTTCCTCCTCCTGTGTTTACATTTTCACAGGGGAGGAAGTTCGTCACTGGCCAGGAGCGATCGAGAGGGGATGGCCAGAAACCAACGGCCATCCCCTCATCGCGGATCGCTCCGGCACCGAAAGGGACCGCCGTATCTAGCGGGAGGGGGTCCGATCGGACCCCCCACCCGCTAGAAGGCAGGCACGTACATCTACGTGATTGTGCCTGCCTGTGCCATTGTGTTGACGTACATTGGCAATACGGCGGTCCTGAAGTGGTTAAAGATGGCCTAGGCCAGTGATGGCGAACCTTGGCACCCCAGATGTTTTGGAACTACATTTCCCATCATGCTCCAGTACATTACAGAGTGCATGAGCATCATGGGAAATGTAGTTCCAAAACATCTGGAGTGCCAAGGTTCGCCATCACTGGCCTAGGCTATAAGAAGATCACCAAGACCCTGAAATTGAGCTGCAGCATGGTGGCCAAGACCATACAGCAGGTACCACTCAGAACAGGCCTCACCATGGTCACCAAAGAAGTTGAGTGCACGTGCTTAGCATCATATCCAGAAAAGTCCCACCTTTTCTTTTTTTTTATCCATATACAGTGCCTTGCGCTGGTATTCACCCCCCTTGGCTTTTTACATATTTTTTACATTACAGCCTTTAGTTCAATGTTTTTTTTTTTATCTGAATTATATGTGATGGATCAGAACACAATAGTCTAAGTTGGTGAAGTAAAATTAGAAAAATATATACATGAAACAATTTTTCAGAAATAAAAAACAGATAATTGGCATGTGCGTATGTATTCACCCCCTTTGTTATGAAGCCCATAAAAAGCTCTGGTGCAACCAATTACCTTCAGAAGTAACATAATTAGTGAAATGATGTCCACCTGTGTGCAATCTAAGTGTCACATGATCTGTCATTACATATACACATCTTTTTGAAGGCCCCAAAGGCTTCAACGCCAAAGCAAGAGGCACCACTAAACAAACACTGCCATGAAGACCAAGGAACTCTCCAAACAAGTAAGGGACAATGCTGTTAAAAAGTACAAGGGTTAGGTTATAAAAAAAATATCCAAATCTTTGATGATCCCTATGAGCACCATCTAATCTATCATAACCATATAGAAAGAACATGGTACAACAGCAAACCTGCCAAGAAACTGCTGCACACCAAAACTCATGGAGCGAGCAAGGAGGGCATTAATCAGAGAGGCAGCAATAACCCTGAAGGAGCTGCAGAGCTCCACAGCAGAGACTGGAGTATTTGTACATAGGACAACAATAAGCTGTACGCTCTGTAGAGTTGGGCTTTATGGTGACCAGAAGGACCATTACTTTCAGCAAAAAACATAATGGCACCATATGAGTTTGCAAAAAGGCATGTCCCAAAATGTATGGAGGAAGGTGCTCTTGTCTGATGAGACTAAAATTTAACTTTTTGGCCATCAAAGAAAGCGCTATGTCTGGCGCAAACCCATCACATCACCCAAAGAACACCGTCCTTTCAGCAGTCAGGACTTGGGAAACTGGTCAGAGTTGAGGGAAAGATGGGTGGTGCTAAATACAGGGATATTCTTGAGCAAAACCTGTACCACTCTGGGTGTGATTTGTGGCCTAGGAAGGAGGTTCACTTTCCAGCAGGACAATGACCCCAAACACACTGCTAAAGAAACACTTGAGTGGTTTAAGGGGAAACATGTAAATGTGTTGGAATGGCCTAGTCAAAGCCCAGACCTCAATCCAATAGAAAATCTGTGGTCAGACTTAAAGATTGCTGTTGACAAGCGCAAACCATCCAACTTGAAGGAGCTGGAGCAGTTTTGCAAGGAGGAATGGGCAAAAATCCCAGTGGTAAGATGTGGCAAGCTTATAGAGACTTATTCAAAAGCGATTTGGAGCTATGATAGCCGCAAAATGTGGCTCTACAAAGTATTGACTTTAGGGAGGTGAATAGGTATGCACATTGACTTTTTCTGTTGTTTTGTCCTATTTGTTGTTTGCTTCACAATAAAGTCCTCCCCCGGTCACTTTCATGAGCTGTAGTGCCGCTCCAAGTCGAGAGCACAACTGGACACCTTGAGTGTCACTGTGCCTCAGACCAGCCGGTTCCGAGACTCGGAACAGAAGGATCCCTAACCCCAGACCAGGCGGGTCTATTGGGGGTAACCAACAGAAGCATGTTGCGGGATGTTGAACACCCCGTGACCGGGACCCCTCACGGGTCTACCCCAGTCCAGGAAACAAGAACAGACCCCTCGGGCCTCATGAACTCCTACAGAACACGTGACTTCAACATCTTAAGTACCCCTCCCCAGAGTCCTTAGCAGGGCCCGGCACAACCACTGATTGGTTCCGAGGAAGCTGATACCCAAAACGTCCAACCAGGTCTGGTTCTGGCTTGTCATGTGCACCTCACTGTACACATGACCAAGCAGAACTTCTAACACAGCCCGGACAAACTGATGTCAAAGTTAACCTACATAATTAACCCTCAGAACCCCACTACTGTTCTGAGGCAAAAACTAAATTTACACATGAATGACACTTTGTCCAAAATGTCATCCGATATATATATATATATATATATATATATATATATATATATATATATATATAGTGCCTTGTGAAAGTATTCGGCCCCCTTGAACTTTTCAACCTTTTGCCACATTTCAGGCTTCAAACATAAAGATATAACATTTTAATTTTTTGTGAAGAATCACCAACAATTGGGACACAATTGTGAAGTGGAACGAAATCTATTGGATGTTTTAAACTTTTTTAGCAAATAAAAAACTGAAAAGTGGTGCGTGCAAAATTATTCGGCCCCTTTACTTTCAGTGCAGTAAACTCACTCCAGAAGTTCAGCAAGGATCTCTGAATGATCCAATGTTGTCCTAAATGACTGATGGTGATAAATAGAATCCACCTGTGTGTAATCAAGTCTCTGTATAAATGCACCTGCTCTGTGATAGTCTCAGGGTTCTATTGAAAGCGCAGAGAGCATCATGAAGACCAAGGAACACACCAGGCAGGTCCGTAATACTGTTGTGGAGAAGTTTAAAGCCGGATTTGGATACAAAAAGATTTCTCAAGCTTTAAACATCCCAAGGAGCACTGTGCAAGCGATCATTTTGAAATGGAAGGAGTATCAGACCACTGCAAACCTATCAAGACCTGGCCATCCCTCTAAACTTTCAGCTCAGACAAGGAGAAGACTGATCAGAGATGCAGCCAAGCGGCCCATGATCACTCTGGATGAACTGCAGAGAACTACAGCTGAGGTGGGAGAGTCTGTCCATAGGACAACAATCAGTCGCACACTGCACAAATCTGGCCTTTATGGAAGAGTGGCAAGAAGAAAGCCATTTCTCAAAGATATCCATAAAAAGTCTCGTCTAAAGTTTGCCACAAGCCACCTGGGAGACACACCAAACATGTGGAAGAAGGTGCTCTGGTCAGATGAAACCAAAATCGAACTTTTTGCCCACAATGCAAAACGATATGTTTGGCGTAAAAGCAGCACAGCTCATCACCCTCAACACACCATCCCCACTGTCAAACATGGTGGTGGCAGCATCATGGTTTGGGCCTGCTTTTCTTCAGCAGGGACAGGGAAGATGGTTAAAATTGAGGGGAAGATGGATGTAACCAAATACAGGACCATTCTGGATGAAAACCTGTTGGAGTCTGCAAAAGACCTGAAACTGGGACGGAGATTTATCTTCCAACAAGACAATGATCCCAAACATACAGCAAAATCTACAAAGGAATGGTTCACAAATAAACGTATCCAGGTGTTAGAATGGCCAAGTCAAAGTCCAGACCTGAATCCAATCGAGAATCTGTGGAAAGAGCTGAAAACTGCTGTTCACAAACGCTCTCCATCCAGCCTCACTAAGCTCAAGCTGTTTTGCAAGGAAGAATGGGCAAGAATTTCAGTCTCTCGATGTGCAAAACTGATAGAGACATACCCCAAGCGACTTGCAGCTGTAATCGCAGCAAAAGGTGGCTCTACAAAGTATTAACGCAAGGGGGCTGAATAATTTTGCACACCCCACTTTTAATTTTTTTATTATTTAAAATAGTTTCAAAAATCCAATAGATTTTGTTCCACTTCGCAAGTGTGTCCCACTTGTTGGTGATTCTTCACAAAAAATAAAAATGTTATATCTTTATGTTTGAAGCCTGAAATGTGGCAAAAGGTTGAAAAGTTCAAGGGGGCCTGTATATATATATATATATATATATATATATATATATATATATATATATATATATATTTATAGAGAGAGATAGATCTCTGTCTCTTTCAGAGAGATAGATTTTTGCTATTAGTGCGCATGTGCGGAATTACCATGACGAGTATGTACTGTGGGCAGAAATACATATCTATTCAGACACGGAAGACCACAGTGAAGATGGTGCTGGCTAATATGCAGAAGAAACTTTTATAAGATAAAGAATATTTGCAGTGAGAACGAATTTTATCATTATTCAAAGTAACCACTTGGATTGTAATTAATATTTATTTCAGAATATTGTGAAAATTGTTTTTATGTGGGGTGGTTTACTATCGCTTTAAGCACAGCATATTTTGGTATAATAAGACGATGTTTACGATTAATACTAAAAATATCTCATAGCCTGCTCACAGCTTTGAATATAGAGAATATCTATTCTCTATATAGGGTCCACAAGTGCAGTTTTATTGTTTGAATTTTGAGAATATTATTAAAGCCTAAGGCCTCTTTTACACATGCGGAACATTTTTTTCATCAGTTCAGTCACTTTTTTCAAAGGAAAACCTGTGAAGTATATTTCAGGTTTTTCATCCATTTTTCATCCTTTTTTTTATCCTTTTTTTCATCCGTTTTTACATCCGTTTTTACATTTGTCAGCTAGAGTCCTTAACCACTTCAGTCCTGGAGCCATTCTTTAACCACTTGCAGACCGGACCATTTTGCTGGTCAAAGACCAGACCACTTTTTGCGATTCGGCACTGCGTCGCTTTAACTGACAATTGCGCGGTCGTGCGACGTTGCTCCCAAACAAAATTGACGTCCTTTTTTTCCCACAAATAGAGCTTTCTTTTGGTGGTATTTGATCACCCCTGCGGTTTTAATTTTTGCGCTATAAACAAAAATAGAGCGACAATTTTGAAAAAAACGCATTATTTTTTACTTTTTGTTATAATAAATATCCCCCAAAAATATAAAAAAAAACATTTTTTTCCCTCAGTTTAGGCCGATACGTATTCTTCTACATATTTTTGGTAAAAAAAAATCGCAATAAGCAATTATTGATTGGTTTGCTCAAAAGTTATAGCGTTTACAAAATAGGGATAGTTTTATAGCATTTTTATTAATAATTTTTTATTATTTTTTTTTTACTAGTAATGGCGGCGATCAGCGATTTTTATTGTGACTGCGACATTGTGGGGGACCCATCGGACATTTTTGACATATTTTTGGGACCATTGTCATTTATACAGTAATCACTGCTATATAAATGCAGTGATTCCTGTGTAAATGACACTGGCAGTGAAAGGGTTAACCAGTGGGTGGCAGTGTAGGGGTTAAGTGTTCCTAGGGGTGTGTTACTAACTGTGGGGGGGTTGGGCTTTCATTTAGTGAACACTGATCTCTGCTCCAATCACATGGAGCAGAGATCAGCGTCACTAGTTGCTAGGCAGAATGGAGAAATGTTGTTTACACAGCATTTCCTCCATTCGGCCGCTCCGTGAGACGATCGCGGGGATGCCCGCGGCGATCGAGTCCGCGGGTCCCGCGACCTGACTCACGTGGGTCCCGACCAGCGCGGGAGCACACCGCCAGCGGCGCGTTCCCGATGGCAGGGCGCCATTGGATATTGGACGTACCTGTACGCCAATATGCCTGCCCGTGCCATTCTGTCGACGTACATCGTCGTGCGCTGGTCGGGAAGTGGTTAATGCAAAAACTGATCATTTGTCTGTTTTACATTCATTTTTTGCCCATTTTTAGTCCAATCCTTTTTTTAACAGAAGAAAAATAGGACTTTAAACCATTTCCAAAAATGGATGTTGACGGAAGTGGATGTAAACAGATGTAAATGGCTGAACTGTTTCATTGACCAAAAATAATGATGTAGGATACCCTTCCAGATTGAATTTGCTGCTCTTCGGAAGCATTTTAACCACTTAAGGACCGCCGCATGTAGAAATACATCGGCAAAATGGCATGTACGGGCACAAGCACGTACCCGTACGTGCTTGCCTTCCAGCGGGTGGGAGTCCAATCAGACCCCCTCCCGCTGGCTGCGGTGGTCCGTTTCGCTTCAGGAGCGATCCGGGATGAGGGGATGGCCGTTGGTTTCTGGCCATCCCCTCTCGATCGCTCCTGGCGAATGAGAAGCTTTCCCTGCCTGTGTAGTGTAAACACAGGCAAGGAGGAAGTGATGTCACTCTCCTCGGGGCGGTCTTTTTGACCGGGCTGGGAGGAGAGGACATAGTAAGTGCACCAAACACTACACTGACATGTAGGTACACATATGCACACAAATCACCCCCCGATCTCCCCCTCGATCGCCCCTGCCCCCCCCTCCCAGTCACAGTGTCACTGATTGTCATTTATTTACTGATCACTGCATTTAGTATCAGTTGTGACAGTAAAAAGTGTCAGGGCAGTTAGTGTTAGGTCCAGGGTTGCCCCCTACCACCCCCCAATAAAGGTTTAACCCCCTGATTGCCCCTAGAGTTCACCCTTTCACCCCCTTTTGCCAGTGTCACTAAGCGATCATTTTTCTGATTTATTTTTTTAGGTTCACCGCCAGGTTTTTATAGCATTAGGTACCCCCATATACTACCCAATAAAGGTTTTAATCCCCTGATTGCCCCTAGAGTTAACCCTTTCACCAGCGATCACCGTATAAGTGTCACTGGTGACGCTGGTTAGCCAGTTAGTTATTTAGTTATTTAGGTTTCCCATCAGGTTTTTATATAGCGTCAGGGACCCCCATATACTACATAATAAAGGTTTTAACCCCCTGATTGCCCCTAGAGTTAACCCTTTCACCAGCGACCACCGCATAAGTGTCACTGGTGATGCTGGTTAGCCAGTTAGTTATTTAGGTTCCCCATCAGGTTTTTATATAGCGTCAGGGACCCCCATATACTACCTAATAAAGGTTTTAACCCCCTGATTGCCCCTAGTTAACCCTTTCACCAGTGATCACCGTATAAGTGTTACGGGTGACTCTGGTTAGTGAGTTTGCTTTTTATAGCATCAGGGCACCCACCATTTATTACCCAATAAAGGTTTAACCCCCTGATCACCCGGCGGGTGATATCAATTAGGTTTTAGGGTCAGATAGGGTCTGCGTCGCCCCAGGCAGCGCTAGGTTAGTGCCAGTACCACTAACACCCACACGCAAAGCATACACCTCCCGTAGTGGTATAGTATCTGAACAGATCAATATCTGATCTGATCAGATCTATACTAGCATCCCCAGCAGTTTAGAGTTCCAAAAAAACGCATTGTTAGCGCGATCAGCCCAGATACCTGCTAGCACCTGCGTTTTGCCCCTCCGCCCAGCCCACCCAAGTGCAGCATCGATCGATCACTGTCACTTATAAAACACTAAACACATAACTGCAGCATTATAAAGATTGGAGAAACCTCGCTAATCAGTTCTAGGTGTAGGATAGGCAAACCCAGGCAATGGACTCAAAAAATGTATATATATATGTATATTTTTAGGTTGCAGCCCCCCCAAAAATTAAGAAAATCCCCACACAGGGTTTCCACAACAATAAATACAACCTAACAACTGGGGTATCTGGCGCTACCTTTTATCGGAAAATAATAATTATAAACACTTGAAAGGAAAGTGTATTTTGGTGGAAAACCCTAAAAAATGGCAACAGGTCCAATAACGCACCAACCTGTCTCTCAACTAGTAATCTCATATATCCAATTACTGTCACATGAAGATATTGACTCCTTATCAAAGGAGACCACAATACAATCCTTTAGAACCCACTAGCTCTAATTCAGTACAAGAAAAAACGGTGACCTCTGCTAAAATCGCATAGATTGACCTCTTGCGATTCGGACAAAATTATGGTAAGTATGACCTTATCTAATATATTTTTTAATCCGTGTTAGAAGAATATATAATTTACCAAAAAAGTTATAAATTCTGTGAAGAAAATCTAAATAACAAAAAGTGATACTTAATGCGACCATAGCCTTGAAATCGCATGAGTATTAATAATGTGATTTATCCAATAACTCATCGGCTAAATTAGTAAACAAGTCTAATTTGAAAGTGCAGATATCTTAAACAGAGTATAAAGTGCAATAAGGTACAGGTGAAAAATCAAAAATTAAAATACTAAAGTGCAAAATATATATCACAACAAATACCCAACTAAGTGAATCGCAAAACTGAAAAATAAAATAAAAATGAAAATAAATAAATAAAAAATATATAAAAATAGAAATAAAAAATAAAATGAATAAATAAATAAAAAATAATAAAAATAAAAAAAATATATAAAAAATATTAATAAATAAAAAACCAAAAATTAAAAAAACACCCAAAAAAGATTATATAGTGTCCACTTGTCCAAAAAAATCTTCAATAATGCAAGTCCAACAGTAAATGTTCATAAGGTGACTTTAGTGCTTGTTGTGAAATCTTCAAAGTGACTTCCGTGCTCCCCCACAAGGTGCCCCACTTACCAGAAGAATACACCCCTGCAGGGGTAATTCGCCTTTAAACCAAATTTGAAGAAATCCAGCTCCTTGGCCCGTTTATTGTATGATCATTCGTATCCAGAAGGGAATTCCATTTTTATCCTCATAGGAAAAAAATTATAATCTCCATAGTGTAATACGTATAAAAAACGTTTATTTCCATAAAAAACAAAAAACAAAATTCATATGGTAAAAAAGGAATGGTAATCAATATGGAACACAGTCCAACAAAACTTCCACTTAACATAGACTCCGTGAGTTATTGATCCATTTCTTAGATATCAACCCCGAAAAAAATCAGGATAATGTATATAAAAAAAATATAAAACAGAAAACACACTTAAAATAAATGCTAATGGCTCTCTGTCCCAGAGGAACAGGAACAATCCTGAATAATATAAATTGCTCCAATAAAAATGAGCAATATCCCCAGATTAGTTCTTTAAAAATATGATATTTATAAATACCCCTAGGGTAGAGCCCTTATAGCGAATCTCCTAAGCACAATGCGGGTTCCGCTCGTTGTGACTGGTTGTTACGAACGTGAGTAACGAATAGGCATTTTTTCCATAGTCTCGGATGCCTGCCCCGCCTCTCAGACTCTGATTGGATGCTGGGAATGGGGATGACCATTAAGGCGTCTACAGTGGCGTGACACCGCCGCTGAAGACGTCAATGACGAAACGCGTTCGACGGAGTTACGCTTACTACGTCACTTCCGGGTCGCCTACGGTGGTTGGAACGCAGTTGGAGCGCCCCTTGCGCATCCACCGAGCGGAACCCGCATTGTGCTTAGGAGATTTGCTATAAGGGCTCTACCCTAGGGGAATTTATAAATATCATATTTTTAAAGAACTAATCTGGGGATATTGCTCATTTTTATTGGAGCAATTTATATTATTCAGGATTGTTCCTGTTCCTCTGGGACAGAGAGCCATTAGCGTTTATTTTAAGTGTGTTTTCTGTTTTATATTTTTTTATATACATTATCCTGATTTTTTTCGGGGTTGATATCTAAGAAATGGATCAATAACCCACGGAGTCTATGTTAAGTGGAAGTTTTGTTGGACTGTGTTCCATATTGATTACCATTCCTTTTTTACCATATCAATTTTGTTTTTTGTTTTTTGCGGAAATAAACGTTTTTTATACGTATTACACTATGGAGATTATAATTTTTTTCCTATGAGGATAAAAATGGAATTCCCTTCTGGATACGAATGATCATACAATAAACAGGCCAAGGAGCTGGATTTCTTCAAATTTGGTTTAAAGGCGAATTACCCCTGCAGGGGTGTATTCTTCTGGTGAGTGGGGCACCTTGTGGGGGAGCACGGAAGTCACTTTGAAGATTTCACAACAAGCACTAAAGTCACCTTATGAACATTTACTGTTGGACTTGCATTATTGAAGATTTTTTTGGACAAGTGGACACTATATAATCTTTTTTGGGTGTTTTTTTAATTTTTGGTTTTTTATTTATTTATATTTTTTATATTTTTTATTTTTATTTTTATTATTTTTATTTTTATTTTTATTTCTATTTTTATATAATTTTTATTTATTTATTTTCATTTTTATTTTATTTTTCAGTTTTGCGATTCACTTAGTTGGGTATTTGTTGTGATATATATTTTGCACTTTAGTATTTTAATTTTTGATTTTTCACCTGTACCTTATTGCACTTTATACTCTGTTTAAGATATCTGCACTTTCAAATTAGACTTGTTTACTAATTTAGCCGATGAGTTGTTGGATAAATCACATTATTAATACTCATGCGATTTCAAGGCTATGGTCGCATTAAGTATCACTTTTTGTTATTTAGATTTTCTTCACAGAATTTATAACTTTTTTGGTAAATTATATATTCTTCTAACACGGATTAAAAAATATATTAGATAAGGTCATACTTACCATAATTTTGTCTGAATCGCAAGAGGTCAATCTATGCGATTTTAGCAGAGGTCACCGTTTTTTCTTGTACTGAATTAGAGCTAGTGGGATTGTATTGTGGTCTCCTTTGATAAGGAGTCAATATCTTCATGTGGCAGTAATTGGATATATGAGATTACTAGTTGAGAGACAGGTTGGTGCGTTATTGGACCTGTTGGCATTTTTTAGGGTTTTCCACCAAAATACACTTTCCTTTCAAGTGTTTATAATTATTATTTTCCGATAAAAGGTAGCGCCAGATACCCCAGTTGTTAGGTTGTACATAACTGCAGCGTTCACAGAGTAAGGCCTGATCCCTGTGATCGCTAACATTTTTGTTTGGTAGCGTTTTATACTTAAATCCTGAAGGCGGTGCTTGGTTTTCGGGGTCCCGTACGCGACTAGGTTCCCAAAAAGTCCCCCACATGTGGTATCCCCATACTCAGGAGAAGCAGCAGAATTTATTTTGTGGTGTAATTTCACTTATGCCCATAGCATGTGTGAGCAATATATCATTTAGTGACAACTTTGTGCAAAAAAAAAAAGTTTGTAATATTCCTGCAACTTGTGGCAAAATATTAAATATTCCATGGACTCAACATGCCTCTCAGTAAATAGCTTGGGGTGTCTCCTTTCCAAAATGGGGTAATTTGGGGGGGGGGGGTTTGTGTTATTTTGCCATTTTATGGCCTTTGAAACTGTGATAGGTAGCGAGGAGTGAAATCAAAAATTTGCACCCTTAGAAATCCTGAAGGCGGTGATTGGTTTTCGGGGTGCCGTACACGGCTAGACTCCCAAAAAGTCCCACACATGTGCTATCCCCATACTCAGGAGAAGCAGCAGAATTTATTTTGGGGTGTAATTCCACTTATGCCCATAGCATGTGTGAGCAATATATCATTTAGTGACAACTTTTTGTAAACTTTTTTTTTGTCATTATTCAATCACTTGGGACAAAAAAAAAATATTCAATGGACTCAACATGCCTCTCAGAAATTTCCTTGGGGTGTCTACTTTCCAAAATGGGGTCATTTGGGGGGGTTGTACTGCCCTGCCATTTTAGCACCTCAAGAATTGAGATAGGCAGTCATAAATTAAAAGCTGTGTAAATTCCAGAAAATTTACTCTAGTTTGTAGACGCTATAACTTTTGTGCAAACCAATAAATATACGCTTATTGACATTTTTTTTACTAAAGACATGTGGCTGAATACATTTTGGCCTAAATGTATGACTAAAATTGAGTTTATTTGATTTTTCTTATAACAAAAAGTAGAAAATATCTTTTTTTTTTCAAAATGTTTCCTATTATATCATAAAAAATAAAAATCGCAGAGGCAATCAAATAACATCAAAAGAAAGCTCTATTTGTGGGAAGAAAAAGACGCAAATTTCGTTTGGGTACAACATTGCATGACCGCACAATTACCAGTTAAAGCAGTGCAGTGCGAAATTGTAAAAAGACCTCTGGTCCTTAGGCTGACAATTGGCCCGGGGCTTAAGTGGTTAAATACCTTTGGGTTTTCTTTTATTATATATTGTTATGTAAACATTTGTTAGAAAAAAACCTTTTTATACTGAATACATCATGTACATGTTTTTACTTGTAAGTAGCAGATCAAAATTGTTCCTTGCCTATTTTTTTTACATTTTCTCTGTATTTTTGTTTTCTTATTATGAGGTACTGCTTATATTTCTCTTGAGGAACTAGTCTTATTTTCTTACATCAGGGGATGCCCCATATTATATCCTCTTGAGTAGTACTTAACCACTTCAATACAGGGCATTTTCACCCCCTTCCTGCCCAAGCCAATTTTCAGTTTTCAGCGCTGTCGCAATTTGAATGACAATTGCCGGGTCATGCAACAGTGTACCCAAATTAAATTTTTATAATTTTTCCCCCACAAATAGAGCTCTCTTTTGAAGGGATTTGATCATACCTGGGATTTTTATTTTTTGTGCTATAAACAAAAGAAGAGCGAGACGTTTGAAAAAAAAACACAATATTTTTTATTTTTTGCTATAATAAATATCCCAATTTTTTTTAAAAAAACTAAATTTTTTCTCAGTTTAGGCCGATATGTATTCTTCTACATATTTTTGGTAAAAAAATGGCAATAAGCATATAATAATTGGTTTGCGCAAAAGTTATTGTGTCTACAAAATAGGGGATAGTTTTATGGCATTATTATAATTTTTTTTTTTTTTTACTATTAATGGCAGCGATCTGCAATTTTTTATCATGACTGCGACATTGCGGCGGACATATCGGATACCTTTGACACCATTTTGGGACCATTTACATTTATACAGCGATCAATGCTATACAAATGCATTGATTACTGTATAAATGTCACCAACAGGGAAGGGGTTAACACTAGGGGGCGATAAAGGGGTTAATTGTGTTACCTAGGGAGTGATTCTAACTGTAGGGGGAGGGGAGTGCCGAATCGCAAAAAATGGTCTGGTCTTTGGCCAGCAAAATGGTCTGGTCGGAAAGTGGTTAAGGTTAAACCACTTTTCTTCTAATTTTAATGAGTGGCCAGTCTTGTTAAACTCCCTTCTGTGAAGAAGTTTTATCCCTATTGTGGGATCACCAGTACGGTATTTGTAAACTGAAATCATATCCCCTCTCAAGTGTCTCTTTCCAGAGAGAATAAATGCAGTGCTCACAACCTTTCCTCATAACTAATATCCTCCAGACCCTTAGCTTTGTTACCCTTCTTTGTACTCGCTCCATTTCCAGTACATCCTTCCTGAGGACTGGTGCCCAGAACTGGACAACATATTCTAGCTGCAGCCAGACCAGAGTCTTGTAAAACGGGAGAATTATCATTTTATCTCTGGAATTAATCCCCTTTTTAATGCATGCCAATATTCTGTTTGCTTTGTTAGCAGCAGCTTGGCATTGCATGCCATTGCTGAGTCTATCATCTGCTAGGACCCCAAGGTCTTTTCCATCCTAGATCCCCCCAGAAGTTCTCCCCCAATGTATAGATTGCATTCACATTTTGCCACCCAAATGCATTATTTTACATTTTTCTACATTGAGCCTCATTTGCCATGTAGTTGTCCACCCCATTAATTTGTTCAGATTTTTTTGCAAGGTTTCCACATCCTGCAGAGTAGTTACCCTGCTTAGCTTAGTATTGTCCGCAAATACAGAGATTGAACTGTTTAACCCATCATCCAGATCATTTATGAACAAATTAAACAGTATTTGTCCCAGCACAGAACCCTGGGGGACCCCACTACCCACTCCTGACCATTCTGAGTACTTCACATTTATCACCACCCTCTGAACTTGAAGCCAGTTTTCAATCCATGTACTCACCCTATGGTCCATGCCAACAGACCTTATTTTGTACAATATTTGTAATATTTGTATCAAATGCTTTTGCAAAATCCAGATACACCACGTCTACGGGCCTTCCTTTATCTAGATGGCCACTCATCTCCTCATAGAAGTTGAATAGATTTGTTTGGCAAGAATGATTCTTTATGAATCCATGCTGATTACTGCTAATGATACTGTTCTCATTACTAAAATCTTGTATATAGTCCCTTATCATCCCTTCCAAGAGTTTACATACTATTGATGTCAGGCTAACTGGTCTGTAATTCCCAGGGATGAATTTTGGGCCCTTTTTAAATATTAGTGCTACATTGGCTTTTTTCCAATCAGCTTGTACCATTCCAGTCAGTAAACTGTCAGTAAAAATTAGGAACAAAAGCAGTACCCTCGGATGCAAGCCATCTGGTCCCGGTGATTTATTAATGTTATGTTTCCCAAGTCTAATAAAAAAATTCAAATACCTTCGCCATCTCCCCATCCTTTGTAACCAGATGTCCTTCCTCATTCTTTATGGGGCCAATATGGTCTGTCCTTCCTTTACTATTTACATACTTAAAGAATTTCTTGGGATTTTTTTTGTTCTCCTCCGCTATGTGTCTTTCATGTTCCATCTTAGCTGTCCTTATTGCACCCTTACATTTCTTGTTGCATTCTTTATAAAGTCTGAATGCTGAGGATGATCCATCAACCTTGTATTTTTTGAAGGCCTCTCCCTTTGCTTTTATATGCATTTTTACATTAGAGTTAAGCGATCCAGGACTTTTGTTCTCTCCTTTAAATGTATTACATAATGGGATGAATTGGCTAATGCCCTTATTTAATATGCTCTTAAAGCAAACCCATCTTTCCTCTGTGTTCTTTGTTCCTAAGATTTTATCCCAATTTATACCTTCTAGCAAGATTCATAGTTTAGGGAAGTTGGCTCTTTTGAAATTCAGTGTTTTTGTATTCCCCTTATGTTTCCTATTTGTGTGATTTATGCTGAAGCCAAATGACCTGTGATCGCTGTTACCTAAATTGCCCCGTATATCTGCATCCGTGATTAGGTCTGTACACATACATACATACAGTACCTACATTTGCAATAAAGATACTGCACTGTAAGGACTATCTCTGGCTCCTGGTGAGCTTTATTTATCTTAGCTCTATTCTAATGAGAAATGTCGCTGGACAGCTTCATCTGATGGCATGATGGTCTACACTTTATGCATGTTTGCTGCTGTAATGGCAACCATCAATTCCGGTGACACTGGGGTGTGCCGATTGATCTTGGAGCACTTTGTTTGGATCACTTTTATTTCACATAAGGATGCATTGGCTCAATCTCTGTTTTGCTATTAATTGACATTGGAGCACTTTGCTGAATCACGTTTTTCACTTCAGGATGTATAAGACTACACCCTTTACCTGCACATGACTTTTTTTGTATTGATTATTTTGTCACTATGGATTTTTGTGCATGAGTTCTCTTTATACACAATAGACAGGACCTGATTACCAACATTTTTGGATTTCATTTTTGTTCACCTAATGATTAATGTTGCTTAATCTTTTTTTAGAGCTACACATACTTTTTTACATCCATTTACATCTGCTTTACCATTAACATGCATTGATGTCTGTTTTTCATCCGTCAACGGATAAATGATCTGCAAGTGTGAAAGGGCGCCTAAGACCTTCTTTAACCCCGTAATGAACAGGGTCAAAACAGACCTTAATGCCCAAGCCCAATTTTGCAACTGTGACATGTGTTTGTACAACTGTACATGTAGAATATACCTTGTTTTTTTTTCAAGACAGCTTGGGCTTTCATTTGGCAAGTAATGGATATAGTAAAAAAAAAAAAGTTACATTTAGCAAAGTATATTCCCATGGGCAATAAGTTTAAAAGGCTAAAAACAAAACCTAAGTGGCTCACGGCCAAAGTTAAAAAAGCTATAAACTATAAGAGAAGAGCTTTTAAAAAATATAAAAATGAAGGATCACTAGTGTCATTTAAATGTTACAAAGAATTTAACAGAATATGTAAAAAGGAAATCAAGGATGCAAAAATTCAAAACGAACGACAGATTGCAAAATATAGTAGGACAAATCCCAAAAAATTCTTCAAATATATTAATAGTAAAAAGGTCAAGTCTGAGCATGTATGCCCTTTACAAAATAATCTAGAGTGGGTGACTGGGGACAAAGAGAAGGCTAATTTATTAAATACTTTCTTCAGCTCTGTGTATACAAAGGAGCATGGGGGAGCGCATGTCCATAATGGGGGTGATAGGATCCCAAAAGAATTGAGCTCTGTAATTTCAGAGACATTGTATCTAATTTTTAGGGACTCATTAATGACGGGAATAGTCCCACTGGATTGGCGCAGGGCAAACGTGGTGCGTATATTTAAAAAGGGATCAAAGTCTTTACCAAGTAACTATAGACCTGTTAGCTTAACTTCTATAGCTGGGAAGATACTGTAGCGTTTAATAAAAGACCACATCGATGAGTTCTTGCTGAACAAAAACATTTTAAGCAACTGACAACATGGATTCATGAAAGACAGAAGTTGTCAGACAAATCTGATTTCTTTTTATGAGGAGGTAAGTAAAACCTTGGACAGAGGGGTGGCGGTGGACGTGGTATACTTGGATTTTGCAACAGCATTCGATACAGTTCCCCACACATGGCTCATGTGTAAGGTAAAGTCTACAGGTTTGGAAATATCAGTTTGTAAATGAAAATAAAATTGGCTAAAAGACAGAATTCAGAGAGTAGTGATTAATGATTCTTACTCTGAATGGTCTATGGTTATCAGTGGTGTACCCCAAGGTTCAGTGCTGGGACCCTTACTTTTTAACATCTTTATAAATGATATTGGGTCTGGGATCAAAAGTAAAATTTCTGTCTTTGCAGATGACACCAAGATATGCAGTGGAATAACGTCCTTACAGGATGTCTCCAATTTACAAGCCGACCTCAATACACTGGCTAATTGGGCGACTATGTAGCAGATGAGGTTTAATGTTGATAAATGTAAAGTTATGCACTTGGGGGCTAAGAATATGCATGCATCATACATGCTAGGGGGAGTACAACTGGGTGAATCCATAGTGGAGAAGGATCTGGGGGTTTTGGTAGATCATAAGCTCAATAACAACATGCAATGCCAAGCTGCTGTTTCCAAAGCGACCAAAGTCCTTTCTTGTATTAAGAGAGGTATGGACTCCAGAGAGAGAGAGATAATTTTGCCCCTGTTCAAATCATTAGTAAGACCTCACCTGGAATATGCAGTTCAGTTTTGGGCACCAGTTCTCAAAAAGGATATCGGGGAACTGGAGAAAGTGCAGAGAAGGGCAACCAAACTGATAAGAGGTATGGAGGAGCTCAGCTATGAGGAGAGATTAGAGGAACTAAATTTATTCACTCTTGAGAAGAGGAGAATAAGGGGGATATGATCAACATGTTCAAATATATTAGGGGTCCATATAGTGAACTTGGTGTTGAGTTATTCTCTGTACGGTCAACCCAGAGGACACGGGGGCACTCTTTACGTCATGAGGAAAAGAGATTTCATCTTCAAGTACGGAAAGGTTTCTTCACAGTTAGAGCTGTGAAAATGGGGAATAGACTCCTGCCAGAGGTGGTTCTGGCCAGCTCAGTAGATTGCTTTAAGAAAGGCCTGGATACTTTCCTGAATGTATATTATATAACTGGGTACTAACATTTATAGGTAAAGTTGATCCAGGGAAAATCCAATTGCCTCTTGGGGGATCAAGAAGGAATTTTTTTCCTCTCCTGTAGCAAATTGGAGCATGCTCTGCTGGGGTTTTTTTTCACCTTCCTCTGGATCAATTGTGGGCATAAAATTGGGTATTTGGATTGTACGATTATTTTTTATTTTATTTATTTGTTTTTAAGGTTGAACTGGATGGACTTGTGTCTTTTTTCAACCCGACCAACTATGTAGCTGTATATTTTTATACCATTGCCATGTACCTCCACAAAAAAAACTGCAAAATAAATTCTTGTACTCCTGACGATTACAGCGTTACTGTCAGAAACCATGAAACAGGCTGAGACAGAAGTACAATTAAATCACACTTGTTTATTAATAAAAATAAAAAGGTAAATAGAAAAAGCGTAGTCAAGCATAGCCAGAGTCCAGTAACCAGATCGGGTAGTCAGCCAGGCCAGAAGTCATGGATCCAAGTAGAGCACAGCAAGCAGGATAAGGAGCCAGAAGGGATGTCAGCAAGCCAGTCTTTAAACAAACCACAGGAGATGGTTTCAGTGACGTGACCAAAGCGAAGGCAGAGGTGAAGTGAGCTGGACGGCTTTAAGTAGGCAGGTCAGACGAGCATCATCAGGAACAGCTGGTAACTGTGGATAGAGAAGAGAGCTGACAATTAGCCGACAGCTGAGTGGCCAGCCCAGAGAAGGAAGGGCTAAGCCAGCCCTGACAGTTAACACATAAGTGTGTGGGATTTGTTCTTTGTATCTATAATAGGGCCAAGAAACAGTAGTATTTTTTTTTTATGTGGCCTACATAATATCACTGACATTAAATATACAACTTTTTCTTCTTACCTACAACACACTGACGCTGACACTAACTGCTACTTGCACTGCCACTGACTGACACAGACACTGATACTGACACTTACACTGCCACTAACTGCCATTAACTGTTATTAACACTGACAATAACTGACAGCATTGAACTAGTTCATCTTTATTTATTTTTTCTTATTTTTTTGGACAGAGTTCTCCTTAGCCAGTAGGAAGAGATACAATGTATTGTTTCCTGCTCACTAACAAACATGGAAGGGCTCAACTCAGGGAAGGGCTACAAAGTGAGTGATCACTGCCATAGCCAATCAGAAGCTATCTGTCGGGGCTGGGCTCGGCCCTTCCTTCTCTGAGCTGGCCGCTCAGCTGTTGGCTAATTGCCAGCTCCTATCTCTCCACAGGTATTCAGCTGTTGATGATATCCTGCTCGTCAGTCCTGCCTACTTAAACCGTCCAGTCCAGAGGATCTTTGCCTTCACCTTGGACGACATCACAGAAACTATCTGCTGCAATCCTGTTCAAGACTTGCTTTGCTGACATTCCCTCTGGCTCCAGATCCTGCTTGCTGTTTCATTACATTGGTCCCTGACTTCTGGCTTGGCTGACTATCCATTCCGGTTACTGAACTTTGGCTATGTTTTGACTACGTTTGTTCTTTTTACTTTTATTATTATTAAACAAGTATGATTTAACTGTACTTCTGTCTTGGCCTGATTTCATGGTTTCTGACAGTATCCCAGCGATAATGTTTAGGATCTGGTTCCCCTAGATCTCGATTGTTAGTAGAGACCCAGGAAAGCCTGGTTGAAGTAATTGGAACATGCGATCCAGCATACTCCCAGCACAAGAACATTTTATATGCAGGTTTAAAGCCCACTACATATACATGTTACCTGCTCATAAAGGGTTTAAAGTGTATATAAATCTTAATAATAAACTTCTCTTATCTGTTCCCTTTTGGTCTGTTAAATATTCAGTTAAAAAAAAATTTGTTGATCCTGCCAGAAGTGCAGTGCTATCCTGAGTACTCTACCATGTTATCTAAAAATGTATTTTAAAATACTGTTAGGGCTGCAGAACACCTTTCACCTATCTTTTAGAGATATGGAGTTCTATCATACAGTACTTCCTGTCTTAGGGTAACAATGCTGCTCCTGCATAGACATAGTACAGAAGGTGAACATTTTCACCCCAGCTAGCTGCCATAAGCCCGGTATTTTCATGAACAGCGTGCATTTCTCTTTAAGAAGTGGTATTCTGGTAGACATTTTTAAACATCGCCTTTGGAGATTTTTAAGGGTAAAAGTTTGTCACCATTCCACGAGCGGGTGCAATTTTGAAGTGTAACATTTTGGGTATCAATTTAATTGGCATAACATTATCTTTCACAATATAAAAAGAAACTGGGCTAACTTTATTGTTGTCTTATTTTTTAATTAAAAAAGTGTATTTTTTCCCCAAAAAATGCGCTTGTAAAACCGCTTCGCAAATATAGTGTGACAGAAAGTATTGCAACAACCGCCATTTTATTCTCTAGGGTGTTAGGACAAAAAATATGTATAATGTTTTGGCGTTCTAAGTAATTTTCTCACAAAATAAAAATTATTTTAACTTATAAACAAGTGTAAAACAGAGGCTCAGGATTGAAGTGGTTAAGCTTAGATCAGACGCTCTATACTACAACTTTTTTGTAATTAATTGTGGGAACAGGGTTATTAGGAAGGGTAGATGCATCCTCGAAAAACTATGACCAAGGAAATATCAAAATATCCTTAAAACAAAGAAAACTTGCCATCGTATTTTTTATTTTTTTTGTGAATCAGCAGTTATTTCTTTCTTTGATTTTCTCCATTCAAAAGGTAAGGGTCACTGTCAATCTGGCAATACATTTGTTAGAAAGTTATAAAGTCTCTGTATGGTTGTAAGTTCTTATTACCACACCTTGGATGTTGCGCAGATCATGACAGGCAATGATCAAATTGTGTTGTACATGGCCACCTTAGTCACATAAATGGGCATGTTTAATATTTTAGATTTATATTTAGAATGGATTTAGAATAATATTGGATGAGCATTAGAAGTGCTTTCATTCATAATATGCTAGCTATAAAAAAGCACATATGTTAATATATGTTCTTTTTCACAACTATAACACCTGCAAGATTTTTTTCATTATTGTTTTTTTCTTAAGAATATAGTAGGCTTTATTTACATAAAGCAATGATCCATGAAGGTTACCATAACACTGAAGGACCATATTAGCCGCTTGAATGAAATTCATTAGAAATTAACTACCACTTAAATTAATTTTCCCACATTCACAAGGTTGTAATGGCGGAAAAAGAAACCGTCCATCAGTGTGAACTGACAGGAGAGCTGTCATTGCATTTATTTATAGGGGAATACATTAACCCATAGTGCCAGTTTTTCCTTTGTCTGAAAAGAAATCACTTTTCAAAAAAGGGATTTTTTTCACTGCTTTACTTGTTTAACCCACTTATACATAAATATATCATCTTTAGCTATTCCGATTGCATTTCCAGACTGCAAAATAAGCTTTTGTACAAAACACTACAACCTTATTGTACAAATTAAACATTTCTATGAGTAATCTATGCATTTATATAAATGCCTTTAATAAATAAATAAGCCCTTACTTGAAAGAAAATAATATAATTTAATTGCTATAAAAAAAAAAATATTTTCTAGAATAAATTGGATGTCAAGCATTTGATTATCAGCAAATGCAAACGCTTTTTGTGGAAAGTGTGTAAAAATAACGCTTTAAGAAAAAATATATTTTTATTTGATTTTATTGATTCATTATTATTGGAATTAATAGTCACACATATAAACACAATTCAAATGAGGCACATGTCCATCTTTTACAGTGACCCTTTCATAAAAAGTACAAATGTGAAACAGGTATACCTGCAAGAGAAGATTGTAAAGAGGGATTCTCCACTGAAGTCTGCTGGGAAATCGACACTTTGGGGAGCATCAGTCTACTTTATCTCCTGCTGCGTTCAGTGGTTCCTTCCATCAACCTGCACATCACTACAGGGCTGATTGAAGTCAGCAATTCAAATTAGATACATGGGATCTGACTTGTGAGACCCCCATGTCGAATGACATGTCAAATTCAATGTTTCCCTATGAGAGCCATCTTAACTGATACTACACAAGTCCCTCGGACTTTAGAAAGAGTTCCTGCACTACTTTGGTCTGACTAGGGTGTGATGTCAGCCCTTGTACAGGCTCCTAAACAGCATCTAAGTCAGATCAAGTCAGAAGGAAGTCACAGGGCAAAGTTGCAGGCAAATACATATGACTTTGCTGTTGCAGCAGTGTGAACCGAGATTTAGGGTTTGTTAGTTCATACCACAATTTTTTTCTCAAAACAAAAATAGTGAATTGCCTTTAAATGCATACAGTATACCGATTGACAACTAAATGGAATTGAGGCATATTGCAGATCTGTATGACAATGGGAGGGGTCCTAGCACCCATCTGTCTAACATCTAGTATATATATAGGCCCCTATGTCCCAAAGGATCCTTGTGCAGTTTCGGTCTGCTCCTGTACAGAATGGCTGATCTCTAGAGAATATAATGCTGTTACTAACACCTGACACACTGTATACATTGAAAAATGGAAGATCAAGACATGCGGCAAATTCAATACAATCCAGTAAACATGTTGGGAATGAACGTGTTATAAGTAAAAAAAAAAATGGTGAAGAACCTGTCAGGTAAATGTGTAGCCCATAATAAGTGAACTGATCATTTGTTGCTTTACAATTATGCCTCTTTGTCAGAAATAAATCTATTAAAGGCATAGTTACAACATGTTTCATGTTATAGAGGTAAATGAGCTTGTACATTTCCCCTGACCTAGCCAATCAAAAACACTAAACTGAAAAATAAAATAATAATAAAAAAACATCTAACATGCACATCCTATTTGTGTGATTCCTATTTAGAACATAGGTACAGACAGGCAATAAACAACCAGGTATCCATGAAATTCAGAAAAATTACTGTAATTATCTTCTGGTTATAGTCTGTGTATGATAGGCCTTTCTGTTCCTCGTTAAGCAAAAATCATTCTGCTAGATACTCCATAATGCCAGCTGGAAAAGCAAGATAAATTGAGCTATGACACTGAACTACATGGCTCTCAAAATTAAATAATGAAGTATTTGTTTCAACTGTCAATGAAGACATTTATCACCTCATTACCAGCAATTGAATTATGCAGAATTATTGATGAAACAATAAGTATTTTTCTCTTTATCACTTTATGGTATGTCTCTGCGTGAAAATTAAACTAATTATACCTAGAATTGTAACTGCATAGGCTTTCTGTCAATATTAACAATCCTATTGTACACATGGGGAGGAGAGGGACGGAGAGCGGGGGGGGGGGGGTGCTACTTATGTGACTTGGCGGTACCCAATAGCTTATGTATTATGATCTCCATAGACCTAAAAGTAATCTCCTGACTCCTGAATGAGCCATAGATAGCTGAATTTCACAACAATCCCATGTCTATGGGAAGGAGAACAGCTGATTCACTTAACTATTTGGCTGTTATGTCAACCCTCTGGCCAAAAGATCAGGTGTTTTCTTTTCATGTTACAGTGTTACCACGCTTCAGGTCAGAGACTTTCTCTCATGACCGGTTTTGCAATTGTAATTATTCACAATTATTCTGCATCCTTCTGTGGCCAGGAGACAGGCTGTTCATTAAGTGCAGTCTCTCTCTCTCTCCACTGTGAGACTACAATACAGTGATCCTCTAAGAGCTGAGTCCAGTATCGTTTCCCTGTACTGTAGAAACAAGTTGCACAAACCCACTGGGAGTTGTATGTCAGTGATTTTGCTGTGAACTGTGGAGAAGCCTGTCCGGGCTAGGTATTTTCTATCAGGTTAGGGTGTGCTAGATAATATGTTTCAACCCTTTCTCCAGCCACGGCAGGCTGCAGATGTTGCATCAGAGGCTGCAGCAAGCTTATTATGCTTGCACTACAAGTGGGTGGATGTATTTAGTTACTTCTTAAAGTGTAAGTCCAGGCAAAAACCTATTCTGTTCCGGTCCGGTTTCCAGCAGCGGAAGCTGTGTGCAGGAGAGGACTGACAACAGCTGTGAAATGGCTGGGAAGTGACATCACCCATAGACTTACTATGGAGGTTCCATTGTTGACTGCCTCTGCTGCACCCGCCTCCAAACTGAAGCTGTTGTTGACAGCTGATGCTGGGACCGGATCGGCTGTAGAATAGTTATGTACAGCAATTTTTGCTTTACAGGGTTAGATAGATTAGGTTTAGAATGTGGCAGAGAGCAGGTTTAGCGTTGGTTAGATTTTGCTTGAACTTCCAATTTAACTAACAATATCACAACAATATTCACTCCCTGGTTATCTCCTGCTTTGACTACTGCAACCTTCTCGTTGGCCCACTTTTACAAAGGCTATCCCCCTTCAGTTTATCATGAATACTTTTGCTAGACTGATCCACCTTACTAACTGATCTGTGACTGCCAACCCTCTCTGCCAACCTTTCCACTGGCTTCTGCTAGCCCAAGGTTAAAAAAAACAAAATGCCAACAACATACAAAGCCATCCACAGCTCTTTCCTCAGCTACATCATCAACATCATACTGAAATATCATCCAAACCATCAACCCCCCTTCTTTCAAGACCTCCTGCTCACTAGCTCCCTCACCACCTCCTCCCATGCCGGCCCCCAGGACTTCTCCAAAAGGCTTTCTCATACTCTAACCCTACCCATTTGGAGTGTTTGGAGGCATTACTTCACGTCCGAGAAATTGAAACATCTGAGAAATCAGAATTTCGTCGAACATTTAGAAATCCTGCTAGTGCCCTTCCGAATTGAAGCCCACCTCGAACGGAGCTTGCTTCCCTTCTCTTTTCGAAATACTGTTTTCTTCCTTTTTATGTCTTTCCTTTTTTTTTTTACCACCTTCCTCTCTCTTATCTATATCTTCACCTCGGTTGAACGAAATCTATTTGGAAATACCGGTATTCTAGTTCTCTACCTGTGAACACAGGCACTACTCAATGCCACTCAAATTGTCATAAATGTACACCAATATTTGTGCACCCAGAAGTACTGGATACCAATTTCCTCATACTTCCCCATTATTGTGCTAATGACAAAACTAACGTTAACGTAAACGACGGAGGTTCCCCTAGCCCATAAGACACAGTTTGCTCCCATTGGGGTGTCTGGGCTGGCAGGAACCACGCATGGAACGTTACAGGTTCCATACACTGAATCAAATGGTATTGACTTGTCTTTCACATATTCCTGTATACTATATAGAATACATTACTAACAACTATACAGTCTGAGCTTAATATGCCAGTGTGCCTTACTGGTTCGCACCTTGTCACATGTTTGTTTATTTTATGTTGATAAGACAATAAAAAACGTATTGAACCTAAAACTCCCTACCCTAATCTGTTTGGCTATTTCCAACTCTGTCTGCTGATTCCTGAAAATTCATCTCTTCAGGGAAGCCTATCCCACCTCCACCTAAAAATTGCACTTTTACCTTCTACATCACCTCATGACTCACAGTTATCAACTTTTGTACTATCCCTCCCCTTTAGATTTTAAGCTTCTCTGAGCATGGCCCTCCCAATCCTCTTGTATCAAACTGTATTGTAACTGTATTATTGATCATTACATTGTAAGGTGCTGCACAAACTTTGTGGCACTATTAACATCCTGTTTAATAATATTATTATATTATTATTTTTTTATTTCATAAATTGTACCTGTTAATGCACCATGGCAGTCTACATGTGTCTTGACTCAGAGTAACCATGAGAGTTTTCCAGATAAAAAGCTACCTAATGCAATTTCCCATGGCAACCTGGTGACCCTTTTTACTCTGAGCCCACTCTGGATGTAAAACCCGGAGAGTGATATTTGTTCTGATTACTGTAATAGGCATGACATTCATGAAACTCTTGTGAGTGTAATCTTCTGATCTGTAATCTAAACTTCCAAAGTTTTTTGCTTACTATAGTAGGCATGCCACCAATGCTTTTCCTTTTTATCTGGCTAAAAGATTAATGTAGAAATATAGTTACCATTGCAGCCCCTTTGCCTAAATCTTATGCAGTACAGTCACTTGAATAAACTCTCTGGGTATCAGAAGATTCTTTATAATTCTGAGATGCACAATAGTTAAAGTTGACAGGAATAATGTAAGCATGAAAGGGGGGGGGGGGGGGGATGTATCCAAGCAGTTCTGGGTTTCCAACAGTGGGGCTGCACAGGTAAGTATACTTGTGCGATAAATATTATATTCCTTCTGAAACAAAATCAATAGATTTAGATCAGTAACATTTTCCTTGGCTTTGAGTTTGAAACCTGTTAGAATTTCCATTACTTGTTCAAAATAGTGGGGGAAAAGGGAAGGGAAGAGAAAAAACCTGTATGCATAGAGCTTATATATAATTAAGTCTTTTGCTGGAAGCTGACCCCAACACAGTAGAAACTAATTGTTAAAATATTGATTGTTTTAAGTTTACATTTAAGAAAATTTTACATTTGCAAATTCTCAAGGGTAGGTCTGCCTTTCTGATTTACTTACATTTAAATCTTCTTTTTGCCTTCCATTCTAATCATCCTTTCCCTTGTAAATGACTGTGCCGGAGGAGGAAAAATGTAGAAAACACTGAAATGAACTTTTATCCAATTAAAATTTTACAAGATTTACTGTTTTATCAACAATAGTAGAAACTTATTTCTAGCTCCATTAAATATTAATTGTGGAGCACATGCCTGAAATGGTTAGCCACATGCAAAGGAGATGTGATTGTCCCACTGCTATTCCTACAATAATCTTTACTTCTCCCTTGATACTCACTCTCCATTATTTTGTTGGCAGCATTTAAATTCAGAGCTGGTTATGATTAACCTGTACAATGTATTCCTCTTAATGCAAAGCTGTTTTCTTACCCCCATTCTATTCGACAAAATGGAAAAAGAAAAGCATATAGCCTGAGGCCACATCAAATAATACTAGTGTCAAGCTTTAAAAAACATATTTGTTTTTTGTCCTCCAAGGACAAATGATAGGCATGTAAAGTGTTTTCTCTGTTCCTGTTTCAGGGAATACTTAGTTTAGATTTAACTTCTGTCGGAGAAAACATAATTTATTGTACCTGCCATATATCGTGTATCACCACTCCTGCTGTAGAGGTTAAAATCCTACACAGTAGATGACATGTGCGATTACACGCTTGCAAAACCTGATTATGATTTATTTTCTGCTTTTTTTTTCTTTTCAATGCATCAAAAAACTCTACCACCTACTCTATATAGAACAACATACATCTAATGTAGTATTAGAAGCTGCAGTTTCACAGCTCAGAAAATAGGTTTTACACAGTACTGTTAGTCACTGGTTTCTGTCAGACACATGCACAATGTAATAACACCTGAAGTAACATATAATACAGTTAGATACGCAATAGAAGGATATAGGTGAAGTAAGAGTTTTGACATATAAATCTGACCATGAGAGTGCAAATATCATAAGACCTGTCACAATGTGAGTAAAGTACTATATTTTGAATACTGAGTCTGAAGCTGCTGATGATTTTCTATGTTTCTATGTTTCTATTTTCTATGTTTCTATTTTCTATGTTTTGCTCTATTCAGAGCAAATTAATTTAACCTGGCAAATGGCGTAAGCTTGTCAACATTTTTACCATGAAAACCTACAGTTTTATACCTGATATTAACAGAAGCCTGTCAAGTAGAACATGAAAGGTATATGCCCTCAGGATCTTCCCTTAGGACCTTTTTCCTATACCTGTAACACAACAAGCAGCATAGAGAAGAGTGGGTAACTATGTGCTCAGGACAACCTGGAATTCTCACCATGATGTACCCATTAGATTATTATGGAATAGCACAAATGATCTGCCTTAAGCTACCTGCCTCTTGTAGTCCTTGAACATAAACACAGAGTTTGGCTCCTTGGAGATCAAGGTTCAAAGCAGAATTAAATGTGGACTTTGCACCAGACAATCACCACCTCTCTTGTCTAGGTCCGACAACCAATTATCCATCAGCTAGAATCTTCCATAGACTTCACAGGAAGGACTATTCCAATGGCTTTCAATCATCAACGCTAGAGGCAAGAACAAGACAACTCGCAACACCATTCACCTAAGTCCAGCAGGAGCAATATGGCAGGGAGTATTCCAAATATTTACCACTTTCCCAGCTTATACCACTAAGCCCATTCCCAAGGTGATTGGCTGGATTGCCTAACATTATTAACACTGATTGTTAACCTTCCATACACAGACATCTAGAACATACTCAACAGCTTCTGGCAGAAGGAATAAGTAGCCTGTAGTTAGGAAATACTTACAAGAAGAAACATCTAGGTAGACAACAGCCAACTGCCGTATACAGATCACTATTATTATTCTATATAAATATTAGATTCCTACCCAAGCAACCAGGTTTCCCAGGAACCAAGAACAAAGATGAGAAGCTAATCTGCAGCACTGTAAATGTAACTAGATATTTTGGAGGAAAATTAGGTTAAAAATCATGGAGTTGATTTACAAAAGGCAAATACGCTGTACGCCTTGCAAATGAATTTTCCTTTAGCTTAGTGAATTAGATGATGCTCTGCTGACTTCCATCATCAGATCATGTGCAAGCAAATAATTAATTTTTTTCTTGCGTGGGATTAGGTATTCTTTGCAAAGTGAATTTTCACACATTCACTTAACTAAAGGAGCAGCCCTTTGCAAAGTGAAAATTCCCTTTCAAAGTGGACAGCTCATTTGCTTTTAAATTATCAACCCCTGTGGATCAAGCATGCTTCTGATACTTGTGTTTTGTGATTTATCTAGATATTAATTGGATGGCTTGTTCTCCCAGATTGAGTTGTGTGGCATTTAAGTACATAACGATTCTCTACTTATGCAAACATAACAAATAAATAAACTGAAAGCTGTGCATACAATAACTTGACCACATGGTCAAAACAATTAGTAACTATAGACATTTATCAAACTTTCCTGCAAGAATTAAACTTCACTCCACTTGCAGTCCTTCCCTGTTGATCCTTTGATGTGATGGGCATTCATACTAAACAATAGGGAAGCATTGGAAGGGCCAGAATTGAAAGGAAAGTTTTGCACACTAGGTAAGCTGCCCATATCGCTGGTACCACAGAATATGATTTTTTTTTCACTGGTTGTAACAGCTCTTTATGTATTTATCATATTCTCAGTTTAATTACCTTGACTTGTGTCAGGTTTACTTTAAGAGGAAAAGAAGATAAGTTCACAAAGATGTTCTTATGTCCTAAAGTGGGTAGATGGTATATCTATTTTAGTTTCTTGATACCCATCTTGGCAAGACAGATTTTGCAGGTTTGCCTGTCAATAGTACATTGGTGGCGTTTATGGTCTAAGCAAATTGTCACAAATTTGTGTAATTCCACTATTGCACTTAAGACATGCATGGACTCTGCTAAAGTTCAAAGTCTGATGAAGAGCAAAGTCTTTACCAGAAACACCCACACATAGGTTTGGATGTTTTAGCCTCATATTCCCACATCATGGACTTTAGGCTTGTTCCATTAGGACAAGATTACCATGAACTAAACAGAAGTTCCAGGTTGCCAGGCAAGACCATAGACCATAAACTGACAGAATTATATCAGGCAGAAGTTGAAGGCACTAGTCCAATGATGAGGAAACACCATTCAAGGTGTGAGTGCTGCAAATCTAGTGTAGCTTCCAAAGCAGAGGTGCCTGTCCAGCTCACCTCCGATATCAACAGAGAAAAACAGTCCTTACACGATGTCTCCAATTTACAAGCCGACCTCAATGCTCTGTCTACTTGGGCGACTATGTGGCAGATGAGGTTTAATGTTGAGAAATGTAAAGTTATGCACTTGGGGGCTAAGAATATGCATGCATCATACATGCTACGGGGAGCACAACTGGGGGAATCCATAGTGGAGAAGGACCTGGGGGTTTTGGTAGACCGTAAGCTCAATAATAGCATGCAATGCCAAGCTGCGGTTTCCAAAGCGAGCAAAGTCCTTTCCTGTATTAAGAGAGGCATGTACTCCAGAGAGAGAGATATCATTTTGCCCCTGTTCAAATCATTAGTAAGACCTCATCTGGAATATACAGTTCAGTTTTGGGCACCAGTTCTCAAAAAGGATATTGGTGAACTGGAGAAAGTGCAGAGAAGGGCAACCAAACTGATAAGAGGCATGGAGGAATTCAGCTATGAGGAAAGATTAGAGGAATTGAATTTATTCACTCTTGATAAGAGGAGATTAAGGGGGGATATGATCAACATGTACAAATATATAAGGGGTCCATATAGGGAACTCGGTGTCGAGTTATTCACTTTACAGTCAACAAAGAGGACAAGGGGGCACTCTTTACGTCTAGAGGAAAAGAGATTTCATCTCCAAATACGGAAAGGTTTCTTCACAGTAAGAGCTGTGAAAATGTGGAATAGACTCCCTGCAGAGGTGGTTCTGGCCAGCTCAGTGGATTGCTTTAAGAAAGGCCTGGATTATTTCCTAAGTGTACATAATATAACTGTTTACTAACATTTATAGGTAAAGTTGATCCGGGGAAAATCCGATTGCCTCTCGGGGGATCAGGAAGGAATTTTTCCCCCTGCTTTAGCAAATTGGATCATGCTCTGCTGGGGTTTTTTGCCTTCCTCTGGATCAACTGTGGGTATGATATTTATTATATATATATATCTATATATATATATATATATATATATATATATATATATATATATATATATTTTTTTTTTTTTTTGTGGTTGAACTGGATGGACTTGTGTCTTTTTTCAACCTGCTTCACACTCCAGAAGGATGCTAAAATCTTTATTGTAGTGATCAACAAATAAAGCCATATACAGCACCTGGTGCTTACTGTGCTGTATATGCGTTTATTAGTTGATCACTACAATAAAGATTTTGGCATCCTTCCGGAGTGTGCAGCCATTCATCCATTTTTCCAAGAAGTTTAAGGCAGTTTGTAGAGAAAACAATAATTATCAGTAATGGTTTAATTTTATGAAGCTGTCAGGTTCAGTAATTCTGTCACGTGTACCAGCAGCATCCTTAGCCTAAACACTGATAGAAAGTATAGAGCAATATTTTTACTTTCCATTTGCCTGCAATTTCTGCATTTATACATTTCAAAACAACCTACCAGCTTGAGAAGAAAGTAAATATGAACAAATACAAGGCAAATTAAATACATTTAATGACACCTTTCATCATGCCTTCACTTACACTGAGGCAATAAAGGATAGTTTTTGAAATTCATTACAAACCAAACAGTATTTACTTCTGCAAATTGATATGCAAATAGATATAATCTGTTTTTGCACAGAGTCATTTTGTAGTTAAGTTTTAGCTATGTTCAATATTTTAGAAGACCTGTCAGTGTCAACGTTACCTATGTGTGCAAAACTGTGGAAGCAAACTGCTCGGAGTGCCATTCATACATGTGTTTAGTGTTTGAACTGCATTAATCAGTACTAATCCAGTAAAATCTGCACTAAACATCAAACTACACAGAAATACACTGTGGGGTTGATTTACTAAAACTGGAGAGTGTGAATCTGGTGTAGCTGTGCATGCTAGCCATTCAGCTTCTAACTTCAACTTGTTCAATTAAGCTTTGACAAATTAATCTGGAAGCTGATTGCTTTTCTATGCAGAGCTTCACCAGATTTTGCACTCTCAAGCCCAGTGTGTTTCTGGATTTTGGATTGCTTGGGAAGAATGAATGGCAAACTGTTTGTTCATGGACAAAGAAAAAATTAATTACTCTGTTTTACATGACAACTTTCATCCCATTTGTATCAAAATGTCTGTATGTGGAAACCTCTCAAAAATATTTAAATACAATACTTGGCCGTTAAGTTCCACCAAATACTAAACCAGCCCTTTTTATGAACTAAATCTTTAAACCCAACTTTTCTTTAACTGGAAATTATTGTGTCCAAAAATGTGTTCATTTTTTCAAGATGACTGCCAAGTTATATTACAAGCAGCATTTAACTACTTCTGATTCAACCAGTTTTAGTAATTTGTTTTCTTGGAAAAATTCAGTTCTTATTTAACTGTCTGATATTTGAAAGTGCATTGCCATAATCTCTTTTTTTTTCTTTTTTTTAACAATTGTAACAAACTGTGGTATAAAAATGTTAAAAATTGTCCAGCATGCTCAACCTTTCTTCAACTGAAAATTGTTGCAATGGAAACTCATTTTAATTCCTTGATTCATCAAATCTTTCATGCATGAGGTTTTTTTTAAATCACACTGTGTTTTCTTGGCATAATACCCCTCACCAAATATTTAAATATTGTAGACATTCCATTTGCTTGAAATGGAGCAGAATAATAAATCATACGTGTGTATACAAGCGCTAAACACTTGTATTACATCCAGATGTCCAATGCATTGAAAGTCTTTTAATGTCTGAAGAAACACACATACCAAAATTACTTTCTCAGTGCTTTTATTTAAGAGAATATTTGGCAGATTGATTTAAAACCAAACTCTAATGTTTTAGTCCCCCCCCTCTCAATATGCATTGAGTCATTTCCAAGTACTTTGGGGAAGTTTAGGTTTGGTGGCTTATTCTAAGTCACCCTATAAAAGTAGTGCCAGTTTGAGGTAAATGCTTTTTTTGATCACAGAAAATATGAGTCAGCTTTCCAGTAGCATGTGAGCCAACCATAACTGCTATCCACTTTTATTTACATGGTAAAAGGGACTGACAGAGGCTGCCCACGATGTCATTTACACAAATCAATGCCATTTTCAAAATCCTAGGAAACAAACATTGTAAATGCTTATAGTAAGCTATGTGAAACAAAGCTTACTATAAGCTCTGCAGAAAAAAAAAAAATCCCTGAAGAGCCTAAACAATGAACAGACTGACCTAAAATCATGCAGTTGAACTGCCTGCTATGAAGTAGTACTAATACATAGCAAACGTTTGGTGAGGAACTTCACTTTATGTATAAATTCTGCAATGAACACAGAGATGCTGCTGTGTGTGATCCTGAAGGTTATAGCCTCTATATGTACACCTGAACCATTAAGATAAATGCACATGGGGTGGCTGTGGATGACCCTGTACAATACTCTTGGAAGTGCTGGTAAAAGAGGTGTCCCCATCTTGCCATTTGAAACCTGGCTTAGTTAAGGTATACAGCTCTTTCAAAAGTGAATATGATGGTAACCAATGAAAAATCACAAGCTAGGTGCTAAAATATGTTTCCTCAAATTGTTGTAAATAAAGATTTGTTATATAAGCTTGACACAATTAAGGAGATTGTGGAGCAACTACTAGTATCCAAATCCTATATTATGATATTGTTGGACTATACCATAAACAGGCGTCACCTACGAAGTGAGAAAACAAAACACAAAAAAGAAAAGTTTCCCCAACAGTTTGATTTTGGCTAGGAATTCAAACAGCTGTACAACAGTGTTCAATTATCTTGGTAAGGAAGCATTATTAGCAACCTCAAAAAAATGTACCACAAACTTGAAAAAGCTTGCTACTTTGGATATACCATAGAGCGAGATGTAACACAACCCCAAATCCATAAGGTAGAGGATGTAGGAACTAGCCAAAACCAGTCATTAAAAAAATAAAAATAAATAAAAAATAAAATAAACTTCTTGAGCATATCATAAGTAGGGATTAGGTTTGGATTCTCCTGACCATGTATTTAGGACGAATAGCCAGGAACGAATCATGTGAATTTTGCAATGATCCGTAGAGATCCATAGAGATGTGTGCACCCTTTAACTCTGGACAGATTACTCGGAAGAGTCAATAATTGTCTGTTGCAAGGCGAGGATAGGGAGGGCTGGAAAACTGCAAATGGGAAAGAGGTAAGCAGGCTATGCTTTACTTCTGTGAATTGCTGCTACCGTCTTTTTTTGCATGTATTCTTATTATTGGAGTGTGGAGGTTGCCAAAACCACCCACATTCACTTCACCCCCCATTTACCCATAGTAAAAATAAATGTGAGGTTATTCATCACTTAGATCTGTTGCTCTGTCAAAATGTCCTGCCACTAGTAAATTCTTATACAACTCTATCATTTGAGGACTGGCACTCCTAATTATTGTATGAAAGCACCTGCTTATGCCTTGGGTCACTACATTTGGCCAATTTTTGCTGATCAAGAGTCGGTCCACACTTGAACACACACAGTGCCATGCAGTCCCATACATTTTAGTTTAAACAGCCCATATATTACAATGGGCTGCCAAATGTACTGAAATGTGAAGAAAGTAGTGCAAGCAATACTCTTGCAAACCATGTTTGAGTGGGTGAAAAAATTAATCTTACATTGATGTCAGGAAAAAAGAAATACCCCAGCATTTGTGGACATTTAAGAAAGAAATGCTTACATTGCTGGTCAATGTGAAAATTTGCAAGCATCACTTTTGCAAACCATGCTGCACCAAACTGCATGGTACTGCAATGCCATGCAGTTTGGTGGCTGAAAACACACTGTGATTGCAAGATGATTTTGGGCTAAGGCAGCACGTTTGTGTGTGGTGTAGGAAATGCACAATTTCCTGCACCCCTTTCTGGTTTGAATGTGCCCTAAAACTGTCTTGTCTCCTTCCTATTTTTACACAACTTTATCATCCAAGGGCTGATGCTTCTAAATTTTGTAGACAAACATATGTCCATGCCATTTCTCTCTGCATTTGTGCCCATTCTTTCTAATTAATACCATCCTGCTGCTGGCCAATTGTTTTACAGGTGTATCATCTGAGGGCTAACATTCTTAATTCTTGTAAGAAAACATCCGTGGTTCCCTTGAGTCTCTGCATTTGAATCAGCAGTTCTTGCTGACTAAAGGGCTGCCAAAATAAAGAGGATGTATCTCTTGTGCTGATGCTACTTCTTTTAGTTGAAATCCTCCTCTGTCCATGTCCCCCTATCCCCAGTGCTGTAATCTTCTGGTGTGGTGGGGGTTAATATAACTAAGGGGCTGTCACAGACTCTCATCAAGAGAGCCTGCCTATGCCTTCTCTTTCCACTCAGCTGCTTCATATATAGAAGCCGTACTATAACTTCTATGTGGAAAGATTTGCTTCATCTCTGTATATCACTCTTCCAGTGTATGGTATTTAAAAATATTGCCATTGCTGGCTTCCCATGCCTTTTTCTGACAATAGCTTGCCTATTAGCCCTACAAATGACCAGAATTGACTAACAGGATATTCTTGTTATAGACTTCAAACCTTGGAATGTTTGCATTCACTAAATTCAAATTATCATAATTAACTGGGAAACTATCATTGATTTATTTAAAATGTTGTCACTATGATTGTCATTATAGTGGCGCCAACGAAAAAACTTCACAATGGCATTTCAGGAGTTATTTTTTTACTATTTTGTATTTTGTTACAAGTAGTCAGTGAGTATGAATATTCAGATATCTATCTAAGTAGGAAGCTGACTCTACAAAGAAAAAAAACACGCTCACAAATCTATAACAATTTATATATTTATATACTGTATATATCTTATGGTATCTAACAATCCCAATTGTATAAGCTAAAGATTACTATAGCTAAGGGTTAATAGGTGGTAACACCTTTTTAGTATCTTATGGGTTGTATATATCAAGCTATTTAGGACATGAGCCCTAATTTTTATCTCACCTCATGGTGCAGGTTGCTATACTAACCAAAGGGAAGTTGCTGTATTACTGGCTATATGTGTATAGCTACTGTGCTGTAACCCATTTGTGTTATATATTGATTTTCTTGGTGGTTTTGTTAGGATCCACGTGGTTACTTGCATATATATTATTTACTGGTGTGTTACACCCTCTTAAATTGTATATATATATAGAGAGAGAGGGAGAGCAGGAGTCAGGAGTATGTAGTGTAACATTTAGCTTACAGAGTGCAGTGGTCAGGAATACGTGACATGCTACCGATGCCATTCATGGTCCGTGAGAGGAAACAATGCCCCTTGTTGGGCCATGGATAGAAGGTTGTCCGTTACATTGTGGGTCAGTGGAAGAAGAAAATGCCTCTTAACGTTGGTGTTATGGAAAAGAAGAATGCCACAGTATTAGGAATTTGTGGGAGGAAGAATTCCTCCTAAATTGGTGTCATCGGAAAGAAGGCTACCCCCGCATTGGGTTTTCTCTTACATTGATGTCAGGGAGAAGGAATATCCTAACGTTAGTGTGAACTTTTGAAAAAGAAATAAACACTACATTGATGGTAAATGTAAAGATAAAATCCCCTTCCATCAATGTCATGTATAAGAAGAATGCCCAAGCATTGGTGGTCAGTGGGAGGAAGTCTGACACTAACAATGATGTACAGTGAGAGGAAGAATGCTTCAGCACTGGTGTCAGTGGCAAAATAAATGGCCTTTACATTAATGTTAACAGGAGGAACAACACCTCAGCTTAGCAGTCAGTGAGAAGAAGAATGCCTCTTAAAGTAATATTAGTGGGACAAAGAATGTGGAGTGATTGGGAGGAAGACTGACTCTCTTACACTGATGGTCAGTAGGAGAAGTAATACACTTTTTATATAGTTGATCAGTGAAAAGAAAAATGCCCCTTAAAGTGTTTTTCAAAAACATTTAAATTGTTAGAAATGCTGTTAGTTTCTTGTCCTGTTGATGAAATTTTCCTTTATGTGCCAGGAAATAAGAAAATCTGTTCAAAGTCAGTGGAAATCTCTTCTAGACAGGTTTTACTGGAACAGATATTCCTATTGGAGGACTTCCCTTGTATTCCTGTTCTAGTAAAATTTTTAGATGTATCATTACTTTCCATTGAATGACAATGGTCACCAGGCCACATACAGAGGGAGCACAGGGTGGAAAAAAAACAAAGGATTTAACCCTTTCTTGTCTATAAAAAAATAGTCCTGGAAATACACTTTGAATTGTTGCCAGCAAGAGGGAGAATGCCCCAGCTTCATCACTGGTGTCCCTTGTTTGGCGATTGTCCCTTACATTGGTGTTCATTTAAATTAAACTTCCTGGAATCTAAGAATAAACACTGTCTTGTTAAAATCTAAATGGACTGAAACTATGAAAGGTGTTGCTTTTTACAAACTCATAAGCAACATATCCCTACCTGCAGCATTTAATTAATGCAGAAGATTTATTAAGCTTACAATATCCAGTATCAAAGATTTTAAATATTCCCTAAGAATATTCTAATTTGAGTTCTCAAAACGTTAAAAACCATCAAAAAATAACACACAAAAGATAATTAGATATTCACAGTGTAAGCTAACTAAGCTACAGTATGTTAACTTACATCACCTGCCTTCACAATTATTACAAAATATAAAGGTCATACGCTGAGCAATGCAATAATTGGATGTGAAGCTTTCAGCATTCCAAGAAATCTTTGTCAGTGCATTCCATACCTAAATGTAAATTAACTCTATATGATATTCTATATCTCTTGGATTGACATCTCTAGGTTTTCTTTAGGATGTTTATTTTAAGAAGATTATTATAAAGTGTAATTTCAGACATATAAAAATACTATTTAATGCTTAAATTCAGTCCTTTACAAGTTAATATTGAAAAGGTAGAGCTTACTCTGGCACTGTACTACTTGGACACACGGTTTTGTGGTCCACCAGTGCTCTTCTAGGTTGATTAACACTCAGCATTAATTAAGTAGTGATTTCTTTATACTCACAACACCCTATTAAGGAATAGTACCCCAACATTTTCAAAGTGATTTCTTCTAATTAGGAGAGGACTCACATATGTGGTTTACCCACTGTTTGGGTCTTATGGGACCCAGAGTCAATGGTGTAGAAAATGACTGTAATTTTTCAATAGGTAGTTTTAAAATAATATATTGTCTTTGTATTCAAAGTCATCTTGAAACAGTAGACATCTCATGCTATTTAAAGTGGTTATATGCTCCTCATGCACATTTTTACTTACAGCCTATAATAAGGCTGTAGGTAAAATGAATATCTCCTAAACTTGTACGGTTTAGGAGATAGTCACCTTGCATGCAGCTGCTGATGTCAGCAGCGCATGCGCTCTGAAGGTCTGACGGATGCTGCCGGAAAATCAGAGCTCCTTGCTGGAACGCAGGACTCCCGCACATGCGCGGGAGTGATGTAATCGCGGCTCCGGCCACTAACAGCACCAGAGCCACAAACTGGGAAGAAACACAGAGGGAACATGTCAACTCCTTAAGCGGTGACCGGGAGGCGGTACGGGGGCTTTGTTCCAAGGTATTTCATAAGGAACTAGTATGTGATGCATACTAGCTCATTATGCCTTTGCCTTACAGGTTTTTTTTTTCGTTTTTTTTTTTTTGATCGGGCATACAACCACTTTAATTAAAGCATGTTGTTAAACTGGCACATCTTTTTTTTTCAATTGGTTCATCAATAATTTTATTATGCACACAGCATGTGGCTATTAAAAAGCACCCTGATTTTCACATACAGTATATATTTTTGATTATAGAGATTATAGAGATACCCTACAATCAAACAATACCTGGTGCTTAAACATCCTATGGGTTCATACTGCTTGCTTGCCCATTGAATAGTATGTATTCATAGAGACTGTTGTAGGCTCTGATCTACAGTGTCCATGTTAAGTCTATCTGGATACAATGAAATTATCCTTCCTTTTCCTATTTCCTGGAATTCTTTTCTTTTCTATATTTGTTTTTTTTATATAGAGTTTTCACAGCTGCTGTCTAGTGATTACTAGAGACCTGTGATATGAGAAAGGGTTAATGCAATGCAATAGCTTCTAAGCAGAGGTGCTATTAGCCCTTGTACACATGGTTGGACATTGTGACGGAAAATGTCAGATCGGACCATGTTGTCGGATATTCTGACCATGTGTGGGCTCCATCGGACTGTTTCCGTCGGAATATCCAACCGACAAAGTTTTAGAGCTGGGATATAAAATTTTCCGACAACATGATCCGATCAGACTTCGTCCGATCGTTTGTAGAGAATTCCGATTGGACAAAGTGCCACGCATGCTCAGATCCAATTCCTAGACCAAAGCTATTGGCTACTAGCCTGAACGTAGTCCCGTCGTAACTAAAAAACGCCATCACGTTCAGAACGTTCGGATTTTATGACAACTTTGTCCGACCGTGTGTATGCAACACTGGATTCGGACAAAATCCGATGGATTTTATTGTCGGAATGTCCGACTGTGGGTACAAGGGCTTAGATGGGTTAACAAGAGGAATGCAAGAGGAATGCCATGGGTCCCTTTAAGTAATATTCATTGAAAAGTTACAAAAAAGGTAAAAAATGGACAGGAATAAATGCAAAGGAGATAATATCCTAACTAGCCAATAAAAAGATAAATAAGCAGAACCAAGAAACTAATTAACCTATGACTCTAACCCTATCTTATGTAATTAGAACCTTATTAATTAAAATGCTAACTTATCAGTTAATTACCCTATGTAATGTAATCCATAAAACTGAAACTACAAAATCTATTAAACAATCTAAGGCATGCCTTTAGGCTGACTTCCAAGAAAACCAGTAGAAGTATGTTTGCAAAAGCCATCTTGTGGCTTACCTGAAACATGTTTTCCATTTCTTCACAGTGCCTCCTGTGTCTAGCAATCATGTCATCAATGTTGTTAGAATAATGAACCCTGCTCTGCACTTCTATTTCACATGACCAGTCACTACTGCTTTCACTTATGCAGGGTGACCAGTCGTGTACTAGCCCATTATAATGCCAACTCTGCAGTGTGTACATCATCACATCAGTGCTGCAAAGTGTGGATCTTTCTGCAATCTCCCTGGGGTTTTCCACATCAATCTTTCTCCGATGCTGTTGAGCCAGCAGTGTGCAGGTGTGTGGGTGGTGACAGAGAAAGCAACTTCCCCATTACAAGCCACAAACTGTCCACTACTGGTCCATCATCATGTGCCAATGACAAAGTGCTGTGGAAAAAGATTGTTTCCTCCAGAAAATAATCACTGAACCACTAATGCCTTCCCACTGGGAATATGGAGTAGCCTATCCACTAAAATCAAAGCTGAAACAATGTTTCCACTGACACAAAGGATAGGGCAGTCATCTCCCTTTTCTTCTTATAAGGAAAGCCTTAAAGTGGTTCTTTTCAGTGGCTCCCACTGCTGTCAAGGCATAGAGCAGCGGCTCAGGAGTGAGCACAGTGCCAAGGTGCCCCCAGGGCAATTAGCTTTCTCAGTGGGCACTGCTCGAGGAGGAGGAGCTAGGAGCCAAAAAGTAGAGAATCAGAACTGCTCTGTGCAAAACCAATGCACAGAGTAGGTAAGTATATCATGTTTGTTATTTAAAAGAAATGAAGCTTTAATACCACTTTAAAGGGATGCTTGGTCAAGAACTAGTATTCAAACTGGTTGCTGATACAGATATTAACGCAGGGGGATCACATTTGAAAATATACCCCATGACTGGGGTACTTTTAAATTGTAAGCTCTACGAAGCAGGGGCCTCTGATTCCTCTTGTATTGAATTGTATTGTAACTGTACTGTGTGCCCTCACATTGTACAGTGATGTGCAAACTGTTGGCGCTATATAAATCCTGTATAATAATAATAATGACATAATCATGATAATGACATAATTCACAGATCTCAAACACCATTAGTTAAAGTGGAACTTTAGTCAGAAAATTAAGATCTGCTAGATAACTTCAGTCTGGCCCCTTTTGCAGGTATAGCTATGTAAAACATTAAAAATAAGTGCCTATACTATTTAAAGAGGAAGTAAACCCTGATGAGTTTACTTCCTCTTTTTTTCCCTGCAAAGGTAAAGCATAATGGACTACTATGCATCGCATAGTAGCCCATTATGTGTCACTTACCTGACACAGGAGCCAGCGAAGTCGCCGCTGTCCCCTGTAGTCCACCGCATCCATCTTGCTTGTGGCGTCTCGCAGCTCCGCCGAATGACATGCGCACGGGAGTGGCGTCTCGCAGCTCCGCCGCTGAGCCGCGATGACGTCACTCCCGCGCATGCGCACGGGAGTCGACAAATGCTTCAGCTCCATTCTTGGAACTGCCGCGTTTAGTGCGCCTGCGCGCCGCTGTCTACGGCGCATGCGCCGTAGACAGCGGTGCCCGTTTTCGGGCAAATATCTCCTAAACCATATAGGTTTAGGAGATATTTCTTGGACCTACAGGTAAGCCTTAATCTAGGCTTACCTGTAGGTCAAAGTGGTTTGTAAGGGTTTACTTCCTCTTTAAAATCCAATGCACCGTCTCACCCTTCTCTGCACATGCTCAGTTGCTCTCCATGTTTAGGCACTTTTAGGTACTGACGATTTTGTAGAGGCCGATCTGTTGACAGCCTTAAAGCAGAATTAAACCCTGCTACAGCCAAGAAAGCTGCTTCTGTTTAATCTGCTTCCATGGTGCTGTACATGTGATCATTCTTAACACCACCCATTTGATGGTTTGACAATTTGGTTGAGGAAATGAGCAATTGTGACAGTTAGCAATCCCAGCATCCCAGGAATGTAGCTTTTTTTAAACTGATAAATTTGATGGGTTTAGTTTCGCTTTGTGATTTACTCCTACTCAGGGGCCCTGGCCTCCAGCGAAAAGAAACAGGAGCTTTCACAAACTCAGAGAGATATCAGCTGAGCCTACAACCCATGAATTAAGTAATAAAAATAACGTTACATTAAGGACCAGTTTCTTGTGACCCGAACACTGTCTTTGGGTGACCACATGATCAATACCCCTCCTCCTCCTAGGCTAAGACGGACTGGGATCTACTCGGTCCCATCTGCATCGCAAGAAACACAGAGACCCAGTTAGACTGGGCCCATATGTCCTGAACGGCGGAAGTCGAAGAGGCAATCATATTCCCTACACCCTTCCCTCCTCCTATACTCCTCTGTCTCTTTACCCCCCCCCCCCCTCCCTCCCTCCCTTCTTCTACCTATGTAGCTAACCCTTTATACTTACTCAACTACTCATTTTTCACTCCCAGTAGCCTATCATAATTTGGACGGTCTACCAATTTGCCCACAAATGACAACGCGTAAGATGACTAACTTGCTTCGGAACAGAACCCTACCTTCCTTCTTAGACATGACAGAAGATCCTTTACCTTGACCATCCCAATGAGACTTGTTAAAAAATTACTTATGACAGCTGATTGGATGGATAGGGAAGAGCTACTCTATACATGATAGCAGAAGGCTAGACCTTCCCATGGTGTGCGTAGGATCTGCTCCAGAAACGCAATCTGGACATATGATGTACTTGGATGCATAATATTTGTGACATGTTTTAATAGATGCTATGTGTTGGACCATACTGTTTTTGCATGCACGTTACGTGCTCTGTTACTGTAACCATTATCTATTTCTAATAAAAATTTTGAATGGAAAAAAAAAAAAGAAACAGGAGCAATGCTGGAGGCAATTTACAGCACACAGTAATTTTGATTGCATAATTATTAATGTGGAATGTATGTTACTTGCTAAAGATCATAATTTTTTTATCAAGTTGTTATGGGTAAAGTTCCACTTTAACTAATCCACATATGCAAATTGTTTCATATACAGTGCCTTGAAAAAGCATTCACACCCCTTTTTGTTATGCAACTTCCCCACAACTTTATCCATGACCTGCCTGGTGTTTTCCTTGGCCTTCATGATGCTGTTTGTTTGCTAAAGTTCTCTAACAAACCTCTAAGGGCTTCACAGAACAGCTATTAATTAGGTGACTTCTGAAGGCAATTGGTTCCACTAGATTTTAGTTAGGGGTATCAGAGTAAGGGGGCTGAAAACGAATGCACACCACATTTTTCAGATATTTATTTGTAAATAATTTTGAAAACCATTCATCATTTTCCTTCCACTTAACAATTATGTGACACTTTGGGGTTGATTTACTAAAGGCAAATCTACTTTGCACTACAAGCACACTGAAAGTGCACTTGGAAGTGCAGTCGCTGTAGATCACTGTAGGTCTGAGCGGAAGATCTGAAATGAAGGAAAGCTCTGCTGATTTTATCATCCAATCATATGCAAGCTAAAATGCAATTTTTTTTTTCCTTGCATGTTCCTCTCAGATCTAAAGCGAATGCACCTCCAAGTGGATTTGCCTTTAGTAAATAAACCCCTCTGTGTTGGTCTATCACATAAAATTCCAATAAAATACATTTACGTTTTTTGGTGTAACATGACAAAATGTGGAAAAATTCAAGGGGAACGAATATTTTTTCAAGGCACTGTACGATCAGTTGGCTCTCCATTAATTTGATTGAAATTCCAAACTTCAAATCTAATTCGAATTTTCAAAATTCAGTGTATGAACAAGTTCAGCCTAACTCCAAATCTCAATACATAATTCTCAATTTTGCATTCTTTAGAGAGGAACAGAGGGAAGGACTGAGAGAACAGGAACTTGAAAATCAGCTTTAACAGCAATGGTTAGCACGTTAGGAAACATTTTTTTCATCCACTGGGAAGAAGGGAGGTGTCATACTAAACTTGTGTCTAGGCAACCGTATAACGTAAAGTGATACTAAAGTCTAATTTTTTTAAATTAAAAATAATAAACACATTATACCTGCTCTTTGCAGTGGATTTGCTCTGGGCAGCCCAGATCCACCTCTTCTCGGGGTCCTCTTCGGTGCTCCTGGCCCCTCCCTCCTGTTAAGTGCCCCCACAGATAGCAGCTGGCTATGGGGGCACCCTAGTCAAGCCACCTCTCCCTGTGTCCATTCAGACACATAGCCGTTGCCGACCCCACCCCTTTCTCTCCTCATTGGTTGACTGACCTTGATTGACAGCAGCGGGAGCCAATGGCACAGCGCTGCTGTCTCAGCCAATGTGGAGGGGAGTCCCAGGCAGCCAAGACACTCCTACAATATCGTTGGATCTAGATGGGACTCAGGTGAGTATTATGGGGGCTGCTGCACATGGAAGGCTAGAATGCATTAAGATAAAAAACCTTCTGACTTTACACTATCACTTTAAGGTGGGGCCAGTATGTGACTGCACAGAATGCACAGTATCGTTAACTATGGTACTGTATGTAAAGCTATGTGCATGCTAGATGTGCACTGCAGAAAAATGTGTTTGTTTTCGTTACATATGTTTTTTTTGTTTTTTTTTAGTTTCTTCGACCCGAAGATCATTATGATCGAAACTTGTAAATTCAAAAGTTCGTAAATTCAAATATTTGTAAATTCGTTTTTTTGTTTTTTAAATTGTTGGGTCATTCATTATGATCTAAATTCGAAAATTCATAAATTTGAAAATTCCTAAATTCGAAAATCCGAAATCCGAAAATGTGAAAATTCGAATATCTGAAATCTGGAAATTAGAAAATTTGAAATTCGAAAATTCAAAATAATAACCAACTAACTAATAATAACTATTAAATTATAGGTATTGGAATTTCCTTTCAAATTTGGCTGTTAGTGAACGTAATGAATATGAATTTATCCCAAATTACGAATTATCCGAAAATAGCTAATAACGCATCTAATTAATAATTAATAATATTAATAATAAAACGTTTTTATTTTTTATTGTTATTTATTATTATTAATTCATTACGTTCCATTCGTTTAGATATGGCATTTGCTATTTCGGAAATTCGTATCCTTGGATAAATTCGTATTCGTTACATTCACTAACAGCCAAATTTGAAAGGAAATTCCAATGTCTATAATTTTATAGTTAGTAATAGTTAAGTTATTATTAGTTAGTTATTATTTAAACATTTTTGAATTTTCGTATTTGCGAACTTTGGAATTTCCGGGTTTTCAAGTTTTTCAGATTTTCTAATTTACGAATTTTCGCATTTCCGGATTTTTGAATTTTGAAATTAGGAATTTCGTATTTTCGTAACTTTTTAGTTGACATCTGCGGAACCAATGGTGCCGCTACTGTGTCTCAGCCAGCCAGGAGAAGAGTCACGGACAGCTAAGACACTCAGGGACATCACTGGAGAGAGATGGGGCTCAGGTATGTAATAATGGGTTGCTGGGGAAGCTGCTACACACAGAAGTTTTTTTATCTTAATGCATAGAATGCATTAGGATAAAAAATGTTCTGCCTTTACAACTCCATTAAGCTGTATCTACTAGTTATTGCATTGTATTCCACAGAAGGTTAGATTAATGTTTAACATATGCATGCTTAGTATACCGGTACTTAGTACTTAGTACACTTAGTATATCATGTATTTTCTCACACCTTTGTCCCTTTTGCATTCTTATTTTTCTAATATATGTTACACAATTGATGATGGACTTTTGCATTTTTCCACATTTTTTCATGATGGCCTTTTGCAGATTGCTCACAACCTGGGTCATACCAAATTAGGGTTCTCTGCACATTCTAACTTCATGAGGTTTCTCTATCTTTTTCATTGATCACCTTCCCAGGGTACGTATTTGATAATACTTGGGTATGTGTTTTTCATTTTATGTGGTTTTAACCACTTGAGCTTCAGAAAGTTTTACTCCCTTCAGGCCATTTTTTGCTATTTGGGACTGCGCTACTTTAACTGGCAATTGCACAGTCATGCAACACCGTTTTGTAAATTACATTTATATACATTTTTCACACAAATGGAGCTTTTATTTGATCACTATTTGATCACTACTGTGTTTTTTATTTGTTAATATATAAACGAAAAAAATACCAAAAATTTGGGAAAAAAACAAAACAATATTTTCTACTTTCTGTTATAAAACATAGCCAATAAAAATCGAATTTCTTCATACATTTAGGCCAAAATGTATTCTGTTCCATGTCTTTGGTTAAAGAAATCTCAATAAGTATATATTAATTGGTTTGTGTTAAAGTTAAAGCATCTGCAAACTATGGTATACTGTACAGTCAGATGAAGTCATGAGACGTGATGTAACACATAGGGATTGGCCACGATAGACGCACACCGGAAGTGACTTAAGGAGGCGATGAACAACGCAGATTCTGTTCCCTGCCTGTTTTTAATGTTTAAGGCCTCATGCACACGGACGTTTTTACAGCCGCTTTTTTGAGCGTTTTTTGCAGCTTAAAAAGGCCTGTCCATGTTAGTCTATGGCTTCATGCCCACCTAGGCGTTTTTAAGCTGTAAAAAAAACCAGGACCAGTGCGTTCCGTGGCGCGGAGCTAGAGCTGTAAAAACGCGAATCATGGGAAAACGCGCACAAACGCGCATAAACGCGCAGCATATTTTCTTTGTTTTCTGAGTGCTATAGCCAAGAGATGTGTTTCTTTAAAAACGCTACTGAACGCTAACGCAAAAAACGTGCAAAAACGCGCAAAAACGCCAATGCAAAACGTGGTAAAAATCGCGCTTTTAACGCCGATTTTTCCAGGCGTCGGAGCTAGCTTTGCAGCCAGTTTTTTAAAACGTCCGTGTGCATGAGCAATTAATGTAAGAGTCCATTTGGGTAGTTTTAATTAATATGATGTTTTGCCCATAACTTTCTTCACTATTGAAGGCTTCTTTGCTTTGTTCCCCTTTTATACTGAGGCAAGTTGTTCTGAATATATCTGGGTGTGTGAGTGGAATACCTCACTTTACTCTATCTATTGGAGGAATATCTGAGAGCTTAGCTACAGTGCATACTCCCTAATGAAGTACCCATGAGTGACAATGGAGACTCCTGACTGGATGCAATTTACTTCTACAATTGAGGTGAGAGTTTTGGGAGACTTGAGCACTAAGAGACTGCTTTCGAAATATCGAGGAACATACATGGACATTTCAAAGTATTGAAATCCATTTATCAATTTTCTTTATGTGGATCCATCAGTCCGTGAAGACGGCGGGATTTTGATCATTTTATTTATTACTTTATCAGCTAATTTAGAGGCTTGTAGCCCCATTTTATTTACCCTTTTGGGGATTTACTCACATGTACGTTCTTTGTTTATTTTATCTTTGAAGACCAATTATCTCCCGTGACCTTAGAAACTACTTTGGACACTTCATTGCTTTTTTTTTGCACACTGGATTGCTATTTTTTGCACTTTTAATTGCAATTTTTTTTAACATTTTAATGCTAGTTTTGCACAGTCCTCCATTTGGCACATTTGGGACACTTTGCTGATATTTTTTCACATTGTATTTTTGCACATTGTTATCAGGTGGAGGTACTCTTCCTCTTCTTTTGAGTGTTTATCTGTTGGGTATCTTATTATAGGGTTTTTTTTTTTTTGTGATAAATTTTATATTATACATTTTTGCACAAAATCACTTTTTACAGATTTTAGATCATAAACATTATTACATGAACATTGTGAGTCAAGCCCTCCCAACCCCATGCAGACTTTCCTGCTCCTTGACTGGCCATCTTTGCTTGAACAGTGTTTCCCTATGTCCCTACAGTGGAAATCATATTACTGATGTTTCTATTTGTGGTCATGTGACTGTCACCCGTCTCTGCAATTATTTAACTGGATATTAACCACTTCAGCCCCAGAAGATTTTACCCTGTTCCTGACCAGAGCACTTTTTACAATTTAGCACTGTGTCATTTTAACGGACAATTGCGCAGTGCTGTACCCAAACTAAATTTGCGTTGTTTATTTGTTGTGCTATAAACAAAAAAGGAGCGTCGATTTAGAAAAAAATATATTTTTTTAAATTTTTTTCTATAATAAATATGCCCCAAAAATTTTTTCCTCAGTTTTGGCTAATATATATTCTTCTACATATTTTTGGTAAAAAAAAAATCGCAATAAGTGTATATTGATTGGTTTGCGCAAAAGTTAACATGTCTACAAATTATGGGAATGATTTATGGCATTTTTTTTTTAGTGGTACTGCAACATTGTGACAGATAGATCAGACACTTTTGACACTTTTTTGGGACCACTGACATTTATACAGAGATCAGTGCCTTAAAAATGCACTGATTACTTTGTAAATGTCACTGGCAGGGAAGGAGTTAACACTAGGGGGCGATCAAGGGGTTAATTGTGTGTTCCCTCTAACAGTATGCGGATAGAAATGACTAAAGAGGAGACATATATTGTTTTTCCTACTTAGTAGGAACAAAGGATATGTCTCCTCTTCCCTGACAGCACAGGCATTTGTGTGTTTACACACACATATCCCCTGCTGGTGCTTGTACACATGATGAAGCGTGGCTGGCAGTGATTGTGCCCACCGGCCACTCGCATCGGGTCCCCCGCCATCCAGCCACCATGCAGGCACCCTCTGGTGGCCGCTAAAGGGAAGGACAAAGCCCATACCGGATTTCACCCAGGGGAACCATTCTGCCACAGTAATTCTGCGTGAGCCGGTTGGGAACCGGTTAATTTCTTTTTTTTTTCTTAAAAATAACAAATATGTTATACTTACCTGCTCTGTGCAACCCCAATCCTCCTCTTTTAGAATCCCACACCGTCACTCCTAGCCCCTCCCTCCTGCCAGCTGCCCCCACAGCAAGTCACTTACTCTGAGGGCACCCAAGTAGGCGTGCTCCTGACCTGTGGCCCAGTGTGTCCATTCACACATGGAGCTGCAACTCGTTCCCATCCCCTCTGTCTCCTGGTTGACTCACTGGCTGTAATTGACAGCAGTGGGAGCCAAAGGGTCCCACTGCTGCCAAAAGCCAATCAGGAGTGCAAGTCCCCAGAGAGGGGGCTCAGGTAAATATTAGGGGGGCTGGGGGAGATAGAGTTGCTGCACACATAGAATGCATGAAAGAAGAAGAACTCTTGTGCCTTTACAACCACTTTAAGTACTTATTTTATGAATTAAAGAGAGCATACTAGTTATAATAGAAGGGGGAGGGTTACAGTTACAGAGAGTTACAGAGGGTTACAATTTGACTGAGCTATGGTTACAGCATGCAATGTTATTATTCATACATTACTATTAATATTTTATAACACCTCTTTAGTTATGCACTTTCTGATTATTGTTTTATTATTTTTTTATTTTTAAAAATGTCTTTTGTTAAGAAAAGTGCAGTGATCAGAGATATTTCCTTATCATATAAACAGTTCTTGTGTGAATATATGCTATCTACCTCTGTCAATATTTCAAATCAATTTTGACTTCCCATGGTGACTAATTTGATACAGAGGTACGGGAAGAGGATATTTTATTGTCTTTTTGATTAAATTTTTCATTTTCTCTCATCTGTACTCGGAAGTTTCCATTATTTTTATTTTCATCTTGTGTTTTAAAAGTTAGGTTATACTTGTACTTCTATAATTGAAAGTACATTTTCCTGCAGTTGTCCTTTAATACATTGTTAATTGTTCTGCTTGGATTTACACTAGCATTCAAAAGTATCACCAAGAAAAGTCTTTGTTTTTTTGAAAGCATTATTTTTTTTTTTTTTTTTATCATGGCACCATTAAATTGGTTTAAAATATAGCCAAGACTTAACTAACATTGCAAATAGCTTTTACTGCTTAAATTGGTTGATTCATAATTCATTGTTTGCATATGACTACAAAAGCCTATTTTCAGCAACCATTTCTTCAGCGTCTTAATGTAAGACTCTATTGGCTCATGCTTAAATAATCATATTTAAATGATAACTGGTTATTGCTGAAAACTTTGTATAATTGCGCTATCAAAACTGAAAGCCATAATTATTTTGGTACTGGCTCTCTAGAGGTTAGATTTTTGGGTTAAAGAATGGTCAAAATGCTCAAGAGGCAAGTTACTCTATTTTTGCCTTGCAAAATACAGATACTCCTCGTTTAACGACTTACCTACTTAACGATCACTTGGACTTACGACCAGCTCTCCCCACCCGAACAACGCACTATACATCATTATATTGTACAGTACAGTACAGAATTTTCGTTTGTGTTCTGTACTTATACAGATTAAAACAATGTTATTGAGCTGGAGTTGTGTGGTTAGACCTTTTTCCAAAATACAGTACAGTAGTTAAGAATTCTTAAAATATTAATTACTTGTGACTCCTCATTTAACAACCAATACAGTTTAAGGACCTGGTCGTTGGAACAGAACCTGGTTGTTAAATGAGGAGTGCCTGTAAAGGTGGAAGGTAGACATGGACATCTCTACAAGCACACAAGTAAATCAGAATAAGTTTTAGAAACAGACACCTTGCAGTTCTTCAGCAGACTGCTTCCTTAAATTGTACTTGCTAAATCCTAGTGTTATCTGCAGCAATGAAAAGATTTTCCAGGATGCTGGCCTTAGAAGTAGAAAAATAAGATGTTAAAATGGTCAAAAGAACATAGACAATGGATGGTAAATGACATGAAAGGAGTATTACAGATAGTTGAGCCTTCTGTCATGCATGGCTGAGTAAGTGTATCTGCTTTGGTGCTAGAAGGGTGGCAGTTTTACACAGAGTGCAAGGGATTAGGATTAGATTACCACTATTTACAACATCATGCCACCCCCTGTGGTCAGCACTCGACTAATGCAACTTTCCTCAGGCTGCAGTACAACAATATAAAGCACAATTCTCCACTACACAAAACCTGTTTGAAGAGGCAAGAAGCCAAATGTTTTTTGTTTTTTTTTACAAAAGGCAAATCCACTTTGCACTACAAGCGCAAACTACAAGTACACTTGAAATTGCTCTGAAAGTGCACTTGGAAGTGCAGTTGCTGTAAATCTAAGGGGTAGATCTGAAATGAGTGGAAGTTCTGCTGATTTTATCATCTAATCATGTGCAAGCTAAAATGCTGTTTTTTATATTCCTTGCATGTCCCCTTCGGATCTACAGCGATTGCACTTCCAAGTGCATTTTGCACTTGTAGTTTGCCCTTGTAGTGCAACGTGGATTTGCCTTTAGTAAATAACCCCCATAGTACTTTCTTTTATAGACTGTACAGCACAGTTTTTAGGTCCTTTGGAGCTCATGAAGGAAGCGCTTCACTGTAAGGCCAAAGAAAAATGCCCTGCAAGCATAGAAACATGCTACCAATATGATTCGCCTGATTACCTTTAAAAGACACTAAAATAGCTAAAATTCGGTATAAAATAAACATTTCTGGGTGATTACAAACTTTTGACTGCTAGTGTTTTTATTCTTCTTTTCTTTTCTTCTTTTCATTATAGCATGTTTAAATATACTGTGTAATAAACATAAAAAAACTGTCATGATATGTGTTTTCTGCATTATTCATCAAACATACAGCATATGTAAACCCCAGGGCTGAATTCACATCTTTCCATTTTTGCTTGATGCATTTTCCATTTAAATCAATAGAAACTCGTCAAAATGCACATCAACATATGCATTTGGATTTATGTTGATGCGTTATGATGTATGTGAATGCGTCAACATGCACTATGATGCGTGGGGACATTCAATACTAAGTGCATTGCAACATGTGCTGAAAACGTGACAATGAATAGTGATGGCCGAACGGTTCGCCCGGCGGTCGTTTCGCGGCGAATTTCCGACTTTCGCCGTCCGCGGGTTCGAACGCCTTTTTCCGTCGTTCGCCCCGGCGGACTTACGTGTTTAATGTATACAAGAACTTTAACCTTTCGTGACACGTTTATCATGTGTTACAGGACAACCAATTGAGACATGACAGCTCATGGACACTTGGACATTCCCCCTAACCTATAAATACACCCGATCCGGTGGCCATTTTACATTCTTTCTTCTGTCACTGTAGGGAAAGGATCCTGTGTGGAGTAGGGACAGAGAAAACGCTAGCTATTTGGTACACAAAAGTTCTTTTCAGGACTGGTATAGGTGTTAGGTCAGCAGCCTGAGTTTCTTTTGTCAGTTTAGATAAAGGGACAGAGCGCTGTATGCTGCTATTTTAGGGACAGCTCAGCCAGATTAGTCTTTCTTCATCATCATCATCATCATCATCATTAGCTGTTACTATCAGGTCCACAAAAGAGCTGTTCCAGCTAATCGTTCCAGCCTACTCTTTTTTGCCAATTTGTATAGGGACAGGCAGGAAGCAGTGTGTCAGGCAGTGAGGATAATTTTAAAGACTTGCTGTTACTATTAGTTCCACAAAGGTTCTTTTCAGGACTGGTATCAGTGGTACGGTAATAGGCTTGTACACGTATAATATTCTTTCTTCCAAATATAGAAAGAATATTATACTTGACTGCTGCCCTTCTGCTGCAGTCTGCTAAACATTCACAACTCACTTGTTCCACAAAGCTCTTTATCAGGACTGGTAACTTGGTCTGTCTAGGGTGCTACGGTACATAGGCTTGGGTGCGGTACAGTCTGCTGTTCTGTAAGGACCGCTATCGGTCCACAATACATAGGGTTGCCGTGCACTACTGCTGACCGCTGCCCTATACTGCAGCAGTCCTTCATTGGTATAGGGACTGACGTACAGTCTGCTAATCACTAACACACAACCTGCTTGGTCCACAAAAGTTCTTATAAGGACTGGTAACTTGGTATAGGGTGCTACGGTACATAGGCCTGAGTGCGTTACAGTCTGCTGTTCTGTAAGGACCGCTATCGGTCCACAATACATAGGGTTGCCGTGCACTACTGCTGACCGCTGCCCTATACTGCAGCAGTCCTTCAGCGGTATAGGGACTGACGCACAGTCTGCTAAACACTAACACACAACCTGCTTGGTCCACAAAAGTTTTTATAAGGACTGGTAACTTGGTATAGGGTGCTACGGTACATAGGCCTGAGTGCAGTACAGTCTGCTGTTCTGTAAGGACCGCTATCGGTCCACAATACATAGGGTTGCCGTGCACTACTGCTGACCGCTGCCCTATACTGCAGCAGTCCTTCATTGGTATAGGGACTGACGTACAGTCTGCTAATCACTAACACACAACCTGCTTGGTCCACAAAAGTTCTTATAAGGACTGGTAACTTGGTATAGGGTGCTACGGTACATAGGCCTGAGTGCGTTACAGTCTGCTGTTCTGTAAGGACCGCTATCGGTCCACAATACATAGGGTTGCCGTGCACTACTGCTGACCGCTGCCCTATACTGCAGCAGTCCTTCATTGGTATAGGGACTGACGTACAGTCTGCTAATCACTAACACACAACCTGCTTGTTCCACAAAAGTTCTTATAAGGACTGGTAACTTGGTATAGGGTGCTACGGTACATAGGCTTGAGTGCGGTACAGTCTGCTGTTCTGTAAGGACCGCTATCGGTCCACAATAGATAGGGTTGACGTGCACCACTGCTGACCGCTGCCCTATACTGCAGCAGTCCTTCAGCGGTATAGGGACTGACGTACAGTCTGCTAAACACTAATACACAACCTGCTTGGTCCACAAAAGTTCTTATAAGGACTGGTAACTTGGTATAGGGTGCTACGGTACATAGGCTTGAGTGCGGTACAGTCTGCTGTTCTGTAAGGACCGCTATCGGTCCACAATAGATAGGGTTGACGTGCACCACTGCTGACCGCTGCCCTATACTGCAGCAGTCCTTCAGCGGTATAGGGACTGACGCACAGTCTGCTAAACACTAACACACAACCTGCTTGGTCCACAAAAGTTTTTATAAGGACTGGTAACTTGGTATAGGGTGCTACGGTACATAGGCCTGAGTGCGTTACAGTCTGCTGTTCTGTAAGGACCGCTATCGGTCCACAATACATAGGGTTGCCGTGCACTACTGCTGACCGCTGCCCTATACTGCAGCAGTCCTTCATTGGTATAGGGACTGACGTACAGTCTGCTAATCACTAACACACAACCTGCTTGGTCCACAAAAGTTCTTATAAGGACTGGTAACTTGGTATAGGGTGCTACGGTACATAGGCCTGAGTGCGTTACAGTCTGCTGTTCTGTAAGGACCGCTATCGGTCCACAATACATAGGGTTGCCGTGCACTACTGCTGACCGCTGCCCTATACTGCAGCAGTCCTTCAGCGGTATAGGGACTGACGCACAGTCTGCTAAACACTAACACACAACCTGCTTGGTCCACAAAAGTTCTTATAAGGACTGGTAACTTGGTATAGGGTGCTACGGTACATAGGCCTGAGTGCAGTACAGTCTGCTGTTCTGTAAGGACCGCTATCGGTCCACAATACATAGGGTTGCCGTGCACTACTGCTGACCGCTGCCCTATACTGCAGCAGTCCTTCATTGGTATAGGGACTGACGTACAGTCTGCTAATCACTAACACACAACCTGCTTGTTCCACAAAAGTTCTTATAAGGACTGGTAACTTGGTATAGGGTGCTACGGTACATAGGCTTGAGTGCGGTACAGTCTGCTGTTCTGTAAGGACCGCTATCGGTCCACAATAGATAGGGTTGACGTGCACCACTGCTGACCGCTGCCCTATACTGCAGCAGTCCTTCAGCGGTATAGGGACTGACGTACAGTCTGCTAAACACTAATACACAACCTGCTTGGTCCACAAAAGTTCTTATAAGGACTGGTAACTTGGTATAGGGTGCTACGGTACATAGGCTTGAGTGCGGTACAGTCTGCTGTTCTGTAAGGACCGCTATCGGTCCACAATAGATAGGGTTGACGTGCACCACTGCTGACCGCTGCCCTATACTGCAGCAGTCCTTCAGCGGTATAGGGACTGACGCACAGTCTGCTAAACACTAACACACAACCTGCTTGGTCCACAAAAGTTTTTATAAGGACTGGTAACTTGGTATAGGGTGCTACGGTACATAGGCCTGAGTGCGTTACAGTCTGCTGTTCTGTAAGGACCGCTATCGGTCCACAATACATAGGGTTGCCGTGCACTACTGCTGACCGCTGCCCTATACTGCAGCAGTCCTTCATTGGTATAGGGACTGACGTACAGTCTGCTAATCACTAACACACAACCTGCTTGGTCCACAAAAGTTCTTATAAGGACTGGTAACTTGGTATAGGGTGCTACGGTACATAGGCCTGAGTGCGTTACAGTCTGCTGTTCTGTAAGGACCGCTATCGGTCCACAATACATAGGGTTGCCGTGCACTACTGCTGACCGCTGCCCTATACTGCAGCAGTCCTTCAGCGGTATAGGGACTGACGCACAGTCTGCTAAACACTAACACACAACCTGCTTGGTCCACAAAAGTTCTTATAAGGACTGGTAACTTGGTATAGGGTGCTACGGTACATAGGCCTGAGTGCAGTACAGTCTGCTGTTCTGTAAGGACCGCTATCGGTCCACAATACATAGGGTTGCCGTGCACTACTGCTGACCGCTGCCCTATACTGCAGCAGTCCTTCATTGGTATAGGGACTGACGTACAGTCTGCTAATCACTAACACACAACCTGCTTGTTCCACAAAAGTTCTTATAAGGACTGGTAACTTGGTATAGGGTGCTACGGTACATAGGCTTGAGTGCGGTACAGTCTGCTGTTCTGTAAGGACCGCTATCGGTCCACAATAGATAGGGTTGACGTGCACCACTGCTGACCGCTGCCCTATACTGCAGCAGTCCTTCAGCGGTATAGGGACTGACGTACAGTCTGCTAAACACTAATACACAACCTGCTTGGTCCACAAAAGTTCTTATAAGGACTGGTAACTTGGTATAGGGTGCTACGGTACATAGGCTTGAGTGCGGTACAGTCTGCTGTTCTGTAAGGACCGCTATCGGTCCACAATAGATAGGGTTGACGTGCACCACTGCTGACCGCTGCCCTATACTGCAGCAGTCCTTCAGCGGTATAGGGACTGACGCACAGTCTGCTAAACACTAACACACAACCTGCTTGGTCCACAAAAGTTTTTATAAGGACTGGTAACTTGGTATAGGGTGCTACGGTACATAGGCCTGAGTGCGTTACAGTCTGCTGTTCTGTAAGGACCGCTATCGGTCCACAATACATAGGGTTGCCGTGCACTACTGCTGACCGCTGCCCTATACTGCAGCAGTCCTTCATTGGTATAGGGACTGACGTACAGTCTGCTAATCACTAACACACAACCTGCTTGGTCCACAAAAGTTCTTATAAGGACTGGTAACTTGGTATAGGGTGCTACGGTACATAGGCCTGAGTGCGTTACAGTCTGCTGTTCTGTAAGGACCGCTATCGGTCCACAATACATAGGGTTGCCGTGCACTACTGCTGACCGCTGCCCTATACTGCAGCAGTCCTTCAGCGGTATAGGGACTGACGCACAGTCTGCTAAACACTAACACACAACCTGCTTGGTCCACAAAAGTTCTTATAAGGACTGGTAACTTGGTATAGGGTGCTACGGTACATAGGCCTGAGTGCAGTACAGTCTGCTGTTCTGTAAGGACCGCTATCGGTCCACAATACATAGGGTTGCCGTGCACTACTGCTGACCGCTGCCCTATACTGCAGCAGTCCTTCATTGGTATAGGGACTGACGTACAGTCTGCTAATCACTAACACACAACCTGCTTGTTCCACAAAAGTTCTTATAAGGACTGGTAACTTGGTATAGGGTGCTACGGTACATAGGCTTGAGTGCGGTACAGTCTGCTGTTCTGTAAGGACCGCTATCGGTCCACAATAGATAGGGTTGACGTGCACCACTGCTGACCGCTGCCCTATACTGCAGCAGTCCTTCAGCGGTATAGGGACTGACGTACAGTCTGCTAAACACTAATACACAACCTGCTTGGTCCACAAAAGTTCTTATAAGGACTGGTAACTTGGTATAGGGTGCTACGGTACATAGGCTTGAGTGCGGTACAGTCTGCTGTTCTGTAAGGACCGCTATCGGTCCACAATAGATAGGGTTGACGTGCACCACTGCTGACCGCTGCCCTATACTGCAGCAGTCCTTCAGCGGTATAGGGACTGACGTACAGTCTGCTAAACACTAATACACAACCTGCTTGGTCCACAAAAGTTCTTATAAGGACTGGTAACTTGGTATAGGGTGCTACGGTACATAGGCTTGAGTGCGGTACAGTCTGCTGTTCTGTAAGGACCGCTATAGGTCCACAATAGATAGGGTTGACGTGCACCACTGCTGACCGCTCACCTATACTGCAGCAGTCCTTCAGCGGTATAGGGACTAAGAGTTTTGTCACAGGGTCATTTAAAAAATGACATGCAGAGGAAGAGGCAGGCCCTTCCGCAGGGGTGGTAGGGGTAGGGCAGGAGCAACAGGCTTGAGCCAAAGTGGGAAGTTGCAGAAGGTGCGTTCAATTACTTTAAAGGATGCACCAGACTTGGTTGAGTGGCTCGCTCAGCCTTACTCTTCTGCACCCTCCTCATCCTCTCGATCTGCACCCTCTTCTTCACTCTCTGCTATGTGCACCCCCAAAGACACTACCACCAACAACACGACCACCACCACCACCACCACATACCTTCCGCTTGAGTCACTGGAATTATTTTCCGATCCATATCAAGAGGACATTTCTGATGCGCAGCCACTCTTGGTATTGGATCAGGAAGAGGAGGTAGCAACAAGCGCTACTCAGCAGTCTGACGCCAGTACCCAGATCAGCCCAAGGAGGAGGTTGGTCCCCGGTGTTGCTGCCTACTCTACTTATAGCGGTGGGGAAGGTGACGTTGATGATGACGTGTCTAGTGATGTCACGTGGGTGCCCACAAGAGAGGAAGAGGAGGGGAGTTCAGAGGGAGATATGGACCAGCAGATAGGGAGGAGAAGCAGCAATGACTTACATTGCACAGCAGGGACAAAGCAGACTGCAAATGTATCAGGAGCGAGTCATCGACCATGTACGGTCACATCTGGCGCTCCCAGGACACCGGCACATGGCTCCGCAGTGTGGGCTTTTTTTAACGTGTCCGCTGCTGACAATAGCGTTGCCATCTGCAATCTTTGCAGTCAACGCGTTAGTCGCGGTAAGCCCAATACTCACCTAGGGACGACCGCCTTAAGAAGGCACATGAGCAGCCATCACCGAGCCCAGTGGGAGCAACGGAACACACAAAGCCACACTGCAGGCTCTCACCGTCCAGCCTCGTCTTCTACTTCTCCTTCTCCTCTCTCCTCACAATTGTCCTCCACTCCACCTTCCATCACGCCAAGCTCACATTTTTCTGCAAAAAGGCAGGCTTCCGTGGGCCTAATGTTTGAGCGTAAAAAAATGATGACGCCGGATAACCCTCTTGCCCAACGGTTGGCGGCTGGCTTGTCAGAACTCATAGCCCGCCAACTACTGCCATATAAACTGGTGGACTCGGAGGCCTTTCGCAAATTTGTGGCCATTGGAACACCACAATGGAAGGTCCCAGGAAGGAAGTATTTCTCAGAGAAGGGCATCCCAGAGCTATATGGCCATGTTCAGCGGCAAGTGAATGTATCTCTGGCACACAGTGTCGGTGCCAAGATACATCTGACCACAGACACGTGGTCTAGCAAACACGGGCAGGGAAGGTATATCAGTTTTACTGCCCACTGGGTGAACCTTCTGACGGCCGTCAAGCATGTAACCCGTGGCACCCGTGTAGATTTGGTTTTACCGCCACGGATTGCATGCAGGCCTGACTCTTCTTCTCCTCCTCCTACTCCATCCTCCTCCCTCTCCTCCTCAGCTGCCTCCTCCTTTTCCGCTGCTAGCGTCTCTTCCACTGCACCGCCCAAGCTCCCCAGAACCTATTCCACATGCCAGGTGAGACGTTGCCATGCCGTGCTGCGTCTGTTGTGCCTGGAAGCAAAGAGCCACACTGGCCCGGCACTCCTTTCAGCTTTGCGTTCACAGGCAGATGAGTGGCTAACACCGCTCAATTTGACAGTTGGTAAAGTGGTGTGTGACAACGGTGCCAATCTGCTTAGCGCATTGAAACAGGGCAAAATCACGCACGTGCCGTGCATGGCACACGTCTTAAACTTGGTCGTGCAGCGATTCCTTGTCAAATACCCTGGGGTCCAGGACATCTTGCGGCAGGCAAGGAAAATCTCGGCCCATTTCAGAAGATCTTACACGGCCATGGCTCGCCTTGCTGACATTCAGCGGCGACACCATCTGCCGGTCAGACGTCTTATTTGCGATTGCCCGACGCGATGGAACTCAACCTTCTATATGCTTGATAGGCTGCTCCAGCAGAAACGTGCAGTTAACGTCTACCTGTATGAACTCTGCGAAAGAAACGGTTCTGGGGAGCTGGGTTTTTTTTCACCGCGCCAGTGGCTGCTCATGCGCGACACATGCAGACTTCTGCGGCCATTTGAGGAGATCACCAAACTGGTCAGTCGCAGCCATGGCGCCATCAGTGACATGGTACCTTATGCCTTCTTTCTGGAGCGTGCATTGCGTCGTGTCATTGATCAGGCTGTGGAGGAGCAGGAGCGGGAAGATGAGGAAGTCGCAATGCTGGATGAATTCCCAGGGGGGGCTACTCTATCTGAGACAAGTCAACAACAGGAGTCTGATGAGGAGTCAGAGGAGGATGGTGCCGGGGCGGATGAGCAGGAGCAAGAAGAGCATGCTTTAAACCTTTCTGGGATCCCTGTTGTGCGAGGATGGGGAGAGGAGAATGAAGAGGACGACATTATCCTGGATGATGAGCAGGAGCCAGGCCACCACACCGCTTCCACTTTAGTGCAAATGGGGGCCTTCATGCTCCAGTGTTTTAATAGGGACCCCCGTATAAAAAGCATGAGGGTCAAGGACCAGTACTGGGTGGCAACGTACTTAGACCCCCGGTACAAACACAAAATGGCGGAAATGTTACCGCCGTCGCAGAGGGCTGTCAGAATGCAGCACTTCCAGGCCTTGCTTCGAGAAATGCTGCATTCTGCTTTTGCGTGCGCTGGCAGAGGAGCAATTCCCACTCCCAGAGAAGGATTTGCGGGTACCAATCCAACAGCGCCTGCAAGAAGAGGCCGGTTTGAAGATGTGTTGGTGACTTCGGATATGAGGTCATTCTTTCAGCCGACCCATCGACAGGTGTCATCCGGATCCAGCATCAGGGAACGCCTAGACCGTCAGGTGTCCGACTACATTGGGTTAACGGCCGATGTGGACGCTCTGAGGAGTGATGAACCCCTAGACTACTGGGTGGGCAGGCTTGACCTCTGGCCAGAGCTTGCCCAATTTGCAATCGAACTGTTGGCTTGCCCCTCATCCAGTGTCCTGTCCGAAAGGACGTTCAGCGCAGCAGGGGGGATTGTGACCGATAAGCGTACTCGCCTAGCTCACCACAGTGTTAACTACCTCACATTTCTAAAAATGAATGAGGCATGGATCTCGGAGGAATTCAACACATGTGATCAGTAGACCATGTATATGTCTATAAACAATTTTTGGAATCAAGCACACAGACCTTCTTAATTCATTTGGCTCACTTCCCTGACCCAAAAAAGCACACCGTACTATATGCCCCTACCCTCCTCTTTGAAGAGGTTGAGCGGTGTCATATTTCTACTGGGGCTGCTTATTATGAGGGGTTCCCACCATCCCTGTGCTGTGCTGACTTCCTCCTGGGTGTTCTTATTATGAGGGGCTCCCACCATCCCTGTGCTGTGCTGACTTCCTCCTGGGGGTTCTTATTATGAGGGGATCACACCATCCCTGTGCTGTGCTGACTTCCTCCTGGGGCTGCTTACGGTGCTGCTGTCAGCGCTGTATGTCACGGAGCTGCTGTCAGCGCTGTATGTCACGGAGCTGCTGTCAGCGCTGTATGTCACGGAGCTGCTGTCAGCGCTGTATGTCACGGAGCTGCTGTCAGCGCTGTATGTCACGGAGCTGCTGTCAGCGCTGTATGTCACGGAGCTGCTGTCAGCGCTGTATGTCACGGAGCTGCTGTCAGCGCTGTATGTCACGGAGCTGCTGTCAGCGCTGTATGTCACGGAGCTGCTGTCAGCGCTGTATGTCACGGAGCTGCTGTCAGCGCTGTATGTCACGGTGCTGCTGTCAGCGCTGTATGTCACGGAGCTGCTGTCAGCGCTGTATGTCACGGAGCTGCTGTCAGTGCTGTATGTCACGGAGCTGCTGTCAGCGCTGTATGTCACGGAGCTGCTGTCAGCGCTGTATGTCACGGAGCTGCTGTCAGCGCTGTATGTCACGGTGCTGCTGTCAGCGCTGTATGTCACGGAGCTGCTGTCAGCGCTGTATGTCACGGAGCTGCTGTCAGCGCTGTATGTCACGGAGCTGCTGTCAGCGCTGTATGTCACGGAGCTGCTGTCAGCGCTGTATGTCACGGAGCTGCTGTCAGCGCTGTATGTCACGGAGCTGCTGTCAGCGCTGTATGTCACGGTGCTGCTGTCAGCGCTGTATGTCACGGAGCTGCTGTCAGCGCTGTATGTCACGGAGCTGCTGTCAGCGCTGTATGTCACGGAGCTGCTGTCAGCGCTGTATGTCACGGAGCTGCTGTCAGCGCTGTATGTCACGGTGCTGCTGTCAGCGCTGTATGTCACGGAGCTGCTGTCAGCGCTGTATGTCACGGAGCTGCTGTCAGTGCTGTATGTCACGGAGCTGCTGTCAGCGCTGTATGTCACGGAGCTGCTGTCAGCGCTGTATGTCACGGAGCTGCTGTCAGCGCTGTATGTCACGGTGCTGCTGTCAGCGCTGTATGTCACGGAGCTGCTGTCAGCGCTGTATGTCACGGAGCTGCTGTCAGCGCTGTATGTCACGGAGCTGCTGTCAGCGCTGTATGTCACGGAGCTGCTGTCAGCGCTGTATGTCACGGAGCTGCTGTCAGCGCTGTATGTCACGGTGCTGATGTCAGTGCTCTGTATTACGGTGCTGCTGTCAGTGCTCTGTATCTCCTGCACCCTCTTGTTTGCCTACCCTGGTCCCTGACCTTCCCTCTCCTCCATTGCCTTCATTAGCTCCATAGTCCTGAATTGTCAGAACAATTTCCCAAATAAAAAAAAAATGCTTGTAGTTATCGATCCCAAATTCACCTCATACATGTATTATGCTATTGTCCAGGTGGTGGGACTACGTGCTACCCCCTAATAATTACCCCGTGGCCGCAAATTCGACCTAAAGGTTTGCGAAATTCGCCTCCCATTGAAGTCAATGGAGCCCGCGGCGAACGGTCGTTTTCGCGAACGTTTGTGTCCGTTCGCGTTTCGCGTTCGCGAAACGTCCCGTCGGAAGTTCGTCCATCACTAACAATGAACACTAAAATGCAATCATGCATTATTTCAATAAAAAATGCATTAGATGAATGCAGCCTTAAAGTGAAAAGTAACTGTAGCCATGCTCATAAATACCATTAAGAAGTGGTGAAAAATCTAATAATACATTATGCTCTAAACTTTTATAGCAGTCATGTGACTACTAAATTCTTCCTCCTTGTTTAAGCTCCAAGAGCTGCATGTAGAGGCTAATACTGATCATTGGCTTCTTCATGCGTTGTTGACAGCAGTACTCCCTACAGGAGCTGCTGTCACTCAGACACTATGGCCGGCAGGGAAAAGTGACTGCCTGTGATGACACTGACTAGAGCAGTCCTGCATCTGCACAGTGTCTGCATCCAGGAGTACACATGGCAGACTGGCAATTCATAAAATGGCATAATGTGTTGTCATCCCTAACCTGAAAATAACAAAACAGATTCTGGCAGGATCAATGAGTATTTCTATATGCACACACACATAAACAAATAGACCAGGCAAAGGTGTGAGAGCACTTGCTGAGAAAGGGCAGTGAGTATTTGTGTTTAGAAATAAGATGAACTCCCAACAAAAACTTCATGATATCCACTTATATAAAAAAATATTTTTTTTTCTTCAAGTAGCAGACATACCCACATTTATCTTGATATTAGCCTTCCTTATTCATATGCATATGCAAATTACACTCTGAGCTAGTTAGATCATCTATTGTAAAGCCAATCATAGATGGTTTGAATCTCAGCTGGCTCAGCAGGGATCGTCTGAGATTCAAACCATCTATGGGCAGTCTGATTGTACCTAAGTTGATCCATCAATTGACTTGGGTACAGCCAGTGTGTTGGATTTTCATATGTGATTATTGCCACAGTGGCTATAGCCGCTTGCGATAATCATTGTGTTCTCCCGGGAAGGATGGCTCCACGGGAGGGATTCCCCCATCAACACTCATGGTTCATTGGGAAATTAGTGATTTTCTTTCCTGAAACCACGAGGCATCAAATTGCATCATCTATGGCCTGTCTTAGTAAGCTGAACATACTTATTATAGAAGATTTCAGAGTGATGAACTTAACAGTGTGCTGTTTTGCCTTCATTGTTTAACCACAGGCCTGGGGCAAGTTAATGACCAACCTGTATTGCTTAGGCAGGCCAGTCAGTGTTGATGGGGGGAATCCCTCCTGCGGAGTTACTGTGTTCTCCTGGCAGGGGGGTAGGGGAGCCGTCCCTGTCATGAGAACACAATGATTTATTGCTAGCGGCTATAGCCACTGGCAGTAAGGGCATGCTGGAAATCTGATACCCAAAGGATGGATCAATTTAGGTATAATCAGTCTGCCTATAGATGGTTCATATCTTGGCTGGTCCCTGCTGTGGCCAGCTTTACCTACAGCAGTGATAAGTGAGGATATCAATCTGGTGGTGTAGCCTGCAACATATATATATATATATATATATATATATATATATATATAAAAACATATATGTGTAAACATATATGTATTTCAACCACGTGTTACCTGAACTACAGCATTAAAGAACAGGTAAAGGTTTGTTTAAAAAAAACAAAAACAAACATGTCATACTTACTTTCTCTGTGCAGTTGGTTTTGCATAGAGTGGCCCCGATCCTCCTCTTCTGGGGTCCCAGAACCACTCTCCTTCGGGGCACTTGTGCGTGCGTGGTCCTGTGTCCTGCTGCTGGGTCCATTGACACAGACAGCAGGACTCAGCCCCGCCCCTGCATCATTGGATTTGATTGACAGCAGTGTGAGCTAATTGCTACACTACTATCAATCTATCCAATCAGGACTGGAGACACCGGCTGGAGCTGGTGTGCTCGTCCCTGCTATTGGAAAGACCAGGTTCAGGTAAGTAAAAGGGGGGCTCTGGGAGCCTGCTGCATCACAGGAGGTTTTTCACCTTAACCTCCCTGGCAGTATGATTATGTCAGATTTTTGCGTCTCAAAGCGGTACATTGTTTTACATGGAAATTTGCTGGCGTGTAATTCTTAAGAATAATTCACTTAAATCTGTCCAGTCTAGTAGACATCCCGGGTATGATAAAGTTTGAAACATGAAATCATAAATTATAATATAAAAAATAACTATAAAGAATTATAACAAATAATAATATAATAATAATAGTAATAATAATAATAATAATAATAATAATAAAATGTATTCAATAATGTAATCATATCAAAAACACAGACATTTTCTCAGTTGTTGCTGTCGTTACTTTCAGTGTTTGATGAGGAATTTCCCCACGAATCACTGTCGCTCAATTTTGCAAGTGTAATTTACTAGTGCTGTTTTCTAGCTGGTCTAAAACCTCTTTTGATGTAGAGGGACGCTTTTTGGTTGCTATGGACAATCTCCAGTTTCCAGGCAGAAAGAACAGTATGAATAATATAAAACTGCATGCAGGGCACTGGACAAAGCACTAGGGACAAAAGGGATGTGAAATGATTTCATACAGTAATGTAATCTGTAAGATTACAGTGTACTGTATGTGTTTTTTTGCACTTTTTGAATTTGGTTCCCGGGCTCCATCCCTGTGCATCTCTAAGCTTGCAGGGAACAGAGCTTGACATCAGCAGTACATCGGGTGGAGGACACAGCCTGCGGACACAGCGGGAGGACATTGCAGGATCTTGGGGACAAGGTAAGTAACTTTTGGAAGATACTGCAATGCAATCCCAAGTGTGGCTCGGGGTTACCGCTTTTGGTAATGAAAATTCACCTTGAGCCACACTCGGGATTACCGCCTGGAAGGTTAATTCATAGAATGCATTCAGGTGAAAAACCTCAAGGGTTTACAACCCCTTTAAAGTGAGTTATGACAGCAGCAAAATCAACCATTACTATAGCCTTCCAATGGGGACACAAGTTCTGGTGATGTCTACCAAAAATATATTTCTACTCATCTTCTCTTCAATATCACAGAGATGGCAAAACATATTCCCCTAGTCTATTTAAAATTTAAAGAAAAAATGTTTTGGATTGTAAAGTAAATACGATATCCTGCTACCTTTGGTGTTAATAAACAGGATTGTCAACTAAGCTATGTTGTCAGTAAATAAGCAATTTATTAAATGAATGTAAGTAAATTATTTTTATAGCTTCCCTTGTTCATAATTGGAACTCTTAAATTTCTCAGCCAAAACACTTTACTAATAAACAGGTCATCAAAACTTACATTTATGGCCATTCCAGTCCTTATTTCTGGGCTCTTATCTAACCCTGGTAGTCACAAGGGGACAACAGCTGTTTACCAATTCACAATCGCCCTGATATTAGTAAGCAGCTCATGTGACAGGACTGAATGTTTACATTACTACTTGTGTTAGACAGTTGAGGCAGCAGTGGAAGTATATAGGTGGCAAATCTGGAAGGATATCCTCATGTGAAGCTACACCCTACACAGTTTGATTTTACCCCAGTGTCTCCCCCTTAAAAGGGGGATACAATTATATGTACACAGGTGAAAAAGTATCATTAGTTTGAAAATGAACACACTTGGCACTATGGTCTTAACAATGCTATGACAAATCTCACAGATCCGGTTTATTGCTACTATTTTTTAATTACCTATTGGTCTGCTTATTTTTATTTTATTTATGGGTTTCGTGTGCTCTTGTGTTCATTCATCCTTACTTTGATTGTGTGTGACATTTGTCCTACATGTGGGAAACAGCAAAGGCTTTCGATAAGATAAATTACATTTTTTAAAACTCATACATGTAGCATGCTCACAATTTAATCTTAGTGACCATGCTAGGGAATGCTACATGTTCTCTCTTGATGATCCCAGTGGAGAACCATCTGCCACATCTTTCTAAAGATAAACATGTCTTTGTGTTTTGCTCATTGCAATTTCTTTTTTCCTAACAAAATCTAAACTGTTTTTTTTACCACAAATCAGATGCTCTTTCTTTTGATAAATACATATTGTTATTTGGTTCTTAAAGGCGCCTCTTTTTTAAACAATATTATCCTCTCTAATACAGCTCTTTCTTTCTCTTTTTTTTTCTTTCTTTCTTTCTTTCTTTCTTTCTTTCTTTCTTTCTTTCTTTCTTTCTTTCTTTCTTTCTTTCTTTCTTTCTTTCCTTCCTTCCTTCCTTCCTTCCTTTCCCTTCCTTCCTTCTTTCTTTCTTTCTTTCTTTCCTTCCTTCCTGCCTTTCTTTCTTTCTTTCTTTCTTCCTTTCTTTCTTTCTTTCTTTCTTTCTTTCTTTCTACCTTCTTTCCATCTTTTCTTTCTTTCTTTCTTTCTTTCTTTCTTTCTTTCTTTTTTCTCTCTTTCTTTCCTTCCTTCTTTCTTTCTTTCTTTCTTTCTTTCTTTCTTTCTTTCTTTCTTTCTTTCTTTCTTTCTTTCTTTCTTTCCTTCCTTCCTTTCTTTCCTTCCTTCCTTCCTTCCTTCCTTCCTTTCCCTTCCTTCCTTCTTTCTTTCTTTCTTTCTTTCTTTCCTTCCTTCCTGCCTTTCTTTCTTTCTTACTTTCTTTCTCTCTTCCTTTCTTTCTTTCTTTCCTTCCTTCTTTCCATCTTTTCTTTCTTTCTTTCTTTCTTTCTTTCTTTCTTTCTTTCTTTCTTTCTTTTTTCTCTCTTTCTTTCCTTCCTTCTTTCTTTCTTTCTTTCTTTCTTTCTTTCTTTCTTTCTTTCTTTCTTTCTTTCCTTCCTTCCTGCCTTTCTTTCTTTCTTTCTTTCTTTCTTTCTACCTTCTTTCCATCCTTTCTTTCTTTCTTTCTTTCTTTCTTTCTTTCTTTCTTTCTTTCTTTCTTTCTTTCTTCCTTCTTTCCTTCCTGCCTGCCTTTCTTTCTTTCTTCCTTCTTTCCTGCCTGCCTTTCTTTCTTTCTTTCTTTCTTTCTTTCTTTCTTTCTTCTTTCCTTCCTGCCTTTCTTTCTTTATTTCTTTCTTTCTACCCTCTTTCCTTCCTGCCTTTCTTTCTTTCTTTTTACTTTCTTTCTTTCTTTCTACCTTCTTTCCTTCCTGCCTTTCTTTCTTTCTTTTTTTCTTTTTTCTTTCTTTCTTTCTTTCTTTCTTTCTTTCTTTCTTTCTTTCTTTCTTTCTTTCTTTCTTTCTTTCTATTTTATGATTCATTTCTTGCTGTTCAAGTAATTTCAACTGTATATTTTTTTTATATTTTAACAGGCACAAATTTGTATACTGTTAATATGTTTCTTTGTTATATGCATTTATTGCCAGTTCTTGCTTGCATAGTAAATATGTTGGGTCTTATTGGACATCATTTTATTTGGGGAAAGAACTCACAAAGTATTATGTTATACTTGTTAATGTTTCCCAACTGTAGAAACGAAAATCTAATGTGGCATATTATTGCCACTATAACTAATATTAAGCCTTGTTTTCTAAATCTATATGTATTTAATCAAACTCACTTGTATTTTTTTCTGGCCTGTGCACTTCACCTGTTTTGCCTTTACATCTGTCTGACTTGAGTCTCTGTACGTTAATATACATTACATACATTAATATAAGTCTTTGCCTTGTTAATGTAAAGTATTATCTTTTTAAAAATATTTTTGTTTCCCCTGCAACATGAGAGCGTATGTTTTTGCAGCATGTAATCTGTTTTTTTTTTTAACAATTTGACCTTCATATCAGGTGTTCACATTCGTTTTTGCATATCAGAAGTTGCACAACTTTTTTCAATAAAGGGAAACTAAACTGCTAGCATACTTTCAGTGTATTTTTACTGTAAAACTCAATAGAAAATAATATTTGGTGTGATGTTTACTTGGCTACGGTTCTTTTTTTTCTAATGATCATATATTATTTATTGAGTTATAAAATCCACCTACAGTGGCTACCAGTGCTTACCTGTATGTCAGACAATACCTTCAGCAATCCTCCTGAATTATGACTGTGTTAAAAAAAGTTACCTTGATGAAAGAGGTGCAATAAAGCAGAATCAGAGTCCTGGACTACCTAACAGGAACATTTAATATTTTCAAAGTTTTTTTTACTTGACCAGGAATCCCTGGAGCTGTTCTCTTGCAAGAATTAAGTGCTATGCTACATCACACTGGTACTCAGAACAGCCATTTGTGGCCTCTCGTTAATAAGAAATACCATGGTTGTGGGCATGCACATGAAACGGGTCTCTGAAATCATTAGTCTGCTTTAAATCAGGAACAACAATATTTAGAATTAGTGATCATTTTAAATGGGCAGAATTCTGCTTTAGGCTGCTTAAACTTAAATTCACCTTTAAAAATAAGTAAAAAATTACTATATGCTACATGTATACTATATTGCTTTGATTTCAATGGTTTTCCCAAGAGAAATAATTGTATTTACAAAAACTAGAGCAAAAAACTAGAGCAAAGGAAAGATATTGATGCCGTCTCCAGCAAACAGCCATCTAGCATCTCATTAGTTTTTGATTTTATTTGCCTTACAGTAAAATCAGAGTATAAAATAAACTCTATCCAACAGAAATAACGATTCATCTGTAGCATTATACATATCTGAAACAGGAGTTAGAAAGCAGCCTTTTGGAAAAAAAAAAAAAACTTTAGGAAACATGGATAAAGGTACAACTATAAATCATGCAGTGCAGTGCAGTGTTAATTTGACTTCTCTTAACATTTAATTAAAACAATATATCTTCAAACTTTTCTACAATGTTAGATGGTTTCCGATGTTTGTGATTTGTTTTCTTACAGTACACACTTTCCTAAAATATTAAACAAGCGTAAAGTGACTAATGCACATTTTCAATCTTCATGTAATCTAATTAAAATTTGATAGCACACATAATTTTGATTTCTTCCTACAATAGTCAAAACTCTTGTTTTCCTTTATAAGTAATTAATTTTTGTACACATCTTTTTTTAAGACAGACATTAAATTTGCATTTACACCAGCCTTTTAGACTTTGCTTTGTACAGATGTTTGTTTAAGAAAGACTTTGTATGGTCTCTGGAGAAAGTCTACATTTTATGTGCAAATACAGCTTTATAAAATGAATGTTGTCTCGAGGCTTTTTTTACTAGTTTTACTAATAGAAAGTGACTATGTTTTTTTTTTTGTCCTGGGAATTAACAAGAGGATGTATTTTATAATTGTTCTGCATATAAAAACAGAGAATTGCATATGCTTGTATTTGCTGACAGTTGTGCTACACTGCAGTCTTTTTACAGCCATTATCTGAAGCAAGGAATGTTTTACTGTTAACAAAAAAAGCAAATTTGTGTAATTTGAACAGACAAATGATTTTGGTAAGAGTTTGTACACTTATTTGTTTATCCCAAGTTATATTGCTCATTTTTTCAGGTATAAAGCAACTGAGCACATTTTCATTGCAGCTTGATTATTTAGTATACCAAGACTGCCCTCTATAGACAAGCGGAATTCTAACATGGCAGTATAGTGAATTTATTTTGTAGAGGAAATGTCATTCATGTTCATTGACCATGTTTCTCATTACACCTTATTAGTGGTATTGTTTCATTTATGACACATTATTGAAATCTCATCCAGTATAATGGATGAAAGAGCAAGATATTTACAAGAAATTTGATTTTTGTGGACTTGAAAATATGGCAAAACACAATCAGATTTGTAATTTAATCTATACTTCAGATTGATGATGGAAGTATACTGCTTTATTAAATCAAGGTATTCTTGCACTATAAGTCTTTTGTGGTTTTATAAGTGGGATTCCTATTAAAATGTCAGGGGGAGGGGGCTATTAGCACTCTAAGTCAGTACTGAATAAGCAACTAGTCCTTTGTAATACTCCATTATTTATTAATCTCTTAAAAAAACAAAAAATATAAAATAATGACTAAAAAGTCTTCAAATCTCCACATTGAAGTGGTGAACATTTTTAGGAAAATTGTTTAATCTCTAATTGGTAGAAAATACATTTCTCCTGTTGATAAACACTGTTGTGATACTATATTTCAGGGAAATTTGTATCATAGTTAAATAAAAATATTGATAAGCTAGGATGGCGATCAAAAAAGTTGTTTCTGTGAAAAATGGTAAAACATTTCAATTTCACTGGTTGATAAGTAGGCAATCTATTTGGAGGTGGTAGCTCAACTTTCAACTTTTACCTGGGATTGATCCTAATTATCCTAATTTTTGTTATGCGTGTTTATTTAAATAAACTTTTACTATGTATACAGAATCTGCAGTTAAATTTTTTTTTAATAAAGACATGCTTTTATCTGGTGATATCACAGAGCTGCACTAGCCAAAGCAATTTCTTTTTTATTGTGATGACAATAATGAACCTGACATAAACAGCACCTGGTGGCTGCTATTGCAGACCTGTTATTCTGCAAAATTGCATGGTAGTCTTGCTAACCTTCTGGTCTCAATAGCTTGAGCCCCTGCCCCCAGAACAAGCATGCACATAAGGATTCTGACTTTCCTCTCTGACAATCTGCACATTGAAGCCAGGAGGTCAAAAGAAGAAGTATGAAGCTAAAGGGACAATAGCATTTGAAACCCCTATATTATTTTATATTTCATATACTATATTATCACATGTACTTTTTTGTTTTCCTTTAGATTTATTCCGAAGAGACCTTGCTACAAACTTTACAGGTAGAAGCTCAAAAAAGATAAGTATTTTAAATCTTGCTTGCTGTGTTTTCTCTTTCCATTTTTTTTATTTTCTTCCAATGTGAAAAAATTGACTACTTCAGGAGAGTTGATTCCCTAGTGCAGTCCCCTCAATCCTTGTGAGTCACAGCCCCTCTTCTTGTTGGAGTGTCTAATTACTCTTTGTGCTGGCCCAGCTCCTCTGCCTCCCACTTTTTCTCCATAGATAATACAATGTACTTTACTTATCTGCTATGGAAGATGTAAGGCGGAATACTAACGGGTGGCCATTTATATAGCTACTGGGGAAGAAACAAGGGGAAATACTAAATGGTGTCACTTAAGTGACATCTCTGAGTCTGCTGGGGCTGCTGACATCACAATCAAGATGGAGGCACTCAACAGTCTCAAGGCTTTTGAATGTCTATACAAGAAAGGCTTAGCCTTTTACAGGTAAACAACATGCATAAAATACATTAAATGCACATATCATTTTATGGGAAGATCTTTGTTGAAATATTCTAGGAATATGATCTATTTAATTCCTGTTTTATCCAAGCTCTGTAGCAATACCAGTGCCGGGACAAGGTCACCCAGTGCCCAGGGCAAAGATGCCAAGCTGCGCCCCCCTTTCCCTTAGGGTTAGGGTCAGGGTGCCCCCTACCCCTGCAATAAACCATTGCGCCAGGGGCAGCCGGCCCTCCTGCTCACCCCTTGTCCCGGCCCTGAGCAATACCTACCAACAGTCCTGGAACCCTGATTCCAGAACCTACTTTCTCCCACCTTCTAAGTGCTGGTTCACACTATTCACACTAGCCACTTAGGAAATACTCTGTTTTCCTGTGCAGGCTAGTGTCCATGCTGAATGGACTTGGGAAGAGGGGGGACTGGGGCACTGCCTTGCATTTTTACAACGCAAAGCATTGTTTATGTTCTTCTCTTTTTTTTAACTTTAAAGTTTAAACAGAAAGTGACATTTCATTCATTTCTCTGCAATCAGCACCAAGAAATGCAGAGCAGTACAGAAAAAATGCAAAGATATTGTATTTTTTCCATATAACAATTGTCTTCAGTTGCCACCTGTGTTCCAATGTGCACAAAAGTTTCTAGTGCAGAAAAAACTGTGGTCTCTGCACAAGTGTAAAGGAGCCCTAAGGCCCACACTGTTTCATTGAGAGAATAAACACATTCCTATGTGCACTGTCACAATGGCTGCCATTGCATTCTACTTTTGATGCTGTTATGTGGTCTCATTCAGCCTTACTTACAGAGGCAATGTACCAGTTTTAACAAATCGCTTTGAAAATACTATTGGAGCGATTTACTAAAACTGGTGTACACAGAAGCTATGCATAGTAACCAATCAGCTTATTGGTTTTATTGTCAAAGCTTAATTGAACAAGCTTAAGTTAGAAAATGATTGGTTACTATGCTCAGCTGCACCATATTCTTTGTGCACCAATTTTAGTAAATCCCCCCTATATATCTATAATATTATTAGTAAAGTCCAGATCCTGTTTCTGATCCTTGCGTGCTATAAGTTATGTTGTACGTTGCACACTCTTGACTGCTATCGTGTATACGCTGTGATTTATGTTATATAGTCCTGACAGCTGTAATCTGTGCTGTACATCAGTGGTTATCAACCCTGTCCTCAAGGCCCTATAACAGGCCAGGTTTGCAAGATAACTGAAATACATCACAAGTGATATCATTTTCTGCTCAGTGATTGTTGTTATTCTAGTCTGCATCTCTCTAAGGTAATACATAAAACCTGGCCTGTTAGTGGGCCCTGAGGACAGGGTTGATGGCCACTCCTGTACATGATACTGTATACTCCTGATTAGGGATTAGTTCATCCCAGATCTTAAACTCGATCTTAAACTCGTCACCTATTCCCGACCATGTTGCTGCCGATTTGTTATTTTAACAAAACTCTTCTTTAACCACTTGCTTACTGGGCACTTAAACCCCCCTCAGTCCCAGACCAATTTTCAGCGCTGATGCACTTTGAATTTTAATTGCGCGGGCATACATCACTGTACCCAAATGAAATTTTTATCATTTTTTTCCCACAAATAGAGCTTTCTTTTGGTGGTATTTAGTTACAGCTCGGAGTTTTATTTTTTGCTAAACAAACAAAAAAAGATGCAAAAAAAAATAAAAATAAATCATGTTTTAATAGTTTGTTCTAAAATTTTGCAAACGGGTCATTTTTCTCCTTCATTGAAGTGCGCTGATTAGGCGGCACTGAGGCTGCATTGGTGGGCACTGATGGGCTGCATTGGTGGGCACTGATAGGCTGCATTGGTGGGCACTGATAGGCTGCACTGGTGGGCACTGATAGGCATAGTTAAGGCGGCACTAATAGGCACAGATAAGGCGGCACCGATGGGCACAGATAAGGTGGCACTGATGGGAAAAGATGGGCACCGATAAGATGGCACGGATGGGTGGCATGGATGGGTGGCACGGATGGGTGGCATGGATGGGCACTGATAGGTACCACTGATAGATGGGACTGATGGGCACTGATAGGTGGCTCTGATAGGTGGCACTGCTGGGCACTGATGGGCGGCACTGCTGGGCACTGATGGGCGGCACTGCTGGGCACTGATGGGCGGCACTGGGGTGCAGCACCTTTGAGGCAGATTGTGGGCACTGTGGGTGGCACTGTGGGTGGCACTGCTGGGTGGCACTGTGGGCACTGCTGGGTGGCACTGTGGGCACTGCTGGGTGGCACTGACGGGGGGCACTTACTTTTTAGTAGGGTGGCACTGCAGGGTCAGGTGGGCACTGGCAGGGGGCAGGTGGGCGCTTGCACTGCTGGCCGTGATCGGGACTGATGTCCCGATCACGGCCGCCGGTGATCGGCTTTTTTTTTTTCTCCTCGCGCTGTCAGCGCGAGGAGGAATACTAGCCAATTACCGGCTCCGTTATATCACCTGATCAGCTGTCATTGGCTGACAGCTGATCACGTGATAAGGGGTCGGGATCGACCCCTTGCACGGATCGGTGATCAGGCGAGTCTCATGGACTCGCCGATCACAGAGCGCGCCGCGCACGCCCCTCAGGGGGCGCGCAGGCCGCTCGTGCACGGGACGACGTCAATAGACGTAGTCCCGGAAAAGTAGGTCCGCGCTAATGCCGTCATTTGGCAATAGCGCGGATCCCAAGTGGTTAAGGTAGAATCAGACAAAATGTTAGCTATCTGCCTATATTCAATGCAGAGAAATGCATGTCTAATGAATTCCAGGTGCACACTGAGCTGCGGGAATGAAGCCGTGTGAGTTCAGCTGAAAAGATTTCACTCCAGACTTGTCAGTCCCTATTTTGGCCGCAATTTCAGAGACATTTGTGCACTGTAAATCACAGCCCAAAACTCGCAAAAAGTAGTACAGAAACAATTTTTTGAAATCGGTGCAGCGCCGCAAATGCAGCATCGCACCCATTAGGATGGTGCCACTGCCGGCAATTGCTGCCGATTTGTCATGCGATTTGACATGTCTAATCGCATGACAAATACCAATGTAAACCAGGGTGAAAGGATTTCTATTTAAAAAAATGAACTGCTGTATGTCTGCAAGACTCTGCTTTGTGCCACTCTAATTAACAAGTATTTTGTGTGATTCTAAGGAATGCATCATATGTGTGTTGCATATACTGTGAGTAGAATCAGCCTTTATTATATCAGCCTTTATTATACCACACCCAATTATCAGTGTAATTTAACAATGCTCACATTTTGTTGCAGTGCATGTGGTGAACCGCAGATCCTCAGTTCCCTAAGGCATTCCTCTTTTTCAGATTCTAAAGTAGGGAGGAATGTCTGTAGTTGAGATACCTTCTGTGTTACATTTTGTTTTTGAATTCTCATATTAAGCAGAACAGTGTCTCATGTGTGTTTATTGCAAAAAGTTCTGAAGACCCTTACACAAACCCATACATTTACTTTGCAGGTCCATGTAGTACAAGTGGCTTTTTTAAATGTATTTCAGAACAGTCTGATTTCAAGAGACCAAATAGATACATTCAACACTATTGATATTAATGCAATTGTATCCCTGATGTGCAGCGCTGTATCCTGGCCTAGGCTGCCAAGGCCCAGGCCTAGGGCAGCACTTTGCAGGGGGGCAGCACGGAAAAAGTCCCCGCCAGCTTGCGCTACACTGTTAGTGTAGTGCCAGTCTTATGGGGCGGACTGAACTGAGAGGCAATCTAGTCAAGCAGCCGCACTGCTTCCGGTATGTGGGCAGCCAGGATTCTGCAACTGTGGGGGTGGGGGGCTTCTTATTTTGACTGTCCCATCATCCTGACCACAAACCTTCCTCACTGTGCTATCTATATGTTTTCTGCTGCACCATTGACATGGTTATATCTTAGTCCTCTCCATAAAATCATCAGAAATTTGTGCTTAAATTAGAACTGTAGGCAACACTTTTTTTTTTCCATCTTGGATAGAGTAAGAGAGGGTTATAACCCCTGTGTCAGTTTATTTTTTACCATCCCTGTCCCATTGACAAACATGAAGTGAAAGGAAATCTATGCAAATTAAGGGAATCCATTGCCCCCCCCCCCCGGCCCTCAGAACTAGTGTCCCCACTCGAAAATTTCAGGGCAGGTCTTAAACAGCAAGGGGTGTGGCCTTGACAGGAAGGGGTGGGTCATATATAAATTAGGGGTACACGAGTTTAGACAGGCCTAGGGCAGCACAAAACCAAAATACACTACACACCAAAATACACTAAAATACTGTGTACATTATCATAAATCTCCTTACAGCTTTATCTTCCTAAAATATATACAAAATAGTATTATATTTTAAAAGTAACTGAAATCTCATATAAGCTTTAACATGTTAATTTAACTTCAAAAGTAATTTCAATATTCTTAACGCTACAGCCTTTAATAAAATATTACCTGGCAATCCTGCTAAGAAATTACTTGCACAGCTACATCCTACTGTAGGGTGACCACATGCTTCCTCTGTCTTACAAATGTACTCATGTATTGTTTCCTGCCACAAGACCTTCTAGTGGACACTACTAGGGATGGTCCTGATGTTCAAATCGAACGTAAGTTTGACTCGAATATTGGGTGTTCGTTTGTTCGCAAATGAACTGCACATATGGGGCGTTAGCGGCTAATTTGAGTGCCGTGGAACACCCCATAATGCACTACGAGATTGCAGTGCATTGATGGCTGCTGATTGGCCAAAGTATGCACCTGACCTGCATGCTTGGGCTATTCATAGCATGATCTGCCGTGAGAGCCAAGATTGGCCAAAGGCAGGCTGTGACGTAACCGTGTGACCCAGTTACGTCAGCAGGTTTACCCACCCTTGCCTATATAACAGCTGTCAAAGCCAAAAGGAATTGTCAAAAACTATCTGTTGTGCTTTTTACTTTTTAACACTTTTTTTGGTCAATTGGTCTGGGTACAATGTACCCCTACCCATTCACATGGGGGAGGATGGGATCTGGGGGCCCCCTTGTTAAAGGGGGCTTGCAGATTCCGATAAGCCCCCCACCCACAGACCCTGACAACCAATAGCCAGGGTTGTTGGTAAGAGGCCCTTGTCCCCATCAGCATTGGGACAAGGGGCTTTGGGGGAGAAGGATGAGTGCTCGCTTGCCCCCCCGCTTTCCTGGCCTGCCAGGCTGCTTGATCTGATAAGGGCCTGAAGTGGATTTTGGGGGACCCCACGCCAATTTTTTTTGGCATGGAGTTCCCCCCAAAGGGCCTGGTATGGATTTGGGGGGGACCTCATGCTGTTTTTTTTTTATTTTGTCGTGGATTTGTCTTTAAAATCCATACCAGACCTGAAGGACCTGGTATAGTTGGGGGGGGGGGGGGCAAGACAATTTTTTTCCTTGATTTTTCATCTATATTGCCATTAAATACAGCCGCGAGCAAGTTTAAATTACATTTTTTCCATTAGAAATTTCATTTTGCTGCGGGACTGTTCTTCACATTGCACAGATGCACCACTTTACAGGCAGGCTGTGGGGACCCCCCCCCCCCCCCGGCACGATATGGAGTCTTTCATTTTTATTGTTTCACTTTAAGCATTATGAAATTCCCTGCTCCTGGAAAAACGTTTGTTTTAAAAACTTTCTTTTGCATTGATACATGTTCCCTGTGGCAGTACCCAGTACCCAGGCCCCCCTACACTTTTTACTGCAATAACTTGCATATAAGCCTTTAAAATTATCACTTTGGATTTTTTATGTTCGTGTCCCATAAACTTTAATAGGGTTGGCATGTTCGCTTAAACTTTTTGCCTGTTTGCATGTTCTGGTGCAAACCGAACCAGGGGGTGTTCAGCTCATCCCTAGAGACTACAAGTGGCCATTTCAATGTGCATTATTTGGGAATGGTCCAGTATTGGCACTATCAGGAAACCTGCCATTGCAGCCATTGCTAGAGTGCATACATGTAGACAAGAAGATTACAAAGTACTGAGATGTACCTGAGAATAAAAAAAGGTGGATGTTTCTGTGGGGCGTTCTTTACACATTCTGTGTACAGAACACCTCCAGGTAGCCATATTGCATTGCATTTTCTGAAAATTACAGCAGCTGCAGATTGAAAAGGAAAGGTTATTTTTAATAACATTCAATTACAACATGAGATATTATTTTATTCTCTATTTGCTATGTTTTTTCTCCACGGAAGTGGAGTTACTCTTTAACCACCAGTAGATATCTACACAAGCAATGCCCCATGTGCCTCCTTGGTGGTCACACCCAGCTCCTCTCTTCTCAGTCTCTTTAATGTTTGGTCTGGCTGTCCTCTCTTCATCCCTCACATTCACAGTACCACCGGAGCTGTTCCATGCTCTCCTGCCCAGTATTCCTGGCTCCTCCCTCTCCACAGTGTCCTGTGTGATGTTCGGTGCTAATGAAGGTGGGTTCTGCTCTGTGTCTTCATTGCTGGCTGGACCTACTAATGCACAAGAGATTGAGACGAGAGGAGCTGAACCTGATCATCATGCAGGTGGGTGCTGGCTATTGAACAACCAGTGAATATCAAAGCTGGCACCTGCCAGTGTCCTTAACAACCAGTGAATAGCAAATCTGGCACCCGCAGTGTCCTTAAAAAACAGTGAATAGCTGGTGGTTAGGGAGCTGGTACTCACCAGCGTCCTTAACCACCAGCTATTCGCCGCATATGCGTTGTATTACATTTTAGTGCAACTCATTTAAAACACGCTGTGCATTTTTTCCAATGTATAATGTGTTTTAAAGTGCACCAGTGTGGAAGTGGCGCTAAATCTCTCATCACACTATCAACAGCACTGCGAGTGAGCTGCTATAGGTGACAGTACAAAATGTGACTCCTCTGGAGCACCAACAGAATCCACAACCTACTAAAAATGTACAAAGGCAAGAAACCAAATAAAAACATAAATTATTTGCACAAGTGTTGAATAAATATGAAAAGTGACCATAAAACAGAAACAGCATTAAAAAATAAAGTTTCAGCATTTTTAATAAAATCTCCTTATCGCCACATGGTTTAAATGAAGATCTGGAAACTCATTCGGTACTTTGTTGAAAAGGCATTGCCAATTAGTTGATCTCTCTTATTTTTCTTTTGTTACTATTGTTAGTTTTTTGTTACACTCTGAAGCTTTTTCTAGCTTCATGATTTTAATATGACCTATAGTGACATCTGGTGGTGCTCAGTATTAACTTCAAAGACCATTTATGTTCTAGGACTATCATCCTTTTTACTGGAATCCATTCTTATCTAGGAAAAGTTGATACTTGATATATTTATTATTACACATTTTAATAATTATATAAATTACATGCATCTCTTTCTTTTAGGTATCCTCTTGTTATACATTTCTGATATTTATTTATTTTTATTTATTTATTTTTAGCTATTTTCTTTTTTTGTTCACTTATTTATATATATATATGTATATATATATATATATATATGTATATATATATATATATATATATATATATATATATATATATATATATATATATATATATATATGTATATATATATATATATATATATATATATATATATATATGTATATATATATATATATATATATATATATATATATATATATATATATAATTTTTTTTACAGATATTGCTCTTGGTGCTGCTGATAGTGAGTTAAGAGACTTGTAATTTTGAAGGCTATGCCGCTATTGTTTACATCATGAATGTTATTAATTTTGCCACTGCCAGAAGCTTGCTTTTATTATTGCATACAGCTGAAGGAGGAGTGTATTTACATGACTTTGTTCCAGTGTCAGTTTAAATAAGTACATTTCTGATGTGTTCACCCCTCTGAAGAAGGAGCTTCGACCCCAAACGCTTTGGTTGAGGCGATATTCTTATAGGCCTTACACCTGTTCCCAGTACAACTGGTTTACTAAGTAGGACTTCCATAATAGATTTTTCTGCTTCTGGTGGTGGACTCTCCTTCACACATTTGAAAGCTCTGCACCTTAGCTTATAAAACCATACAACAAATGACTCCATGGTCCCTGCTTGGTATAATTTATTCTAAAAAGCCTGCCTTATATTTTTGATTTGCAAGTGCAATTGAGTTATCTCTTCAGAATCACAATCTCATAGGATCTGTGGTTTTTATGTTTTAGTTTCCCTAATATTACCATTGGATATTCAGGAGTCTGCAAGGATGTGCATTACTAGTGTTCACTTGGAATACTCAGCCATGTGTAAAGAAACTTTATAAAACAGGTTTGTACATCACTGAGTGTTTGTAGTAAATACAGCTTCACTTACCTTATTCACTAGGCTAAGTGAACATTCACATTGCAAAGGGAACACACATTCAAAGTAAATAGTCCTTTATTACATTTATCCCAGTGCGTATATAAAGCCTATCTTCACAAAGTACAGATGGTGAACCCTGAAAGGTGGTTCCACTGTATCTTGAGGTATTATTCTGGGGTTTGTGGCTATACTTTTAGTTTACTCGGCAAGTCTTACCACCTGGGCTTACTCAACATTCTTCTTTCAGGTACAAAGACTTATATGTACAGTGTTATCTTCCCTAAGACAGCATTTTCTAACTGGAATATGTTCTGCTGTTCTTATGCATTCAATAGAACAGGCTGCAAAGCAACCCAGTGGGAATGAATAATGGTTAATTATCTAGCTATACACAGCAGTCCATTCAGGAATTTAAATAGACCCTGCCACATACAGCAAATACATTTTCTGAACAATGTACATACCTGTATGTAAAAATACTCAGAGATGGTTCCTTGAAGCCCACTGGGAAACCTACTCTTCCAGAATTGTCAATCTCCTTGGTCCTCTGCAGCTATCGCTGGTTTCTCCCAATGACCTTCATCTTACTGCAGAAGAAACTAGTAAGATCTGCAGGGGACCCAGAGGATTGACACTTCAAGAACTGTTGACTTCCTAGGGAAGTGAATTTGGGGAATTATTTACTCAACATCAGAGCAACATTCATTTGCTCAGGATGCACGAGAGGTAGTGGTTGAAGTAAGTTGGGCACAAACAATACCCAGGTATATAGGTACTATATGGTATCTATAGATGATTTCTATGTCTCAGTCTCTGAGATGCCAAGGACTATATACTTACATTCCACTTGCTCCTGTGAGAGCTCTACTCACACCACCACTTCTATTGGCTTTTGTCTATTAGATTTCTAAAATATTTAGTCCTGCTGAGCAAGAGCCTATTCTTCCCTTTCAAAGCTGGGGCACTAACTTAGGCAACCATCATGTTTTCATATCTAAAACTTTTATTCTGAGTTTCTCTTCCCTCGTGTACCACATTGAGCCTTAGAAAACCACTCATTAACCAGGGTATCCATCATTCATATAATACTTTTCAACCTTTTACATATGGCAAAGAAAATGTTCATTTCTACAATATCTTTTCTCCTTTTATATGAAAACAAAATCTGCAGTTCTGTACATTGACATGTGTTTAAATCACACATTCAGTGACAGCTTTTTCACACTTCTCTTTTACAAGGTTAATTAATGTCTCAGGTTCATAAATAAATGAATACACATATGAACCTAAGTGCATGTGTGTGAATCTAGAGTTTATATGAACAGGAACTTCACCTTTCAACATTAGGCAATTTATTTACCTCTCATCCCCTAATACCACCATTTCTTTATGAGTACAATGCAATAATATTCCTATTTTAGAAGCCTCAAAGTAGTATTAATGTGGTCTTCAGGAATGTGTGTTCTCCATCCTAAATTATAATGTTAATATGAGAAGCTTTTGATCTTTTTACCATCAAATCTGCTTTGAGCTATTTACAAGTTAAACTTTACATGTAAGCCTCCTCATGTTCATTTTTCACAAGTCTATTTAACTGAAACAGCTGCTTAATAAATGATGATTATCTCCAGCTGCTTTAAGGCTTACTACAAATGTACAAAGAGAAGGCAATACTAATCATGGAAGGTCATGTTATAAAGGTACTGTTTCTACAAGTTTTATAAAGGTATTCAGGTTGTTACTGCAGTGAAGGAGCTTGATCATTCTCAAATTAATAATCAAATGTAAAGAATACTAATGCAAAAATGAAAAAAAAAGTATTTTAAAATATATCTTTCTTAGCCTTTCGATTCAAATTGATTAGTGTATATGTAAAGAACAATTACACAGAATAAAATATATATCTTTCCACATATCATGGTTATCCTAAATGCAATATTATATTTAATTTTGCATTCTTTTATACCTGCAGTTATCTCCAGGAAAAAAGAATGAAAATTATATATAATAGATTTAGATTTTTGAAGTATAGTAACACAGTGGACAATATTGGGGACTTGGAAACCAAATGTTCTCTGTAGCTTGTTTTGCCCATTTATATGGAACCCTCCAGGTAGCATAATTTCCTCCTGTAGCATAAAGGGGAGCTTGTGCCAAAATGCAAGGTCTGCTTGTTAAATAGTTGATTATTCTCTTTCCGCTGTGTAAAAGTAGCACATTGCACCTTCAAAAAAAAAGCACCTTTGGGAAAAGTAAAAAAATATACTTACCTTACACCTGGTTTATGCACATGGTTGGAAGATAATGTAATAATCCTTCTGTCAAGATCCTACATTACCATCTCACCATGTGCATAAGATGAGAATTTCATATCATTTAAACAGATACTACAGTACAGTGGGAGAGCATCTATTTGTGAGATATGACATTCTTAGTGTTCCCAGGAACTCATCAAAAATATCAGATTGTGGAGCCAATATTTGCATACTGTAGATGCTGAGGGTGTAAATGAATAAAATAAATATATAACGTATGTAGAAAGTAAATACATTTTATATATTTTAAACTTTTCTCCATGGGTGTTTTTTTTTCTAATGCCACGTACACACAATCGGAATTTCCACCAGCAAAAGACCGATGAGAGCTTTTCATCTGAAAATGCGACTGTGTGCATGCTCTATCGGAATGTAGCTGGCCAAATTTCCACCAGCAAAAATTTGAGAGCATGTTCTCAATTTTCCAGACGAAAAAACATTCTATCGGAAATTATGATTATGTGTATGCAATTCCGACGCGCAAAAGCTCACGCATGCCCAGATTCAACTACGAGGTGGAAGCTATTGACTACTGGCTATTGATCTTCCTTTTTCTATTCCCGCTATACGTGTTGTATGTCACCGCGTTCTTGGTGGTTGGAATTTGCTGTGACCGTGTGTAGGCAAGACAGCTTGAGCGGAATTCCGTCGGGAAAACCATCAAACCTTTTTCTGACCATAATTCCAATCATGTGTACGTGGCATTAGAGTTATAATACTGTAATTTTACATGGGGAGGTAAACCACTTTTTAGTAAACAAACCTTGCATTTTGGTACCAGGTCCAATATAAAAACATACTAGTATGCACTATCTTCTGTGTAAATTGAACCCTAACTGAACAACTTTTATTTTGCTAAAGCACTGGGTATCATAATTACTTTCCTTTAAGCTTAAAAAATAATTGTTCTTTCATCCATGCATCTTAGTGCTGATGATTTCCTGCAGGCCCTTCCGTCTACATGTATGCAATGATGGCTGCTTTTCATTTCTCAAAGTGGGTTACTTGATGTTGATAAAAATGGACCATGCCTGTGTAATGAGTGTTACTTAAAGTGGTTGTAAACCCCTACAACACACTTTGACCTACAGGTAAGCCTAGATTAAGGCTTACCTGTAGGTCCAAGAAATATCTCCTAAACCTACACGGTTTAGGAGATATTTGCCGAAAGACAGGCACCGCTGTCTACGGCGCATGCGCCATAGACAACGGCGCGCAGGCGCACTGAGCACGGAATCCGTCAATGGCGATATCCCGTGAGCGGCAGCTTCTGTGCGCATGCGCGGGAGTGACGTCATCGCGACTTCGCCGAATAACAGCGGCGGAGCAGCGAGACCCACCGAGAAGATGGATGCGCCGGACTACAGGGGACAGCGGTGACTTCGCTGGCTCCTGTGTCAGGTAAGTGACACATAATGGACTACTATGCGATGCATAGTAGTCCATTATGCTTTACCTTTGCAGGGAATGAAAGAGGAAGTAAACCCATCAGGGTTTACTTCCCCTTTAAAGCCTGCATCTAAAGCCCATGACACAGGATGACACCACAAAAGATAGCGAACTTATTTGAGTATTTTAAAAGTGGACCTTGCATCTAAATGCAAGATCAAGAATTTTAATGTGCAGCAGATTTAAAAATATACAATTATATTTTAAATTATATTAAAATATAAAGCTTGTATGAAACTTTATTGACTGAGTTTACATACACTTTAAACTGTCCCTAGAGTATGTCTAATGCCGCATACACATGGCCGGACTTTCCAGCAGACTAGGTCTGACGGAATCAGTCCGTTGGACATTCCGATCATGTGTGGGCTAATCCAATCGTTTTTCATTTAAAAAATCTGACGGACTTAGAAATAGAACATGTTTCAAATCTGTCTGACGGACTCAATTCATATTGGGAAAACCGTTTGTCTGTATGCTGGTCAGACAGACCAAATACGATGCAAAGGAAGCTATTGGCTACTGGCTATTGAACTTCCTTTTTTAGTCCCGTCTTACGTCATCACGTTCAAAACAAATGGACTTAGTCCATTAGTGTGTGGGCAAGTCCATTCTTTCGGAAGTCCGTCGGAACTCCGCCGAAAGTTCATCGGGAAGACCGTTGGACCTAATCTGCCGGAAAGTCCGGTCGTGTGTACGCAGCATTAGTGTAACCATGGAAATACTTTTTTTACATACAGTGCCTTGCAAAAATATTCAGCCCCCTTGAACTTTTCAACCTTTTGCCACATTTCAGGCTTAATTAAAATTAAAATTTTTGAATTAAAAAATAAGACAATATAAAGTTAGCCAATTTTTTTATATTGTGAAAGAAAATGTTGCGACAAGTAAATTGATACCCAACATGTCACGTTTCAAAATTGCGCCCGCTGGTGGAATAGCAACAAACCTCAACCTTAAAAATCTCCATAGGCGATGTTTAAAAAATTCTACAGGTTGCATGGTTTGAGTTACAGAGGAGGTCCAGGATCTAGAATGATTGCTCTCACTCTAAAGCCGCGTACACACGAGCGGACTGTATGGCCAACTTAGTCCGTCAGACAATCCGACAGACAGTCCGTCCTACTTTCGAATGAACGGACTTGACCACACACGGATAGCCAAACAGTCCGCCGAAAGCTTGCGCAATGACGTACAGAACGTACGACGGGACTAGAAATAGGAAGTCCAAGACACAGCAAAGCACCCTTTGGGCTCCTTCTGCTGACTTTGCGTTAGTAGAAGTTTGGTTAGAGACGATTCGCGCTTTTCAGACTTCAGCTTAATTTGTCCGTTTTCTGCGGCGCAGTCTACCTGTGAGGTTTGTATCTGTCTTTCGGTACACGTGGATCAGTTGGTACCTGTTGTTAAGCGCTTCTGGACCGCTCGTTTCTGGGTTTCAGGTCGTTCTTCATAGGTCTGGCTGTTCTTCAGTGCGTTCAGTTGAGCTTGTTTGTCCAGCCGACCGTTTCAAAGCCATGGAGAGTGGACGTACTCGGGAACGAGTTCGTGCTATATTGGGGCTTGGTGTTGGGGTTAATACTTTGACCCGAGCCCAGTCTGTGAATAGGGTGAGGAGGAGTTCATGGACAAAGAATTGGTTGCGCCAGCGTGACCAATTCTCGCATATGCCTTTACTCCGTGAGATCCGTGAGAATAATCCTGATGATTTCAGGAATTATCTCAGGATGACAGACCCCGTTTTTCACCGTCTGCTGGCTTTACTGACCCCTTATATCAGCAGGCAGGATACCTGCATGCGGCAAGCCATATATATATATGGATTGTATACTCATTAATTAGGCCCCCACCCCACTCAAATTGGTTGCAGGGATTGTATACTCATTAATTAGTCCCCCACCCCACTCAAATTGGTTGCAGGGATTGTATACTCTTTAATTAGTCCCCCACCCCACTCAAATTGGTTGCAGGGATTGTATACTCATTAATTAGTCCCCCACCCCACTCAAATTGGTTGCAGGGATTGTATACTCATTAATTAGTCCCTCACCCCACTCAAATTGGTTGCAGGGATTGTATACTCCATAATTAGTCCCCCACCCCACTCAAATTGGTTGCAGGGATTTTATACTCATTAATTAGGCCCCCACCCCACTCAAATTGGTTGCAGGGATTGTATACTCATTAATTAGGCCCCCACCCCACTCACCCACCTAACTTATGTCCCCTGGTCCATCAGAAGGCTGAGTAATCTGTGAATTGGGCCGTCTTTTTTTTTTTTTTTGCTGAAAAAATTTGTCAATATTTCTGTTTAACTGTTGTTCCAAAATGTTTTTGAGTTTTCTTTGTTATGAATAGTTTGGATTTAATGACTAATTTTTTTTCCCTGTGTTTGACTCCCCAGTTTCCTTCCACGCCACAGGAATGGCAGACTGTGGCTTCCCAATTCGCTGCCCGTTGGGACTTTCCCAACTGTGGAGGGGCGATCGACGGGAAACATGTGAGGATTGTGCCCCCACCCCATTTGGGGTCCTACTATTGGAATTATAAGGGGTTCCATAGTGTGGTGTTAATGGCGGTGGTGTCAGCACAATGTGACTTTCTGTATGTGGATGTGGGGAAGAACGACCGGATGTCTGACGGAGGAGTGTTTAGGCAGACCGAGTCCTGCCACCGTCTCATCACTGGTGGCCTGGACTTGCCACCAGATGCCGATAATGTGGAGGGTCTACCTTTTGTTTTTATTGCTGATGAAGCGTTCGGTCTGAGTGACCATCTGATGAAACCCTTCCCCCAAAGGACCCTCACCCCGGAAAGGAGTGTTTTTAATTACCGGCTGGCCAGAGCAAGAAGGGTTGTGGAGAATGCCTTTGGTATTATGGCCAGCCGGTTCCGTCTGTTTATGACAGCAATCAACTTAGCAGAGTATAAACTGAACTATGTAATTCTTTGCTGCTGCATTTTGCACAATTTTTTACGCAAAACTTTCGGGAAACCAGTACCTGCAACCAATTGGGCCTGAGGCCGGACTAATATTACCTGAACTCACAGGGCTGGATCATGCCCATCCTGGCTTAGCCCCCCAAACAGCACGTGAGGTGCGTGACCGGTATGTCACCTATTTTAATGGTAGGGGGGCTATTCCAATGCCAGCTGACCAAAAAAAAATTATTTTTGTTTAAATATGTATTGTCTGATCAAATTTTTAAGTTTGGTTCTTGTTTGCTTTTCACGGTGCTTGTCTCCTACATTCTCCTAATTCAGGGATATGCAATTGGCCGACCTCCAGCTGGTGCAAAACTACAAGTCAATCATGTCTCTGGGTCTCATGCTTGTGGCTGTCAGTCTTGCTATGCTTCATGGGACTTGTAGTTCTGCAACAGCTGGATTTCCACTAATTGCATATTCCTGTCCTAGTGCATTTGTATTGCAAAGTGGTTTTTGCCAATAGTAAATAAGGCCCTTTGTGACAGAAAACACAAAATGACTTCCCAAACTGGTATTGAGTATTGAAAGAAGTAGACACACACACACACACATCTTTTTTTTTTATTTTTAATAGTGCACATTCCAACCAGTGCCTCTTTTTTAGATATTTTTCTTTTTGTTTTGTTTTGTTTTTGTAAACATTTTTTTTGTAAACATATAAATATATATATATATATCAATATATCAATATATCAATATATATATATATATATATATATATATATATATATATATATATATATATATATATATATATATATATATATATAATAAAATAAAATAAATACATAAAATCGAATTTTTAACTATTTACAGAAAACAAGGGGTAAAGCCAAATTTTGAAGATGCACACCAAAAATTGGTAATGTCAACATGTGCTATCTACCATCATGAGTGATCAATGGACGTGTTTGGTGGGTGCAATCCCTTCCTCTCACATACTAGAATGAGGAAGGGTTTGCAAACACCAAATGCGTACATTGCGATCCTCTGATGGCACATAGCACATGTTGACACACCGTGTGCATCTTCAAAATTTGGCCTCTAAAAACAATGTTATAAAAACATTAAAAACTTTTTGACAAGGAAATGAAGAACATGATCTTTCGTTTTAGGGAAAAGGGGCTTAGATTCTCCCTAAAACATCGATCATGTTCTTCATTTCCTGCCTCATAGTGTCCAGTTGTCTCTGCATTTCATCAATCTTGCCATTCCAGGCCATGATCTGACCAATGAGTCTCTGGGCACTGTCAGAGGAAAATGGCTCCGCGGCTTGTCCCTCCACAACCAGATCATCACCTAAAAACATGTGTAGATAAAAAAATTTGTTAAAATATACAGCCATTAATTGTTTACCTTAAGCTGGGTTGTCAGACACTCACTTTGTGGGGTGCGTATCTCCACCACCTCTTCCTCCTCCACATCTAGCCCTGGGCTGGGCTGCTCCATCTCGGACACTGGGCTGGGCTGCTCCATCTCGGACACTGGGCTGGGCTGCTCCATCTCGGACACTGGGCTGGGCTGCTCCATCTCGGACACTGGGCTGGGCTGCTCCAGCTCGGACACTGGGCTTGGGCTAATTGCCCAATCAGGCTGGTGAGGTCGGGGGGTCCTGGGCTGCTCCGCCTCTTGTCTGAGTCTTTGTTCCCCTATGAGAATGAAAAAAACAAAAAAAAAGGTATACTTTTAAGCATAGTGATATTTGAGTTCAGAAATTGGAATATGAAACATTGGTTTGAAGTGGTGTACAATTATTAGCTGGTTATTACAAGATCCTAGTTTAATACATCATTAAAATGACATTTTTTTAGTTAGGCTGTGTTCAGACTGCTGCGATGTGTGAACGCTGCAAATCTACTGTGGTTTCACGCATCGCATGCCTCCCGGAGGCAGTTCACACTGCCCTATGTGACCTGCTGGGAGTGTCAGTGTAAAGTTTTATTGACACCTCCAAATTAGTTCTCATATCACAGTGCAATCTTTAAACTCGGACAGGAATCGGACCACATGGTGTGAACACCCATGTGATCCGATTCTGCTGTGGACTAAAAAAAGGGCCATGTACAAGTGTGGGCCGGATGCGATGCGAATTCAGCCATACTATATGTATGGCTGAAATCGCATCAAACAGAGATCACATGTGATTTGCACTGCAGTGCGGTGCAAATCACATTCGATCTCGTACATTGCAGCAATGTGAACCTAGCCTTTAACCAAACTGCGATACTTTATATCTTTTGTCCAAGTTTCACAGACGTACACACTCGAATCATCCCCTGGAGTACCTGTGTGTGATTATGTCAAAAAATGTTCTATGATGTCCCAAACTACACTAAATGATTCCCAGTCCAGATGTTGAACCAGCATTTTATCTACCTATCTACCTATCTACCTATCTATCTATCTATCTATCTATCTATCTATCTATCTATCTATCTATCTATCTATCTATCTATCTATCTATCTATCTCTTTTTTTTATTTAGACTACATTACACTGAATAAATGTATGAAACAGCTGCAGCTATAAAGACATGTACACAAAGATATCCTAAACTGAGTGTGACAATTCAGTTTATCATGAACAATACAAAAAAAATTAATAACTAATTCAAATCTAATCCAACACCAGATAAATTGACACCATATACAAATTCATGCTATTTACGTCCACATATACGAACGAGCATATTTGCTCATTACATGGACTATTAACCACACGAACGATCAAATTCGCCAGATTTACAAATATATCGTATACCTATACGAAGGATTATGTCCGACCGTCACGATAAGCGCAGAGTACTCACTTTTTTTCAGGGCCTTTTTGATTCTATGGTATTGGTCCGGCTCCCTGGATTTGATGTCGGACCATCGTTTCCGGAGCTGATCTTTGGCTCTTCGGACCCCAAATTTGCTTTCCAAAGTTTCGACAACTATATTGATGATGCCATTTTTTCTGATATTGGGTTTGGGATACGGGCCATTTTCCCCATCGTAATCCTCCCTTCTCAGTATATCCACCATCTCCACCATCTCTTCAAAGGCCATGTTTGTGGCCTTATACCTCTTCCTTGCTCCGGAAGCATGGGGTTCAGGGCTTTCCTCCGCGCTGCTCACTGAAATTCCATCCGCCATTTTCATCTATCAATCTCCCACAGCGGAACGAGGGAAAAAGGGGCGGGGAAATACGGTCACACGGAACGTCAGGGGCGGGCAACGTGGGCGACGCAGGCGGAGCTTGAACGCATGCGCTGTATATAAAGCGTTACCGCGAGGCCGTACGTTTGTCCGAACGGAAGCAGCGAGTGCTACACGCGACGGTAAGATGGTTATCTTTTTATTTCTAGGGTTGCGTTAGGAATGTATATAGTGGGATTTCACCTTGTGGATGGTTAGTTGATTTTTATGTGGGTTGGTGGTTGAGTGGGGTTGGTGTTTTGTGTGGTAGTGTGGGGGTGGGTGTATGGGGGGGGGGGGGGTAGTGTGTGTGTGGGGGTGGGTGTATGGGGGGGGTAGTGTGTGTGTGGGGGGGTAGTGTGTGTGTGGGGGGTAGTGTGTGTGGTAGTGTGTGTGTGGGGGTAGTGTGGGTGTAGTGTGTGTTTCGCCTACATTGTTACAATATAAATAGTGTGCATTTGGTCTGACATTAGTATTTATGTTTTTTTTTGTTTTTTTCAGAAATCAAAATGCAAAAGTACACTCCAGACCCCTTTAAGGAGGAGGCCTTCCTCTCCACATTTATAGATATGTTAGAGTCGCACAGGAGCCTGTGGGATTCCAAGCACCCACAATATTCCAGCCGTCCTGGCCGGAGGAAGACACTGGGGACAATTTTGACGTTTGTGAAAACCCGACTCCCCCAGGCAGACATTAACTTTGTGAGCTCCAAAATTCAGAACCTGCGTAACGTGTATAGGCGGGAGCGCAAAAAGGTCCTAGACTCCCAAACATCAGGAGCAGCAGCAGATCAGATCTATGTACCTAAGCTGTGGTATTACGACAGGCTGCGTTTTCTGGATGACACGTCAGAAGCCAGGCAGTCACTTTCCACTCTTCCGTCTACCCTTCCCTCCACCCTTCCCTCCACCTCAGGTGAGCCACCCCAGGAAGATCCAGACCCTTCCTTGCTGGACGAAGTTGATGCGCCCAGCTGGAGCCAGGTATATTTTAGTTTCTAAAGTTTGGATTGCTCAAATATTAATGATGTAAAGTTCAATGTTTGAATTGCTTCCAAATCTAGGATTTCATCACAAATTAAATTAGATATAAGGATACAGTAGTTTCCACAAATGTGGCTCAAATCTTGGTGAACTGATGGAAAAATGATGGTGTCAAAATGATAGCCTTTTGTATTTCAAGACAAATGTATTTGCAAGTGAGAACTGTAAAATTGTCAGTGATTGATGATTTCAAAATATAGACATATTTTATTTATTTATTTCTTTATTTTTTACACAGGATGAGCTCACCCAGGAGGAGGCCGGGACCAGTGGTATGGAGGAGGAGACCAGCCACACGCAGGAGCTAGCTGGGCCCAGCAGGAGTCGGACCGAAAGTCAGGTCCCTCCCCTCCGCCTAGCCAGCAAAAGGCCCAGGAGGATGACGCAGACAGAGGAGGAGTCATTGGCACTTATACGCCAAGCCACCCAAGTGCTGAGTAAACCCCCCAATCCTGAGGAGGCCTACGCTACATATTTGGCAAGCAAGTTGCTTGAAATGGAGAAAGGACAGCGCAACTTGTGCGAAGCGATTCTTTTTGACACTATTCAACGGGGTCTGAAGGGTGAGCTAACACCGACCACCAGACTGTACAACACAGACCCTACTGCTCCTCCTCCTACTCCTCCTCCTCCTACCACCAGTCCACCACCAGAGGCACAGCCTCCAGCGAAGCGTGGAGGGAAGACTACACGGAAGAGTCGGAAGTGACTGCCTGGCTTCAGTCTGCTCTGACAGAAGACGCAGGCTGTTGTAGTACCACAGTCTGGGGACATAGATCTCATCTGCTGCTGTTCCTGGTCTGTGGGATTCTAGGACCATGTTGTGCTCCCTATTTTCATGTTACACAGGTTCTGAATTTTGGTGGCCACTCACTTGATGTGTGCCTGGGGGACAAAAGGCTTCACAAACTTCAAAATTGTCTCCAGTGTTGCCTCCCTCTTGATTTTGTTTTGTACAGACGAAAAATAAATATTTATTATTTCCAAAAATATTGTATGTTTTTTTTTTGTTATTTTGGCTTAAAAAAACAGAGTTTATTTGTGAGTAGGCAGGTACATGTCAAAAGACTCTGGGGGTTATTTACAAAACACACGTTCATGTTAATATAAATATGCTAACTTCAAGTGCAATTTTTAAAGCACTGCAAGTGCACTTGGAAGTGCAGTCGCTGTAAATTTGAGGCTAACATTTGAAATGAGGGGAAGCTCTGCTGATTTTGAACATTCAATCATGTGTAAGCTAAAATGCTGGTTTGGGTATCTATCTATCTATCTATCTCTACTTACATAGTCTGCTTGGCCAAAAAAAACACAAGTCCATCTTGTTTAAACCCCCCCCCCCCCCCCCACAAAAAAAAAAAAATAATAATTTTAAACTGACAATAGTAGTTCCAAAAATATATAGTAATAGATAAATTATAAAATTGTATATATATAAAATATATAAAATATATAAAAGTGTTCCTCTATATATATATATATATATTTATTTATTTTTCTATTTTTCTCAAATTGGAATATTAATCATAGGATGAGGATGAATAAAAACATTTGTGATAACTCTGTGTGAATATAAGCAGCAAAGCTACTTCACTTTTCTTGCATTATGAAGAAGAAAAGAATGGGCTATATTAAAAAAACACAAAATTAGCAGCATGACGAATATGCTAGCTTCAATACGAACACTAGTTTTACAAGACCGAGCGCTTCCGCCCTGTAAATCCTTTCTGAGCATGCGCCATACTTAGTCCGTCGAACTAGCCTACTCACGAGCGGATTGTCCGCTGAAACCAAAGTATGACAGACAATATTACGGAAATTCCGAAATACTTAGTCCACCAGACTGCACGCTGAAAAAGTCAGCTGAAGCCCACACACGAGCGGACTGTCCGCTGAAATGTGTTTCGACGGACTAAGTTGGCCAGACAGTCCGCCCGTGTGTACGCGGCTTAACAATCGCAGTAATACCTCACATGTGTGGTATGAACACCGTTTTCATATGCAGGCGCTGCTCAGGTATGCATTTGCTTCTGCACGTGAGCTCGGCGGGACAGGGCACGTTAAAAAAAAAAAAAATCTTATTTATTTTACTTTTTTATTTTATTTTTTACACTGTTCTTAAAAAAAAATGGTGTCAATTTTATTCTTATTACAAGGAATGCAAACATCCCTTGTAATAGAAAAAAGCATGGCAGGATCTCTTAAATATGATATCTGGAGTCAAAAAGACCTTATATTTACCCTAAAATGCAATAATAAAATAAAATGTTGTTTGAATTTATTTATTTTTAAAGTCCCTTTAAGAGCTATGGGCGGAAGTGATGTTTTCCGCCCTGCAATGGTATGGGACCCAGCGGGGGCCATCTTCCCCTCAGTCAGCTTCATACCACAGACTGAGAAGGATCTATCCCGCCACCGATAAAAGTGATCTCGCTGCGAATCCGCTGCAGAAACCACTTTTATCTGTAAGCCGACTACCCGCTGAAGAAGAGGATACTGGGGTTATGGCAGCCAGATGCTGCTATAACAACTATATTCCTCTTCAAACAGCCAACGTATACTGGTGGTGGGCGGTCAGCAAGTGGTTAAAGAATTTTCAACAAAATAATATACATATTAAGCCTGTTAGATAGGTTCAAAACAAATTTTTGGAGTTTAAAGTACATGCAGATGTCATGTTTTTAAAATTATCTTAATTAAAGCAGAGTTCCTGTGTTTTATTTTTTTTATTTTTAAATACGCCCATGTTGTTTCAATTGAATCCTACATCAAAACTTACTTTGAAGCCTACTATCTAGTTTTGGGTACGGTGCTGCTCCCGATCTCAGGCATGCACATAAACAAAGAGCGGTGGCAGGTTGCCATAGTGGCGAAAATGCATTGACTCTTGGAATGACACTCATATCCCAGGAGCCAATGCGCAGCCGGACATGACGTACCTTGCCATGGCGAGGTACACAGGAAGATGACTATAATGGCACCAAAAACAAGGTAAATAGAACAAAAAAAGCTGTCAATACGTTTTTAGCCTGCTAAAAAGATCTGCATGGGGCAACGTTTGTAATGTGAGTGGAACTCTACTTTAAGTATAAACTTGATGTTCCTAATTATGGGATGTACCAGAGACATAAGAGTTGCCACAGTAGTCACAAAAACAAACAGATCCACTTTGTGACTCTTTGATTTGGTGTACCTCTACCAGACCTTTTTGAATCTTTAGTTCTTCTCGCAACATTATATACCAACTTGAAATGCTTGTGTTTTTTCCACAACTTTGAACATTTCTGATCCCTGCAGACATGGTCTTTTGTTAGTAAAAGAGCTGTGTGTACAGAGAGCTTTAAAAAATAATTTGCAAAGCTTTTGGCAAGCTTTAGGCTCGGTTCACACCTAAAATGGCCGCGGATCCCACAGCAACACTGTCCGTCCCTGTTCTCCATTTCAGGGACGAATCAGGACAGAACCTTTGCCTGAATTCGGCCTTGAAACAGAGACAAAGATGCACAGTGTGCAGTGGGCTCCGCAGCCGCCCTGGAGACATGTGAACCAGCTCCATAGAGAGCCGGACACTTTCTCCTACTATGCAAATTCGATGTGCTGAAATCCGCATCCAATTCGCAAACCCATACTTTTGCAATTTAATTTGAGAAAATCCCACTATATGTTTGTTATGCTTTCCAATTCACACAGCAATAACATACAATGCAAGAAGCCCAGCCTCTACACATTTAACCTTTTGTTAGGGCAGACGGTGTTCAAACATAGTTACAATAGATAATGAAGGTAAGCTGCAATTTTGTATTTTTTTGTTTTATTTGTTTTAATTTTGTGAATAGGAACCTGTAAAAAATCTAAAATATGTTATCCCAATTTGGCGGCAAAAGTAGAAATATACTTTAATGCTTTTTTAACCACCTCCCTCCCGCCCGCTGTATAGACAAATGATGGCGGACGGGATCCCCTCTCATTCTTGGCTAATGTCATATGATGCTGCCCGGTCTCTCCATGATCGTGCGCCCTCAGGGGAGCACACTATGGCAATCGTGGGTGCACTGTGTCCCCGGGATACTGTGTGACCCCAAGCTCGGTAAAGATCCAATTACACGGCTCTTTACCCATGTGATCGGTGTGTCCAATCCCAGCGGATCGCATATAAACACGGAAGTGGCAGTAATCGGCTCTCCTCATCTCACACTGACAGAGTGTGAGGATAGGAGAGCCAATCAGCAGCATCTCCTCACAGGAGAGACCTGTACAGATAATCAGAGTACTGATTATCAGCGCCCTGATTATCAGTGCAGCCCCAACATTGCCCAGCAGTTATGTCAGTCTGTGCTCATCAGTCATTCCATCCTGTACCCATCTATGATGCAAGTCTTTCAGTACCCATCACTGCCTGCTTAGTGCCACCCATCAGTACTCATTAGTGCCACCCATCAGTGCTGCCAATCAGTGCCCATCAGTGCTGCATATCCATGTCACCTATCATTGCCCACAAATTCTGCCTATCGGTGCCCATCAGTGCCACCTTTCAGTGCCCATCGGTGTCGCCTATCAGAGCTCATCAGTGCTGCATATCAATGCCACCTATCAGTGCTTATCAGTACTGCATATTAGTGCCTCCTCATCAGTGCCCTTCAGTGCCGCTACATCAGTGCCTATCAGTGCTGCCTCATCAGTGCCCATCAGTGCAGCCTACAAAACTTTCTGCCATAAACTAAGAAAAAACATTTTTTCAAAATGTTTGGTCTTTTTTCATTTTTCTAACAAAAAAAAACAGCAGTATTTAAATACCACAAAAAGAAAGCTCTATTTGTGAGAAACAATGATAAAAATAAATTTGGGTACAGTGTTGAATGATCACCCAATTGTCATTCAAAGTTTGACAGCACTGAAAGCTGAAAATTGGCCTGGGAGAGTAAAGGGATAAAAGTGCCCTGTAGGCAAGTGGTTAAAGGGAAAAAAGAAACATCAGAAAGTGAAAGAACATTAGAAATTAATTCTGTAATGCATGATCTTTTTTCACACCTTTTTTCACACCTTTTATCTTAGCTTCAACTATTCTGAAGTCCACACTTCCCAGGGAGGGACCTACACACAGAAACATGCTTACAGGCTTCCTTTATAAACACAAGCACACAGTGGACTTTGCTCACATTGGACACCACAGTGAAGGACAATAAGAGAAGCTTTTGCATTGAGTGTAGACTGCTTCTGCATCAGAAACAATAATAGGGGTAGCAGTCTATTTGTACTCAAATAAAAGGTTCATATATTTTCAAAATGCTAAATATTTTTGTTCATTTTTATTATGATCATCATATTCTTTTATTTGTGCACTGAGAGCTACATTTTTGACCAGGAGCCCCCCTGGAACAACCCTTTGACCAGGAGCCACACCATAGGCACTAGCTTTGAGTCCTTACTCTGTTCTGATTGCAACAGATTTTGCTTTGTGAACATTGTAGTTACATACATAGTTACATAGTAGATGAGGCTGAAAAAAGTCCATCAAGTCCAACCTATGTGTGTGATTATATGTCAGTATTACATTGTATGTTGTTGTCACTGCAAGTTGTTGTCATTCAGGTGCTTATCTAATAGTTTTTTGAAATTATTGATGCTCCCCGCTGATGCCACCGACTGCGGAAGGGAATTCCATATCCTTGCCGATCTTACAGTAAAGAACCCTCTACGCAGTCTAAGGTTAAACCTCTTTTCTTCTAATCTTCTTAATTAGAAAATGCACAGATGCCAATAATGCTTCTATATGATATGTCTCTAAACCTGGGTTCACACTATTGCGAACACAGACATCACATGTTATGGACACCGATGTCTGTATAATGCGAATTCTGTCATACAGTTGTATCGCTAAACTTGCATTCAACTAGCACAAAAAAGGTGCACAAATCTTTTTTTTCCCTGCACTGGAATGGGATCCGATTCCTGTCTGAATTAACAGTTCGCACTGCTATCTGCAAACTGATCTGAGGGTGTCATTAACATTGACACCCACAGCGGCTTGCAGAAGGCAGTGTGAACAGTCTTTGAGGGAGATTCGATGTGGGAACTGGCACTGGAATTGCGCTGGTTCCTGCATTGCAAAAGTGTGAACCCAGGCTAAATGATCGAGTCAACTGAGGACCAAGAGGGAATTTAAAGTGATTGTAAAGTAATATAAACATAACATACATGTTATACTTACCTGCTCTGTTGTAGTGGATTTGCACAGAGCAGCCTGGATCCTCCTCTTCTCAGGTCCCACTTCGGTGCTCCTGGCCCCTCCCTCCTGTTCAGTGTCCCCACAGCAAGCAGCTTGCTATGGGGGCACCTGAGCCGAGTCACAGCTCCCTGTGTCAATTAAGACATGGAGCCCCACCCCCTCCCTCCTCATTGACTAGCTGACTTTGATTGACAGCAGCAGTAGCCAATGCTGCCGCTGCTGTGTCTCAGGCAATCTGGAGTGAGAATATGGCTGAGATACTCGTGGACATCGCTGGACAGAGAGGGACCTCAGGTAAGTGTTAAGGGGGCTGAGGGGGGCTGCTGCACACAGAAGGCTTTTTATCTTAATGCAAAGAATGCTCTATTTATGGGAAAAAAGAAAGATGCCAATTTTGTTTGGGTACATCGTCGCACGACCGCACAATTGTCAGCTAAAGCATCACAGTGCCGAATAGCAAAACATACTCCAGTCAGGAAGGGGGTAAATCCTTCCGGGGGTGAAGTGGTTAATAGCCAGTGTTGTCCTAGACCTAATCCTTAAATATAATTTGGCACGTATCCATCATTTGTAGCTAAAGACACTGGAGAGATTTATTTTCAAAATTCTTCAAAAAAGAACACTTGAAATTAGACATCACTGTGTGACCTCTCTAGGTCTCTCTCGGCTGGTTTCCTTTAATAGCAGCAGATGGTGAGGGAGGAGGCTACAAAATCAAAGCAATGAGTCTCTGTGCTTTTTGTAATAAAAACAAATCACTGCTGCTTTCTCTCCATTTGTAGGATGACTGGTCCTGTATTGATCCCCTCTGTAGGCAGCATGTAGTGAGTGAAATCTACTGGATTACTCCCACCGCTCTGCTCTTTGCTCATGCACAGCTCAGTGATGATGTCACTGCTACTTTTCAAGGTAATACCTGGGTTTGCAAAGGCATTTGGTGCACAAAAGTGGATTTATATCCTTTATGGCAGGGGTAGACAACCTCAGCACGCCAACTGTGGTGAAACTACAAATCCCATCATGCCTCTGCCTCTAGGAGTCATGCCTGTGATTGTCAGGGTCTTGTAATTTCTCACGGGACTTGTCATTTCAAAACAGCTGGAGGGCCAAGGTTGCCTACCCCTGTTTTATCTCTATCAAGGAGCTGACCCTTCTCAGCCAATAAGTGTCCACTTTGCTTTCTATCATGGCTCAGTTTGGTTAAGGGCTCTAAGCCAGGAAAACTAGTCACTGTGTGTGAAATAACCAAGACCGCTGGAACCAAAACACTTCCATGGCTACTGCTTCAGCAATGGCTCTCAATATCCCAGTTGCAAGAAAGTTTTTTCAGTCGCCATGGCAACCTGGCAATTGGGTATTGTCCAGCCCTGCAGAAGGATATTGTCCTTTTTATCATAACAATTTTATTTTTATATTAAACATACCAAAGATATTAATTATGTCTCGGAGACATTTATTAGTTTACTTGTAAGCATTTTGGAAAATGAATAGGTAGGAAGACAAGGTGGAAATTAAACTGACAGTACAACACCCCTGTTTGTTAATATGCAATAAACACAAAGCATAGTGTAGAAACAACGGTAACACCTATGTTTGCGGCATCTATCAAATAAATGGACACATTTTCTAGATATTAGTTATTGCAACCTAATGATATGTCGTTTAATAAGAAAATTAATCATAGTATATTAGACACTCCAACACTGGCTCTGCAATTAACCCTGCTTGCAGAAAAAATGTAATTAAATAGAGAAGATCATTATGTCCCTGCATTCAGCAGACTATTATACTATCAATTATGTTTTTATGCAGAAACATTTTTATTCAACGCCTGTAATGTCCTAATACTTTTAAATTAACATTAATAAGTGAACATTGTCCTGGAAGTTAGTGAGATGTAACAATCTGTCTTAAAGGCACCTTTGGATTTGAAAAGTTTCACAATGATTCAAAGTAAAGCCACTACTTAATAAAAAGGAATTTACTGTAAGGCCTCTTAACACTGCAGCTTGAAAAAGCTCAGTACAGCTTATTTTTTTTACTGAGCTAAAATACACCTCATTAAACGCTTGTTTACGCGCCTGTGTGCATAGGCCCATTACAATAAATGGGCTGTATTTTAGCTCAGTAAAAAAATAAGCCGTACTGAGCTTTTTCAAGCTGCGGTGGTGTGCAAGAGGCCTAACGAGGAAGAAAACAATTAAATGCATGAATATATATAAATAGTATGAAGACATGCTTTGCAGATTGTGTATACTTTCCAGACTTACATTCCCTTTTTTTTGTAGTATGGAGATCCTGGGGGACATGATTCATTCCATAGTCTCCCTTTCACTGTGCCATGTCAGCTGCTGATAGCACTGCATGGTCAGATAAAAATGTTCTTAGCCTGCAAATTAAATTGAATGAAGCTACTACTAAGAACTTGTAAGCTGCAATACATTACAATTTTGTTTTAGGGTTTAGATAACCTTTAATTATTCTCTGGTAATACATTGTTTGCAGTGTTTACAGGCTCCAATTTTCACATACCCTAACAAGTAAAATGTCATATGGGTGTTCTAATAACTAACCTTTTGTCAGGTTTCCCTTTCAGTAAATATATGGATTTTTGGATAAATTATTAATTTGTTTGAACTATCTGGCAAACGGCATTATTACTTACTGTTTCATTAACCAGATCATAAATAAATATTTGAAACAACCTGGGCTTAATGGTGATCCTTGTTGTATACTACTTCTAACTTTGGTCTATTTAGAGTATGTATCTTGTTTTGTTTATTGAGTTCTTTATATATGTACGTCCCCCTCTAATATTTTCATCCTGAAATTCTATATTGAAATACTAAACACCATCAAATATATAATTTTTTTTTTCATTAATGGTACTTATTTATTTGGATTCACCATTTAATGAAAAATGATCATTAGATCTAATCTAGGCTAAATATTTGTTATGAGACTAATCTCTGCTATTGATTTTTTATATATCGTCCATTACAGTGTCTTCCAATAATGCTATGATCCTACTGTGACCATATAGCTACTTAAAAAAAAAATGGCTTTAGGCGTATGAAGCATGAAGGGTACAATCATAATAAATGGTCAAAGGAAAAAAATAAAAAAGCAGTCACATGCCTGATTGCCATAAAACGTCGGCCATGATGTGTACAGCATATACTACAGAATGGATAGTGATATCTATTTTCTGTTATAAATGAGCCCCATGGTGATTTATATACTTATTAAGCATACTTTCTTATAAGGTAAATGCCATCTGCACCAGGAGCTTTAGCTATGTTAATTTTGTGTAACTACAATGTGTAACTGTCCTTTTCTGTTTTAGGCAAATAATGTTGAACTGGGAGCACTGGTTTTCTGGCAAGAAAGGAAAATATTACTTTAGAAGTTCAACTTTTGCTCAATAATTATATTTTCCAGTGTATCTTTTACAGGTCCAGTGTTCTCTTGTATGTCCTTATAAAACACTGCGAGATTTAATTTAATTTCTTTAGCAGTCTGTTTTTTTGGCTTTGCAAAGTTTATTTCTTTTTTGCAATTGTTATTGCATTTTTAACTTTTCATTAATGCAATTTCAGTACCGTCAACCTTGAGATGAAAATGTTTTCCTCTTTAATAGTATCTAAATAGATCATAGTATCTAAAACCAGACTTTTCCCCTCAATTAGTTTCCTTTTATTCCGAGAAATTTTGTTTTAACGGAAAATGTACTTGTAACAATATTTCAAGTATTTTTCAAACATTTCTATTCTATATCAACTGCTTATTTACTGTACACTTCTATTTTACAAGTTAAAGTCCTTCTCTGAGAGTACCGTATGTTTTTTTAAATCCTTAGTTTTTTGTAGCCACCTATTTATTGCTTAATAGAATGGCAGCATGTAACAACACTGTAGCCAGTGTTGCCCAAATATTTATAGATTTGCACATTTAATGTCATATCTGGTCTGTTAAACATTACAAAATCTAGCAAAATGTGCCCACTGATTTGTCCAGATACCACTTTTGTAAATGATTACATACTTGCCCTTGAATAAAACCATTTTCTTTAGTGTCCCAGTTTATGTCAGAATAGTTGAAACTTTTCATAATAACACACCATACTTAATAAGAAAAAGGACCTTTTCACTTTAGTTTTACTAAGTTTGTAGTTGAATTCTAAATTCTGCAGTATCATTTATTTGAGGTGACATGTAACAAAGCCAATAAGACCCCATGTTACAAACAGAGAAACTCCTCCCCTTATACGTCCATTTTTACTACAATAGCAGTTGTGTTTTTATATATATATTCTGTTACAGCACTATTACACCTGAACTTACACCTCTATCAGACATATTGTCAAAATTATTAGTGTAGAACCAACTTAACAATAAAGCCAAAACACACCTGATTGCTCAGAAGATATCCTAGTAGCCATATAATACGATTACAGTATTTTGCACTTTTTCATTTATAATCATATATTTATTAAATAATTTTCTCTGCAATCTGGTGCAGTTTTTAAAAAAATTATTTTTTGTACAGAAGATTCATGTAGAGGACGTGTTGTACTACTACCAGGTGAGTGCATTCTGATCTTTTCTCTTTATTATTTTATTGATCCCAGCCTTTCTTTCCACCTAAACCTACTTATAAATGCAACCATGCTATTTAGTCTGCATTCTACCCATAATTTTCCACCTCTTTACTTGTGCTAACCAGTGGTTTTCTGCTCTTCTAGATATGCAAACCATCTTAAATTTTACTGAACACCACTTGTATTGTAACAATGACCTTTTATCTTAATAATGTTAATGGTTAAAGAGGAAGTAAACCCTGATGAGTTTACTTCCTCTTTCATTCCCTGTAAAGGCAAAGCATAATGGACTACTATGCATCGCATAGTAGTCCATTATGTGTCACTTACCTGACACAGGAGCCAGCGAAGTCACCGCTGTCCCCTGTAGTTCCGAGCGTCCATCTTCTTGGTGGGTCTCCATGGGTCTCGCTGCTCCGGCGCTGTGATTTGCCGGAGCAGCGATGACGTCACTCCCGCGCATGCGCATGGGAGCCGAGACTCGCGGCATTGCCGTCATCGACGATGCCCCGCTCAGTGCGCCGGCGCCGTAGATAGCGGTGCCCTTCTTCGGGCAAATATCTCCTAAACCGTATAGGTTTGGGAGATATTTCTTGGACCTACAGGTAAGCCTTAATCTAGGCTTATCTGTAGGTCAAAGTGGTTTGTAAGGGTTTACAACCACTTTAATCAGCTGCAAGGAGCTTGCTTCTCTGCTGGTTTTTCCTCATGTTGTTTGCGACAATGTTGTATTTTTTTAAAACCAGCACATCTAAAGCTTCCTAATTTCACCCTTTTTCATTGTGCTTCCCAGGCAACTTCATTCTCCTAAAGTCCATGCCATGAGAATCACCTAGAATTTTTCAACCACCATGGCTGCTATCCCTAAATGCAAGCTCTGCTTGCTATCAAAAGTACTGTTCCCAGTCTTTACCTAGAGCTGCACACATTTCACGTTGGGACACTTATTTTTAATCAGTTTAGGTTTACCCAATATTTGGAAATCTTGCGTTAGCTGCAAGAGAAACAGTAGATACAGTGGGGATCGAAAGTTTGGGCACCCTAGGTAAAAATGTGTATTAATGTGCATAACAAAGCCAAGGGAAGATGGAAAAATCTCCAAATGGCATCAAATTACAGATTAGACATTCTTATAATATGTCAAAAAAAAATTATTTCCATCATTTACACTTTCAAAATTACAGAAAACAAAAAAATGGCACCTGCAAAAGTTTGGGCACCCTGCAGAATTTATAGCATGCACTGCCCCCTTTGCAAAGCTGAGACCTGCCAGTGTCATGGATTGTTCTCAATCATCGTCTGGGAAGACCAGGTGATGTCAATCTCAAAGGTTTTAAATGGCCAGACTCATCTAACCTTGCCCCAACAATCAGCACCATGGGTTCTTCTAAGCAGTTGTCTAGAAAACTGAAACTGAAAATAGTTGACGCTCACAAAGCTGGAGAAGGCTATAAGAAGATAGCAAAGCGTTTTCAGATGTCAATATCCTCTGTTCAGAATGTAATTAAGAAATGGCAGTCATCAGGAACAGTGGAAGTTAAAGTAAGATCTGGAATACCAAGAAAAATATCAGACAGAACAGCTCGCAGGATTGTGAGAAAAGCAATTCAAAACCCACGTTTGACTGCACGATCTCTCCAGAAAGATCTGGCAGACACTGGAGTTGTGGTACACTATTCCACTTTAAAGAGATACTTTTAAAAATATGGTCTTCATAGAAGAGTCATCAGAAGAAAACCTCTTCTACGTCCTCACCACAAAAATCAGCGTTTGAACTTTGCAAATGAACATATAGACAAGCCTGAGGCATTTTGGAAACAAGTTCTGTGGACCGATGAGGTTAAAATAGAACTTTTTGGCCGGAATGAGCAAAAGTAAGTTAGGAGAAGAAAGGGCGCAGAATTTAATGAAAAGAACCTCTGTCCAACTGTTAAGCATGGGGGTGGATCAATCATGCTTTGGGGTTGTATTGCAGCCAGTGGCACAGGGAACATTTCACGAGTAGAAGGAAAAATGGATTCAATAAAATTTCAGCAAATTTTGGATGGTAACTTGATGCCATCTGTGAAAAAGCTGAAGTTAAAGAGAGGATGGCTTCTACAAATGGATCATGATCCTAAACACACCTCAAAATCCATGGGGGATTACATCAAGAGGTGTAAACTGAAGGTTTTGCCATGGCCTTCACAATCTCCTGACCTCAACATTATTGAAAATCTATGGATAGACCTTAAAAGAACAGTGCGTGATAGACAGCCCAGAAATCTCAAAGAACTGGAACACTTTTGTAAGGAAAAATGGGCAAAAATACCTCAAACAAGAATTAAAAGACTCTTGGCTGGCTACAAAAAGCGTTTACAAGCTGTGATACTTGCCAAAGGGGGCAGTACAAGATATTAACTCTGCAGGGTGCCCAAACTTTTGCAGACACCATTTTTGCGTTTTCTGTAATTTTGAAAGTGTAAATTATGGAAATAAAATCTAACTTTTTTTTTACATATTATAAGAATGTCTAATCTGTAATTTTATGCCATTTGAACATTTTTCCATCTTTCCTTGGCTTCGTAATGCTCATTAATACACATTTATACGTGGGGTGCCCAAACTTTCGATCCCCACTGTAGCAAAGAGCGGTTGTGGGTAGTAGGGCAAGCCTAATTTTTCTATATTATTTCTACAAGATCTCCTATTGGTTTATGACTATATTCTCCAAGATTTGCATCCTTACCCTTCACTGCCCTTAGTACACTGAGTTTCTGAACCCAGAAGTGCTGAAAGCAAAAATTTATTGTGATGGAATTAAAATGGTTTATAGAATAGTGAACTTGATTTAAAAAAATAAGGAGACAGTAACCAAATCTTTACTTTCTCCTATATTACCGAAAAACACTTCTTTATGGATTGGCTGTTAAGTTGAAACCTTTACACTTAAACTGCTATTAGTGGCCTCTGTCACTATGAGGACTTAGCCCCAAAAAAATCCACTGTGCTTTATTTCTCCTTGCCACACTGCTGACATTGAATAATTGCGGGGGGGGGGGGGGGTGGCTGTGTGAGAGAGGTAACCCACAGACATCCAGCTCCACTAGCGAAGCAAGTCGGGGCCTGTCTAGCCACCATGGGGAAGAGGAAAAACTACAAGCGGCCGAGAAAGCTGACGGACTTTTACCCGTCGACGAGCACTCCTAGGCCGCAAGAGGCCTCGGTATGTCAGTAAGGCCCATACTGCAATAACGGTGAACACTCGCCCCTGGCTATGTAGAATACATAGCAAAAGTCAGCCCAAAAGCAATCGTCGGACCACAGATATGCAGGTGAGCCTGATGACATGTGTGATTCCCAAAGCACGAAGGACTTTGTTGAACAAATCAATGAATTTCCAACTACAGGGCAACCCTTGAGTGACACAGTGATGAAGGACATGTTAGTGACCCTCAGAGGCTAACTTCAGATATGATGCTCTGTGTAACCCAGCTTAAATGCAACATCTCAGGCATAGGGGACAGAGTAAGCCATATAGAAGACAAGATGGGGGAGTTCACAGTTGCACACAACAAACTGGTAGACGCACATGACACAGACAGAGACATGCAGGCAATGAGAGCAAAAATCGCAGATTTAGAAGACAGATCAAGAAGAAACAATATTAAACTGTGAGGTGTGGAGGAAACAATAACCCCAGTGGAACTCAGACAATATGTTCAATAGTTCATAGCAGATTTTGCCTGACACCCCTAAAAGAGAAGTGATAGTGGACAGAGCGCACTGCCTCCCCAAGCCTAAGTTCCTACCTGAAAAGACACCAAGCAATGTCATTGCCGCGTCCATTTTTTTCATGTTAAGGATGATCTCATGCATTTTCCAGGAAAAATCAACCCTTTCCAGGCACATATTCTGCTATCTCTGTCTTTGCAGATTCATCCCAACACACCATGATAGCCCGTAAGAATTTGTCCTCTATGACAAAGTTGCTTCAAAAACATAAAATCACTTATTCTTGGGGCTTTCCTACCAAGCTTCTTATTACAAGAGATAATCGCTCCTCTGGTCCCGGGGGGTTGCTTCCGCGGGTATCCGGAGGTTGGCACCCTCCTCCACACTTTTTGGAGCTGTAGGGTTCTCCAGCCCATATGGCAGAAGGTAGTCGATAAATTGTTCCAGTCCACAGGAACGCGGGTAGGGATCACTTGCCAGATGGGCCTCTTATACGCGGACATCCCGGAACTGGCCCCTCCGGCCCAGAAACTAGCCCACACACTTGTCAGTGCGGTTCACTGGACAATAGCTTTACATTGGAGATCACCATCGGTCCCTTGGGAACAGGTTCTTAGACGCATGGAAGCGATCAAGCTTATGGAACGCATACATCACACACTGATTGATACCATGCCCATCTTTGACAAAAAGTGGGCCTCATGGTCGTCTTTCTAATCAGAAGGTCTTAGGGTCTAAGGCAGTAGAATGGCACCCTGTCCACTAGTAGGAGAGATAAAACTTACCTGATTGCACTCGCTTGTGGTTGTGTTTATGGTTTTTTTCTTTTCCTTTTAAAATGTTTTCCCTCCCCTGCTTTTCTTCCCTTTATCTTTTCTTTCATGGAGTACATTTCAACGATCTACTATTCTATATTGTAATGTTGGGTTTAGCACTCTAGTCAGAGTATGTATTGTATGTACATTGATTCTCACTTTATATGCTATTTCCAATGTGGATTACTGTACACGTTGCATCTTTTTCATGTACTTGTCTTTATTCCCTTAATAAAAACGTTTGTAAACACAAGAGATAATCGCACGCATGCGATCACCAATTTGGCTGACGGCTTGGCCCTGGCTCAGAAATGGAACCTGCTACCAGAAGGTACTGACTTCACACCGCACAATTCATCACAACCAAGATTATCCCCGGAGTGGCGCAGAACATAACCAAGCCACTAATTCCGAGTATACACGATCAAACATTCCGGTGGAAAAGTCCGGCGGACTCGATTCCGCCGGACAATCCCCACGTGTGTGGGCTCCGGCTGACTTTTTTTACCCAAAAGTCCGGTGGACTAAGAAAGTAGTTTTGCACCAAAATATGTCTGCCGGACCAAGTACGCCAGAAAAGTCCCGTGTGTTGGGCAGGTCCGATCGTTCGGACAGTCCGGCGGACTTTATGGCAGTTTGTCCGCCAGACTAAGTCCGCCAGATAGTCTGATCGTGTGTACGTGGCATTAGGCCCTAATGCCATATATAAGAAATGCACCGGTTATACTTTTACTGAAGGATGTCTGGTTTAGGGTGAAGGGAGCTCATTACCCCTCCTAAACCATTGCGAAATTATTTGCAATGGTTTAGGAGGAAGTTTTTCACCTTTTTATGTTTCTATTTGTGACTTTATCTGTTTTTCTTGTCTTAACTGTACTCAAGGAGCACTATGAAAGAACCTTGTCACTTCTATCTTGGCTATCTACTTCAAAAGACTTCAACTGCCTAGAAAGGTACTGGCCTTTCCTTTCTGAATCAAAACCACCACCTTCAGGTAACAAAAGACTATTATGCCCCGTACACACGAGAGGGATTAAGTCTGACAGACTTCCGACGGAGTTCTAGCGGAGTTCCGCCGGAGTTCTGGCGGACTTTTCGACCGAACGGACTTGACCACACACCATCACACCAAACTCCGACGGAGTCGAACGTGATGACGTACGACTGGATTCGACGTAGGAAGTTCATAGACAGTAGCCAATAGCTGCCCTAGCGTCGGTTTTAGTCCGTCGGAGTAGCACACACACGAGCGAATTTTTCGAAGGGGACCGGGTCCGGCGGAGTTCCGTCGGGAAAATTTGAAGCATGCTTCATTTCTAAAGTCCGTCAGACTTTTGCGAAGCTAAAGTCCGTTGCAGCCCACACACGAGCGGATAGTCCGCCGGACTCAGTCTGTCGGAGTTTGGATGTCGAAAAGTCCGCTCGTGTGTACGGGGCATTACACTCACTTTTTATCATTTCAACAACATACACGGAGCATTCTTTCAAAATGATATGATGCCATTGACTATTATCTCTACGAATGTTCATGGATTGAATAGCCCTTTCAAGAGGAATGCTATGTGGAGAGAGATGGACAGAATCAAGGGGGATGTTCTCTGTGTGCAGGAGACCCACTTTATGACAACCAAACAGCCGAAATGCACGCATAGAGCATTCTCCAATATTTTTAATGCTACTGCACCTATTAAAAAAAGGGGGGGACTGATAGCTATCAAACAGTCTGTCGCATTTACAGCCTTCTTCACAGCCTCTGAAAATGAAAAAGTATCTTGAAGAAAGTTGATGCAGCATTTAAAGAGGCCACATGTATGTCATATGTAAAGTATCTATCCTTGAACTCTGAATGATCTAAAAGAAATCTCAAATAGATGTCAAGTGCAGATTAAATGCACCTGAAAGCAAGCTACATTTGCTTATTTACAAAGACCCAAAGCCATTTACCAAAGGCTTAAAATCACCTGTAAAATGTTTAAGAAAGAGCACCATTAATCATCATATCAAAGTAATTGGATGAAATAATATGTAACATTAAGAACTATAAAAATATATATTTTTTTACAACATACAATAAAATGGTACATAAAACAAAGGAATAGAGAGTTAACCCTCTTTGGATTGAGGTTCAGGTCAACCATGAGTTGAAACTAAAAATATTCCCTCACTTGCAAATATTCCCTCTCCTTATTCTAAGGGAGCTGGATTCTGTCCTTTTCTGATTCAACACTTCCATAGCTTCCTGTGCTAAGCGTTCTTCCGGTCAGCCTTGTTGTTAACCACTTGCTGACCACCGTCGCCATATATACGTCAGCAGAATGGCACAGCTGGGCAAAGCAACGTACCTGTACGTTACTTTGAATTTCCCACCGCGCGCGTCCACGCCTGCCGCAAGCTCCGTGACCATGCCTGCGGGACCCGCGGACTCAAACGCCGCGGGTATACCCGTGATCGTGTCACGGAGCTCAAGAATGGGGAGATGCTGATGTGAACAGCATCTCCCCATTCTGCCTAATGACAGGACACTGATCGTCTGCTCCCTGTCATCGGACACACTTAACCCTTCCCCGCCCCCTAGTGGTTAACCCCTTCACTGCCAGTAACACTTTTACAGTAATCAATGCAATTTTATAGCATTAATCGCTGTATTAATGCCAATGGTCCTAAAAATGTCTGATGTGTCCATCATAATGTCGCAGTCATGATAAAAATCGCTGATCGCCGCCATTACTAGTAAAAAAATAAATATTAAAAAAATTCCATAAAACTATCCCTTATTTTGTAGTCGCTATAACTTTTGTACAAACCAATCAATAAATGCTTATTGTGATTTTGTTTTACCAAAAATATGTAGAAGAATATGTATCAGCCTAAACTGAGGAAAAAAAAAGTTTTTTTATATATTTTTTGGGGGATATTTATTATAGCAAAAAGTTAAAAATATTGTGTTTTTTTCAAAATTGGTGCTATTTTTTGGTTTATAGCGCAAAAAGTAAAAATTGCAGAGGTGATCAAATACCACCAAAAGAACGCTCTATTTGTGGGAAAAAAAGGATGCCAATTTTGTTTGGAAGCCACGTCGCATGACTGCGCAATTGTCAGTTAAAGCGGCGCAGTGCCAAATCGCAAAAAGTGCTCTGGCCAGGAAGGGGGTAAATCCTTCTGGGGCTGAAGTGGTTAAAACTGGTTTGTCAGATAAGCCACTTTTTTATAGTCTACTAACCAGCTGCAATTTTTGCCTCATTGCGAGTGGCTTCAAGGGACAATGCATAACCATCTCTTTAGGTAGCATCTGCCTGATAATATGAGACTATTTGTGTCCGCTGTTTTATAGAATTTCTAGTTTGAATTTGGTCAGCTTTGATTTATATAGCTAAATCCAAAAAAGTATTGGGTATAGGTACATGTAGAAAATGTTTAAATGTTTTGTTTTTAATTCACTTCGTTTTTTTTTTTTTTTTTTTTACTTTTAGGGTAACCCCCACCAAAAAAAAAAAAGGCTTGAAGTTTTTAGTGTTTTAAGGTTGAGGTTTAGTGTTTCAGGGATTGGGTTTAGTGTTTTTTTTTAAGGAGATATATATTACTTTCATCTCATTTTAATAACATTTTTGCTAGGGTCATCAGCCTGAATGTGCCTATGATACATGCAAAGCTGCCCTATGTTTACAGAACATCACTGCATACTTTTGCGCTACAGTTTAGTGCACCAAATCCCCACATTGTTAAGTGCACCAAAGCACCAAATCCTCAATACTTCATTTGCATATTTCCTAATAAGTTTAGGCAACCCCTGTATTCATAGTGTCAGGTGGGTCTAAAAATAGAGGCAAAGGTATGCATGTGCAGCTAGAAGGAGTGAGAAGTGTATACATCTTCAAATGCAAAAAATAAGCATAAACCATATGATTAATTTTATGTGCGTCGTGGACTTCGTGGACTATTGGATTACCAAGTTGTGCCACACACTTTAGCTTGCACAGTACACTCTAATTTCTATTCCATTATAAAACCTGCCTGGTCTCTCTCTTTTGAAATGCAGTTACCTGATGTGCATATAATCTGTACAATTTCTTTCTTTTTTTTCCTGTAAAATAATACATTGTCATTTGGATTTCTTGATTAAAACCTGGCAAGGCTTTCACTCATAAAAATGCAGCTCAGTGAAAGTGCTTACATACATGTGGAGTATTTATTCTCTAAAGAGATACACCACAACACTTCAAAATGAGCAAACATTTTGAGATTTAAAACTTTACTGGCTTTTTCTTTCAATAAAGCTCCCTAATGTTGATTATTTTTATTACAAGCTGCCTGGTATCTCTCCTTTTAAAAATGCAGCCTACTTAAATGCTGTGTATGGAGTTAATACAATGCGTTGCTGGCTTTTTATAGGAAATATAGATTGAATTGTGTATGAATGCAGTACAATATTCCGTGTGCGAGTGTGTGTGTATGTGAAAAAATATGTGTAAAAATTGCAATATTGATTTTATTTATTACAAGCTGCCTGGCTTCTTTCCTTTTAAAAATGTGGCTTACTAAAAGTGTCAAAATACTGTGTCTAGAGTAAGTACAATAGTTTGCTGTTTTTTCCTGGGAAAAAATACACTCTAATGTTGTTGTTTTCTTTTTTATATAAAAGTTGTCCTGTGTCTCTCTCTACTTTAAAATGTGGCCTCTAAAATTCTTTAAAACTGTATATGGAGTAAGTACAATATATGTCTGTCCTTTTATTAATTGTATTTCTTTATTTTGAAAAAGAGAAATGGCATAATAAAAAAACAACAACATTACAGTGTCTCTCCTGTTCAAAATGTGGCCAACTAAAGGGGTTTAAATGCAGTAGAAAGAATATTTGCGGGAGGAGGAGCATCATAAGAGGGTCCTCTAATATATATGGAGAAAGTTTTCTGGTACCACATCCTACCAAAAAGTTGCACAAAAAAGACCCTATAAACTAACAGAACTTTAACGGTACCAAAAAGTTTTCTTGAAAAATTATTAAAATGTATTGTATAACAACTTGTTAAAACCATAAAGAGCATACAATAAGGACATAACATAATGCACTGTGCTGTTTAACATGCTATAAGGGAGCAGGATCTCTCTCTCTCTCTTTTTTTTTTGTTTTTTTTTAGGGTTACATCCAATTTAAATACTGTGTTTGGAATCAGTACAATATTTTCCTGTTTTTTTCTACAATTAATACAGTCTATTATTGATCTCTTTATTAAAGATTGCCTAGTGTTACTTATTTTCGAAATATGTCAAAATAAAAATGTTTAAGTACTGTGTAGGGAGTCAGTACAATATTTTGCTGACTTTTTCTGTGTCATTACAGTATCTTGCTGATTTCCCTGGGAAATAATACACTCTCATGTTGTTGTGTTTAAAAGCTGTTTGGTGTTTCTCCTTTTCAAAATACAGCTTACTAAAAGTGCTTAAAAATTATGTATGGAGTCAGTTCAAAATATTGTTGGCTTTTTTGAAAAGGAGAAATGTCAGCCAGCTTATAATCAAAAACAACATCACCATGTCTCTCCTGTTCAAAATATGGCCTGCTAAAGGTGCTTAAAGTGGGGTGCCCCTTAAAAAAATTTTTTTTAAGTCAGCAGCTACAAATACTGCAGCTGCTGACTTTTAATAATTGGACACTTACCTGTCCCAGGGTCCAGCGATGAAGGTGAACGAAGCCCCCCCTCGTACCCTGCTCTGCTCGCGGAGCCAGCATTCTTACTGCACATGCACAAGCGGCGCCGGGTGCCGTGATATGCCGCTCAGTCATCTGGGACACGTGACAGGTCCCAGATGACTGTGCGGCGTGAGGGAAAGTGATGTCACCAGCCCGGGCATTGAAGAAGGCAGACTATGAGGGACCCCCTAGCAACAGGCATTTAGAGGTGAGTAAACATTTTTTTTTCCAATTATTTTTTTTCATTTTTTTTATGAATTTTCAGCAATTTTTTTTTTTTTTGGTGGCAACACCACTTTAAACACTGTTTTTGAGTCAATATAACGTTTGGATTGTTTTTTTTTTGTAATGACAAAAATAACCATTACAATGCTTTATTTTACAGCAAGAGAAAAAGCTTGAAATATTACTGTAATATTAATATTTTTATTACCTGTCTGGTTTTTCTCCTTTTCAAGATGTGTTTTACAGTGCCTAAATACTGTCTAAGGGGTTAGTACAGTATTTTGCTGGCTTTTTCAATGAAAAAGAGAGATGGTAGGCAGCTTGTTATAAAGCATAAAATAAAAATGACAGTGTCTTTCCTTTTTAAAATGTGGCTGATTAAATTCTGTGTATGGAGTCAGTACAGCATAATGTTGGCTTTTTTTCTGTGAAAAGGAGAGACACCAGGTAGCTTGAAATACAATAACAACAATGTACTCTCAACTGTTCAAAATGTGGCCTACTAAAAGTTCTTAAATACTGTATATTTGCTGTAAAGTTGAGGGCTTTAGCTCAACAATTTCCTAAAGCTTTTATTTCTCTTGTGGCAGCTTCTTCAACTTTTCATTTGGAAAAAAAATAAGGTGCCACATCCTGAACTATAAAAAAAGCTATTTTAAAAGTTATAATGAATTATATTTTTGGTAAGACACTTTTTATTATCAAATATGTATCAATGCGTGTCACATACATCATTTATAGAAGCATATGTTCATATGTTACATTCCTGTATTCACTCCTCACACCTTGCACACAAAATATACAAAGCAGCTTTTTAGCCTTGGCTGCTAAAGAACTGGCGAAACAGATCCTCAACCTGGTGTAACCATCTCCAAATAAAGCAGTGGTGGCTGGTGCTAAACTTTTTGGGGGTGGCAAACAAACTCACCCAGGTCCACACTCATCGCTCCATGGTCCCCCCTCACTCAGCCCCCCATGGCCCCCCCACACTCAGCCCCCCATGGTCCCCCCACACTCAGCCTCCACGGTCCCTCTGCACTCATCCCTCCACAGTCCCCTGCACTCACCCATCCATGATCCCCCCGCTCTCAGCCCCTCCACAGCTTCTTATCCTGGCCAACCCAATCTGCCCCCTGTCCGATTGGCCAGAAGACAATAGCAAATATTGATTCACTAGTGCCACAAGTGGGTGGGTTCAGGCACAGTGCTCTAATCATGTGGCTTGAAATAAAAAAACTCATAGAAACCTATGAGTCTGGCGCCCTGCATGCATCCCTGCATGCAAACTTATGGACCAGCCGCTCATGAACTAAAGCCACTTTACTTATGGCCTAAGGCCTTCACATTACAATCATGTTTAGCAATGAAAAACAAAATGTAGGGAAGAAATGTTCCTGTTATTACCCACTCATCGTGATATACAATTGCTGTTCTAAAAATGGCATTTTTAAACTGTATTGTAGGGGATTCTGGCTGTCCTTGTCTGCCCTGGCTGCTAACACCACTCTTGAGGTGCTCGACATCGGCAGATTCTCACTACAATGCAGCAATTACTAAGACAAGATGTGTTATTGAGTGGACTGTTGGGGATTCTTAAAAGCAGGTACCTTTGTATTTGGTGGTTGTTCTCTGCTATAGCCCTGAAAAGGTTAGCGACATGTTTTTGGCCTGCTGCAACCTTGATAACTTAGCCCTCTTCCCCAAAAATCCGGCAGACTTAGAAAGAAGTTTTGACTCAAAAATTATCCGCCGGACTACGAGTCCAGCGGACAATCTGGCCGTCTGTGTGCTAGTCTGCCAGACTTTTGAAATGAATGGAGAAAAGCTGTTCATTTTGAACATGGCTCCAGGTAGACAGGACTAGTGAAGGAAGTCAATGTCGCCGCCTCCATGGGCGAGATTGACACGTCACTGGCCCCGTCACCTGGTATGGGGGAAGCCCCCCACCCGCAGACCCTGACAACCAACAGCCAGGGTTGTCGGGAAGAGGCCCTTGTCCTCATCAACATAAGGACAAGGTGCTTTGGGGTGGGGGGGCTGCAGGGCCAAACCTTCCCCAAAGCACCCCCCCATGTTGAGGGCACGGGGCCTGGTACGGCTCAGGAGGGGGGGGGGGCGCTCGCTCGTCCCCACCCCCTTTCCTGACCGGCCGGGCTACGTGCTCGGATAAGGTTCTGATATGGACTTTGGGGGGCACTTTGGGGGGGTTTCCCCTTTAATTCCATACCAGATGACTGGGCCAGCGACGTGTCAATCTCGCCGATGGAGTCGGGGACATTGACCTCCTTCGCTAGTCCCGTCTACCTGGAGCCACGTTCAAAATGAACAGCTTTTCCTCCGTGTGTGGGCAGGTCTGTCATTCGGAAAGTGCGGCGGACCTTAGCTGCAAAGTCCGGCGGGTTTTCCGGCAGACTAGGTCCACCGTACTTAGTCCACCGGATAGTCTGATCGTGTGTACGCGGCATTAGTGGTGCTGGCTATTTGCTTGACACTGCTGTCACTGAAACTTTCATAATGTTTGCTTTTCTTGGATCTTGAGAGAGCGGTCTTCTTTCAAGCATCACTGCTATCAATTGAGAGTTCCTCCACACAGGGCATGTAAGTTTGGTCTGCACCCTCATCATCCACTTCTATACTACTATATATGTAGTTGACTTGGTTCAGAGTTAAATAACGTTTTCTTCTCTCTTGAGTAGTGGGTCTTTGGGACTCATGTTCTTCGTTACTTGCCAAGATGGTGGAAACTTGTGAATGACAGATCTGTTGAGAGATTTATAGGACATTAAGAACATTTACTTGTTTGACTTTAGAATTCAAAGAGGTTTAGACTAACCTTGCTTTTGTTTCTTCCAGATGAGTGAGATTTTTTCGGTGACATGTGGATTCCAAGATGGCTTGTTTCTAGAACAATATTTTCTCTGGGGCACTATGGAAAACACAAAGATGCTTTAGAGTTGCTGATTAATTCAATTTACATTTGACATTTAAAAATACTGCCTATTGTTTAATATAAACTTTGCTGGTTTTACCAAACCCATCCTTCCTGCATTTATTGTTTGGATAATGCATCCTTCAACTACAGGAGAATTCCAATGTTATGCACAGTTATATGGAGAAATATGGAGAAGTATGTTTTGGTTGGACAGGAGTAAATACCTTCACAAGAATGCAGTATGACATTTACTTTGAGAATTATCCATTCAGAGGTGTTTCAATCAATGTTTTCACTATAATTTTGGTGTCCACAAAGGAAAGAATAAAAGATGCTTATTTCAACCTGAAATTCTCCCAAACAACACTATGTAACTATGTAACTATAACAAAACTCCACCGTTGTGCAACTTTCAGTGACAGTTCATAAATTTCCAGTGACTTCCAGTGACTGTACGCATTATGCTCTCTAAAGAGCTTCTTCAGCAGGTCAGAGAACGTAATGGGTACAGGTGTGAGACGTCGCCATTCAGGACATTTTCTCCATTCAGATTATGATTGATGATGTGCCTGTTTTTCACATTTTTATGTGAGTATTTTATCCCTAAGTTACAGCTGGAATAAATGTTATTAGCAGAAAGCACAATGGTTTGCCTTTGTTATATAGCCACACATGACTGAATGAGATGCCTGGAGGAGGTGTGAGCTGTCTAGGTGCACTGTGATGAGTATTCGTGTTCCCAGAAAAATCCTGAGTACACTAAGCATGTGTGACTCTGCAGTGGGGTCTACATAGTGAGAGCTATGAGACAGAAGAGTTCTGTCTTGTCCAGGAACACCAGGAGGAGGAGTTATTTTCCCAAGGCATCCTAAGAGATATAATCACAGGTGTGTGCGACTCTGTAGTGGGGTCAACTTTTGAAGGTAAGCAGGCATTCCAGCTAGAGTTGGTGGTCACTGAACTCACTGGAAATTTATGAACAGTCACTGAACAGTGGAATTTTGTTATATTTGGACTTGTTTTATTTGTATTTGTTTTTGGTTGTGCTATACTATATTTTGTTTTGTTTGACAGAGTGTATCCACATGTGACTCTCAATATAAGTGGTGTAGGCAGCAATCACGTTAACCCTATTAGTAGGCTAATTACATTATATATTGATTTCACTTTATTATATTGATTATTGCGCTGAAATTTATATTTTTTCACTATAACACTAGGTACAGATTTGCAGCAAACTAGGCACATAGTACACGTGTGAGCATTTTAAGACATGCATTTCAGGATTGAATAAAAGCTATGATGACTTACCTACATAACATCCTATCTTGTTCTCCTGTCTGAACAATATGCATGTGTAGGTGGCACACACACACATAAAATATACTCTTACAGTGACACTGACAGCAGTGTGCAGCAGCACAGATGATGATGATGACACTTCACAGATCACATCCCCTCTTGAGTCACAGTAACAGACTCTCTAAACGCTAGGTAGTACCTTCAGTCTGCTCCAGTCAAAACAGCACTGGCAGCCCCATTCCTGCCTTGCATTGCCTCCATCCCGCAGATCCACACGCAGGGCTCTGGCCACTCTGCTCATCTCCCTTGCACTATGATATCACAACAAGCTCAGGCACCGACTCCTCCAGACCCGCCAGTGCTGCCCAAACACACTGCAGCAGGCACTCGGGTGGTCTCAGGCCAGGTCTGGACTGGAACTGCGCATGCAGCATCACTCCCATATTTTTTACTGGCAAAATTTTCCTGTCACTGGCATTTACTGCCAGTAAAAATACTGATGGTTGGCAACACTGGCAGGTAGGAATAATAAATACTTACTTTGGACCATGGATGCTTTTAGGATGCATAAGGTCACTTGTGCTCCATGTTTTTATACTGTAGAAAAGGAAAAAATACAAAGCTTGGAAGGTGCACAGAAAACAAATGAAGCTAATTTAAGAGAGAAAAAAAATATTTCCAATGGATGACTTGAATACAGTAAGGAGAACATACTTGCAAAGTAAAAAAAAAATGTGTGTAAAAGTGTTTGGGTCAAGATCAGGGTCAAAGGTCAAGGTCAGGGTCAGTATTATTTATATTATATGATTTTTTTTTTTTAATTAGTATCAGTGTCAGTGTTGGTGTATTTTATGTAGGATAAAAAAAAGAAGAAAAAAGAAAAATGTGCACTATTGTTTCTGGGCTGTACTACAGGTACAAACAATCTAATACAGAACAAACATGTGCCCCAAGCAAGGTAGGCACCAGAAATGAGGCAGAAAAAATGCTAAAAACATATTCCACAAGCCAAATCTAAAAGTGCCTTAACTGCTAAGACAAATGAGGCTGTTGAAAGGCCTAACATGTGCTCCACCAGATCCAGAATGTTTGGCTCCTCTCTTCTGCCATCGCTCACTTCTCCCAGGGCCCGAGGAGAAAAGAAGGCCCTGCCATTGGAAAAGAAGCGCTTCCCGCTGGATATGACAACACTTGAGGTAAATTGTGGTATTTTAGTAGCACTTTTGTGAATGCCAAAAAAACGTTTTGAAAAACACTGATCGGTATTTTACTGCATTCTGTAGAATGCTAGATACCATTCCATTTGTGACTGGAGCCCATTGAGAGAGAGGAGAGACAGCACAAAGAAAGAGAGTGTGAGAGAGAGAGAGAGAGAGAGAGAGAGAGAATAGAGACAGCAGAGAGAGAGAGAGAGAATAGAAACAGCATAGAGAAAACATGGCAGGAGAGACAGCAGAGAGAGAGAATAGAGACAGCAGAGAGAAAGCAAGAGAGGAGACAGCAGAGAATACAGAGATAGAAAGAGGAGAGACAGCAGAGAGTGCATAGAGACAGAGAGGGGGAGAGATAACGGTGAGAAAGAGAGAGGTTCTGTGTATAGGTGGGAGGGGGACAGTATGATGTTAAGCAGGGCCGTCTTTAAGGCAGGGCAAAAGGGGCAGCTGCCCTGGGCCCTGTCATTGTTGTGGGGCCCAAAACAGCTGCCTCATACTTGCCAACTATCCAGGTTTAAATTCCCTTGTCCCTTGAAGTTTTAGTCCCTTGCTGTGTCCCAATATCTCAGTGTGAAGTGCTGGTCCTAATGCTGTCCAGCTCTGCCCTATTGTTGTGTACAGATGACTCACCTACAGACCTGTGTTTACATGTAAATAACTGGCAGTCATGTGTAAATAGCGGCTGCAATACTAAGTAAATAGCTGCGGCCGGTGGATTGATATGCAAATAAAGGTGTCATTCATATGTATATCATGCTCCCTTGCAGTGAGGAGATGATGTGCTGTAACCTCTAGCAACTAATCAGTGAGCCGCAATGTGTCCTGTAACCTCTAGCAACCAGTCAGTAAGCAGTAATAATATGCTGTAACTGCTGGCAACCAATCACAATTGCTGCCTGATCTGATACAGTAAACTGATTTTAAGTCCAGCTGCTATTTATTGTATGTCTCAGAGCAGGTGGAAAGCGAAATTGCATGGGGGGGGGGGGGCAAGAAAATGTTTGCCCAGGGCCCAATCAATATTAAAGATGGCCCTGATGTTAAGTCTCTGTCCCTCAAGCTTTGGTGCTATGCCACACCTTCAGATCGGCAGATTTATGAGAGATACAACCCAATGAGGATGAATTTTTGAGAGGTACACACAATGTGATTCAGGTTATAACAACATTATCTACTAAACTATGCAAAACAATGTTGTTTTGGGGATTTGAGTGTACAACCACTTTAAAGGCATGAATTTAAAACGATTGGAATTTTTCACATATTACCCTCAAAGTTGCACACCACTGAATGGTATTTGTTTGACAATCCCTTGCCTAATTGCATTGGAAATATCCAGAATTGAATTTCAAGACTCTCCCTATAGACTTAAATGTGGTTAACATTTAAATTTGCAGTTTTCAGACTTCACTGTGGGCTTGATGAACGACCTCTGAACCAAACCCAAGTACATTAGCTCATGCCTACTAGCATAAATTTGCTGTTTCATTTTCTGGCCGAAATGAACTACACAACATTAAAGAAAGCAGTTGCTTGCTGCAATTTTCCCTGATGATTCTCTACAGTTTGTTTAATTCAGTAGCACAATGCACAGCTGATATACTCTAAACAAAGGCAGCCTATAGATAAATCTTTTTATTTTTGTTTGTTTAAACAGTGGGTTGAAAAAAGTTACTTAACCACTTCAATACAGGGCACTTAAACACCTTCCTGCCCAGACCAATTTTGAGCTTTCAGCGCTGTCGCACTTTGAATGACAATTGCGCGGTCATGCTACACTGTACCCAAATGAAATTTTTATCATTTTTTTCCCACAAATAGAGCTTTCTTTTGGTGGTATTTGATCACCTCTACGGTTTTTATTTTTTGCGCTACAAATAAAAAAATACCGAAAATTTTGAAAAAAAAATGTTTTTTTTTGTTTCAGTTTCAAAACTTTGTAAATAAGTACGTTTTCTCCTTCACTGATGGGCACTGATGGGGCTACACTGATGGGCACTGATAAGGCGGCACTGATGGGCACCAATGTGGCACCAATGAAGTGGCACTGATAGGCGGCACTGATGGGCGACACGGATGGGCGACACGGATGGGCAACACGGACGGACACTGATAGGTGGCACAAATTGGCACTGATAGCTGGCACGGATGGGCATGGATAGGCGGCACAGGTGGGCATGGATAAGCGGCACAGGTGGGCATGCATAGGCGGCACAGGTGGGCATGGATAGGCGGCACAGGTGGGCACTCATAGGCAGCACAGGTGGGCACTCAGGCGGCACAGGTGGGCACTCAGGCGGCACAGGTGGGCACTCATAGGCGGCACAGGTGGGCACTCATAGGCGGCATCGGTGTTATAGTAATGGATGCCAATCAGTGCCAAACAATAATGCATGCCAATCAGTGATGCCCATTGTGGGCACTGATTGGCATCCATTATGGGCACTGATTGGCACCCATTGTGCTGACTGGCATCCCTGGTGGTCTAGGGAGGATTATGGCCTTTATTACCTTTTCCCTGGTGGTCTAGTGGCATCCCTGGTGGTCCAGTGTGGGCATCCTCGGGGGGGCTGTGCTGATAATCGATCAGCACAGACCCCCCCTGTCAGAGGAGCAGCCGATCGGCTCTCCTCTACTCGCGTCTGACAGACGCGAGTGAGGGAAAGCCGATCACCGGCTCTTCCCATTTACACTGTGATCAGCCGTGATTGGACACGGCTGATCACATGGTAAAGAGTCTCCGTCGGAGACTCTTTACCGAGATCGTAGTTGCCGGGTGTCAGACTGACACCCCGCAACAACGATCGCCACAATGCGCGCCCCCGGGGGCGCGCAGCGGCTCATAATCCTGATCACGTCATATGACGTCCGGTCAGGATTATGAAACCACTTTGCCACCGTCAATTCCCTATAGGGCGGGCGGCAAGTGGTTAATTCCTTCATTCACACACTTGATGTGAGTGGGGGAGTCCTACCCACTGAGTTACCGTGTTCTGACAACAGGGAAACTTCCATCAGCACTGGCGGCTATAGCTGGTGGCTCTAATGAGCAGATTGTCTTCTGTACAACCTCCCTACCCATAATGGATCAAAATTTGGCCAGTCCCTGCTGAATCGGCCAAATTTCGATCCATATATAAAGGGATTTTGAGTTGCTACCCAGCCAGTATTTTATAAGCCTGGCCAGTAGAAAAGGAACTTTTTCCCATTGTCATAAATATATGTGACTTTGGACATGACAAGTCACATGACAAGTCACAGCCATTCTTTTTATTGGCACTCATTCAGATCAGCAAGACTTAAAGTTGCAGTGATTTTGAAAAGGTGCCTGCAATACTTTGTTGTAGACTTAAAGTTGCAGTGATTTTGAAAAGGTGTCTGCAATACTTTGTTGTGACTTTTCATGTGACTTAGATCCATTCAGTTTAAAGTCGGATTAAAGTAGCACCGAACGTTTCATCAAAATTACAAGTGTGAATGGAAGCTAAATAGTTTAGAAAGTATTTTATTAACATTTTATTTTTCTGCACTTTAAAGTGAAACTTCACTTTGGAAAAAAGGAATTTTAGAAGACTTCACTGTGGCGTCATACCTGCTTCAGTTCTACAGATTCTGAGACAGTCCATTTAATTTACTCCCTGAAACAAACATTTAGAGATGTAGAATCTGCTTACAATAATTTCATAGAAACTCCAAGTACATTAAAGAGAGAAATTAGATCATCATCTCTGTAGACATTTTGTTCTAATTATTAACGTATAAAAAAAGGTGGCACACTCCATCAAATATAACTAAGGTCAAGTTTAGTCATGACAGAATTGTCACCTTTATGCCGCGTACACACGATCAGAATTTTGGTCCAAATAAGCTCTGATGGTGTTCCGGACGGAATTCCGACAGGATTTCGCTCAAGCTGTCTTCCATACACACGGTCACACCAAATTCCGACCGCCAAGAAAGCAGTGATGTACAATACGTATGATGGGACTAGAAAAATTAAGTTCAATACCCAGTGCGCCACCCTTTGGGCTCTTGCTAATCTCATGTTAGTCAAAGTTTGGTGAGAGACGATTCACTCTTTTCAGACTTGTGCTTATTCCAATCGTTTTACTGCTGTTCAGTTTGTGCTTGTGGGTTTGTATCTGGTTTTCAGTGCATGTAGTCAGTTAGTTTCTGATTTTCAGCTCGCTCTTCACAGGCCTTGCCGTTCTTCAGTGCGTACGGTTAGTTCGTACTGACCAGCCCACCATTTTGAAGCCATGTTGTGGTTACGTACTCATCGTAGAGTTCGTGCTATATGGGGGCTTGGTGTTGGGGTTCTTACTTTGACCCAAGCCCAGTCCATGAACAGGGCGAGGAGGAGTTCGTGGACCAAGAATTGGTTACTCCAGTGTGACCAATTCTCTCATATGCCTCTGCTGCACGAGATCCAGGAGAATAACCCAGATGATTTCCGGAATTTTCTCGGGATGACGGATCCCCTTTTTGACCATTTGTTGACTTTGCTCACCCCTTTATTAGCAGACAGGATACCTGCATGTGGCAAGCCATCACTCCCGAGCAGAGGCTAGTCACCACCTTGCAGTACTTGGCGACTGGGAGAAGTCTACAGGACCTCAAGTTCTCTATAGGCATCTCCCCCCAGGCTCTGGGAATCATTATTCCAGAGACCTGTTTTGTTATTATTCAGATCCTGCAGAAGGAATATATTAGGGTAAGTTTTATGCTTTAACATTACATTCTATGTATTTACTGTTTGCTAATGTTTTGTATTTATTTCATCATTCCATAATTACCCTGATTGTAATATGCTGTGAATATCCTTGTCATGGTTATGCAGTGATCTTCCTCTGGTTGCTTACCTCCCCTCATGTGTTCTGACTAAGAGGCCAGCCACTTCCACCTGGTGGTTTTTACAACCTCTAAGCATGGCTCCACCCCAGGCCCTATCAGGGAACCCTATATTAACCTGTGCACTGCAAGCCAACAGTGCTGATCAACCATTGTGTATTCATTGTGTGTTTGGCTTCCTGGTTCCTGCTTGCCATGTGCTCTAGGATTGACTCTGTTACCGACCTTGGTGTGTTCTCAACGATTCCTGTCTGCTTGTGACCTTGACCTTTTGCCTGTCCCTGTCCATCCCTGTCTCCCTGTGACCCTGAACCTTTGGCATGTACTCTGTTGTTCCTGTCTGATAGTTGCCCTGACCTTTACCGTATCCCCTTACTATCCTTGTCATTCCAGCCTGCTGCTTTCTTCTCCTGTAGTCTACTGGGAGCATGAGCTGTGAGACCCTAGGGGCCGCAACCTGGAGCCAGACTGCAGCGAAGTCCATCCTCACCACTGGAGGCTCTGGCGAACACTCGTTGGCTCTTAGACTGCACACCCTGGGGAATCTATGCTCCAGCTCCCATTGGGATTTGTGTTAGTGATCCTGTAGACCTGTGTCCTGAATCTCCCTGGGTACAATCCGCAGCAGGCAGTCCTAAGGTCCACTACCTAGCGGTGTACTTCCGACTCCTACGGCGTGCATCTGTCACCTGGTCTCAGGTGACCTGACAGTTTGATCAGCCATGGACCCAGCTGATGTGCCGCTACCCGCAGATGATCCATTGCAGGGCTTAGTTCGGCGACTTGAGACACAAGAATCGCATCAGACCCAGGTGATACGATACCTTCAGGATTTGGCATCCTGTGTTGAACAGGTTCAGGCCTCATTAGGACCCTTGGTTCAACAACCTCAACCGCTATCTGCCGCTGCACCTATCGCATCAGTCGCAGCCACACATTCATTACAACTACCAGCTCCGGCCTGTTTCTCTGGGGACTCCAAGGCTTGCAGGGGGTTCCTTAGCCAGTGCACAGTTCATTTTGAACTTCAGCCCCAAAACTTCCTGTCCGATCGGGCGAAAGTAGCATATGTTATATCTCTCCTGTCCGGCGAGGCGCTAGCTTGGGCTGCCCCTCTGTGGGAACTGAATGATCCAGTGGTTTCTAGCCTGTCTGATTTCTTGAAACTTTTTTGGAATATCTTCGAGGAACCGGGTCGTGTCTCCTCAGCGGCTAGCGCTCTTTTACGTCTCCGTCAAGAGTCCGCTTCTGTGGGACAGTATGCTCTTCAGTTCTGTATCCTCACAGCTGAATTGAGCTGGAATAATGAGGCCCTAGTTGCAACCTTTTTACATGGCCTCTCTGATAGAGTGAAGGATGAATTAGCAGGAAGATCCCTTCCTGCTGATCTGGACAGTGTCATCACTTTGTGTAAGCAGATCGATATTCGCTTTCAGGAGAGGGCCCTGGAAAAAAGACACCAGCACTCCCCGTTCTTTAGGCAGCCTGAGCCCCCAGTCCCTTCTCTTCGATCTGAGGAGCACCCCCTGCCTGCTGAGGAACCTATGCAGTTGGGCCGGACAAAGTTATCTCCCGAAGAACGTGCTAGGCGCTAGACATGTGCATTCATTTTCGTCCGAATGCATTTTCGTCCGAATTTCAGCTATTTTCGTTTTCGTTTTGACAAACGATAATGAAAGCACAAAATCCGAAAAACGAAAGATCCGACATAAATAAATGCTTTATTTTCGTTTTCATTGTTACAACAGTTCGATATAGAATAGGAGATTCGACATGACTCTGACAACAATCTGTGTCTATAGAACCTGTGTTCGAATGTGCCTAACCTTACCTCTATTAGTCCAAGATTATATAGAGAAAATATTCGACAGAGAAAAAAGATTTGACAGAGAGAAAAGATTCTGCAAGATACTGTCCTAAAAAGTGTTTGGGGACCCGGGTCCTGCCCCAGGGGACATGGATCAATGCAAAAAAAAGTTTTAAAAACGGCCGTTTTTTCGGGAGCAGTGATTTTAATAATGATTAAAGTGAAACAATAAAAGTGTAATATTCCTTTAAATTTCGTAGGGGGGGGGGTTGTCTATAGTATGCCTGTGAAGGGGCGCATGTTTCCCGTGCTTAGAATTGTCCCTGCACAAAGTGTCATTTATGCAGGAAAAAAAGTCCTTTAAAATCACTCGCAGCTATAATGAATTGTCGGCTCCGTAATACAGAGAACACTCATTGAAAGTCATTGATAAAAAAATAAATAAATAAATAAATAAAAAAAGCGTGGGGGTCCCCCAAATTCAATTACCAGGCCCTTCAGGTCTGGTATGGATATTAAGGGGAACCCTGCCTCAAATTTAAGAAAAAATTTGACGTGGGGTTCCCCCTAAATATCCATAACCAGACCCTTCAGGTCTGGTATGGATATTAAGGGGAACCCCGCGTCAAATTTAAAAAAAAATTGACGTGGGGTTCCCCCTAAAAATCCATACCAGACCCTTTATCCGAGCACGCAACCTGGCAGGCCGCAGGAAAAGAGGGGGGGACGAGAGAGCGGCCCCCCCTCCCTCCTGAACCGTACCAGGCCACATGCCCTCAACATTGGGAGGATGCTTTGGGGGTCTGTGACCCCTCAAAGCACCTTGTCCCCATGTTGATGAAGACAAGGGCCTCATCCCCACAACCCTGGCCGGTGGTTGTGGAGGTCTGCGGGCGGGGGGCTTATCAGAATCTGGAAGCCCCCTTTAACAAGGGGACCCCCAGATCCCGGCCCCCCCCTGTTTGAAATGGTAAGGGGGTACAAAAGTACCCCTACCATTTCACAAAGAAAGTGTAAAAAATGGTTAAATAAAACAAACACACTTTTGAAAAATTCCTTTATTAAAAATAAAAAAATAAAAAAAAGATTCTAGCGGCGGTAATCCACTCTTGCTATCCAGCGACGGACGGTCATCTCTCCAGCGATGGCTCATCTCATCCAGCGCAGCGAATCCATCCTTCTGTCTCCGTGTAGGAGACACTGCAGGCATTCCGGCGGCTGACATTTCTTATATACGGAGGGCGGGGCCACCCGTCACCTGACCCCGCCCCCCTCTGACGCAAGGGGAAACCCGGGGTTCCCTGTGACGTATGGGTGACCCCGCACCCCTCTGATGTAACACAGGCAGGTTTCCGTTACATCAGAGGGGGGCGGGGTCACCTATACGTCACGGGGAACCCCGGGTTTCCCCTTGCGTCAGAGGGGGGCGGGGTCAGGTGACGGGTGGTCCTGCCCTCCGTATATAAGAAACGTCAGCCGCCGGAATCCTTGCAGTGTCTCCTCCACGGAGACAGAAGAAGGATGGATCGCTGCGCTGGATGAGATGAGACATCGCTGGAGAGATGATCGTCCGTCGCTGGATAGCAAGAGTGGATTACCGCCGCTGGAATCTTTTTTTTATTTTTTTATTTTTAATAAAGGAATTTTTCAAAAGTGTGTTTGTTTTATTTAACCATTTTTTACACTTTCTTTGTGAAATGGTAGGGGTACTTTTGTACCCCCTTACCATTTCAAACAGGGGGGGGGCGGGATCTGGGGGTCCCCTTGTTAAAGGGGGCTTCCAGATTCTGATAAGCCCCCCGCCCGCAGACCTCCACAACCACCGGCCAGGGTTGTGGGGATGAGGCCCTTGTCCTCATCAACATGGGGACAAGGTGCTTTGAGGGGTCACAGACCCCCAAAGCATCCTCCCAATGTTGAGGGCATGTGGCCTGGTACGGTTCAGGAGGAAGGGGGGGCGCTCTCTCGTCCCCCCCTCTTTTCCTGCGGCCTGCCAGGTTGCGTGCTCGCATAAAGGGTCTGGTATGGATTTTTAGGGGGAACCCCACGTAAATTTTTTTTTAAATTTGACGCGGGGTTCCCCTTAATATCCATACCAGACCTGAAGGGTCTGGTTATGGATATTTAGGGGGAACCCCACGTCAAATTTTTTCTTAAATTTGAGGCAGGGTTCCCCTTAATATCCATACCAGACCTGAAGGGCCTGGTAATTGAATTTGGGGGACCCCCACGCTTTTTTTTAAATTAATTAATTTATTTTTTTATCAATGACTTTCAATGAGTGTTCTCTGTATTACGGGAGCCGACAATTCATAATAGCTGCGAGTGATTTTAAAGGACTTTTTTTCCTGCATAAATGACACTTTGTGCAGGGACAGTTCTAAGCACGGGAAACATGCGCCCCTTCACAGGCATACTATAGACAACCCCCCCCCCCCCCTACGAAATTTAAAGGAATATTACACTTTTATTGTTTCACTTTAATCATTATTAAAATCACTGCTCCCGAAAAAACAGCCGTTTTTAAAACTTTTTTTTGCATTGATCCATGTCCCCTGGGGCAGGACCCAGGTCCCCAAACACTTTTTAGGACAGTAACTTGCAAATTAGCCTTTAAAATGAGCACTTTAGATTTTGAACGTTGGAGTCCCATAGACTTTAATAGGGTTCTAAAGTATGCTATATACTAGCTCCGTCGAATCTTCTTTATACATTCGACAGACACCATAAGCCTTCAAAGACAGATTCGACCGTGATTCATGTGGATTTTCGGACGAATGCAATTTTTGAACGAAAAACGAAATAAATAAAAACGAATTTCGGGAGTAACTAAATAAATTAAGTTTTCAGACGAAAACGAAATTCCGAAACGAAATATTTTACTCTGCACATGTCTACTAGGCGCAGAACTCTGAGCCTATGCCTCTATAGTGGGGCCAAAGGTCATTTCCGTGACACTTGTTCTCTTCGTCCGGAAAAACGCTCAGGGCTAATACATCTGGAAGGTGGAGTATTAGACCCTGAAATATCACCTTCACCTTCTCGTCTTCTCATTTCTGTGTTGCTTCATGTTGGTGCCTCCTCTCGTTCGGTCTCAGCACATCTGGATTCCGGAACCGCTGCCAATTTCATGGATTGGGAAACTGCATTCTCCATGAGACTTACCCTTTTGCCCCTTACAACGCCATTGGTGGTCTTGGCGATTGATGGCACTGTTCTCCCAGGGGGCCCTATCCGCTTCCAGACCCTTCCTGTTAAGATGTCAGTAGGGACATTCCACCAGGAGTGGATATCCTTCCTTGTCTTACCTAAGGCTTCATCTCCTATCATATTAGGTCTTCCTTGGTTACGGCTCCATTCTCCACACATTGATTGGTCTGCTGGACAGATCCTGGCTTGGGGTTCCTCCTGTTCATCTTCCTGCCTACTCAAGGGTACCCCAAAAGAGAAACTTCCTGTTGCCACCTTCCCAGTATCTTCTGCTCTTCCCGCTGTATATAGCGATCTCTGGGATGTGTCCTGCAATAGTCGGACTGTTGCACTCTCTGGGTCATGTGGTACTCTGGATGAGGGGCCCACCTCAGTCGATCTTTCACTCCAGTTTGCATGGCCATTTACCTTTGCCTGTCCCTAATCTCCCTTGGATGCACAGCCAGCCTAACTTGTCTGCAAGTTCCAGAGTCGCTATGCCCTGTGATGCGATTGAGATGGTCACTACACCTGACAATACTATTCAGTCGGCCTCTGCACCAGTTATGCCAGTTCAACCCATGCCCAATGAGCTTCCTGCTTCTTGTTCAGGACCTTCTGTAACCTGGCCTCACCCTACTGCTACTATGTCCATTCAAACCCGTTTAAGAGGCTCAATCCATCCTTTGGATAGGCTGCCTCATTCGGCCAGGTGGGGTTTTCAATCTTTTTCTCAGTGCTCTCTGCATTCTGTTTGTGTTTCAGCTATCCAGCTTGACTCTTGTGACATGTCACCTTGTAACCAACCTGACCTCAGGGATCCACTGACCCCTGCCCAGTCTGGTGGTCCTGTGCTGGATGTCCAGCTCATCTTTAAGGGTCTGGGGGACCCTGCTCAGACTCCTGATCTTCTCATGCCCTTACCCATTCCTAAAAAGCCTTTAGTCCTCAAGTCCTCTCGTCCTCTCCCTACCTCGGTTCCGGTCTCTGAGGATAATCTAAAATACGAGGTTAGTCAAGTTTTGGATTCCCGTCTCCGTAAAGGCATTCTTCAGTACCTCGTACATTGGAAAGGGTTTGGCCCTGAGGAGAGGTCTTGGATCGCTGCATCTGAGGTCTTTGCTCCTCGTCTGTTGAGGAGGTTCCATCTGGAGTTTCCCTTTAAGCCTGGACCCAGGCAGGGAAGGGGGATGCCTCGTAAGAGGGAGGGTACTGTCATGGTTATGCAGTTATCTTCCTCTGGTTGCTTACCTCCCCTCATGTGTTCTGACTAAGAGGCCAGCCACTTCCACCTGGTGGTTTTTATAACCTCTCCTCTAAGCATGGCTCCACCCCAGGCCCTATCAGGGAACCCTATATTAACCTGTGCACTGCAAGCCAACAGTGCTAATCAACCATTGTGTATTCATTGTGTGTTTGGCTTCCTGGTTCCTGCTTGCCGTGTGCTCTATGTTTGACTCTGTTACCGACCTTGGCGTGTTCTCAGCGATTCCTGTCTGCTTGTGACCTTGACCTTTTGCATGTCCCTGACCATCCCTGTCTGCCTGTGACCCTGAAACTTTGGCGTGTACTCTGTTGTTCCTGTCTGCTAGTTGCCCTGACCTCTGCCGTATCCCCTTACTATCCTTGTTGTTCCAGCCTGCTGCTTCCTTCTCCTGTAGTCTACTGGGAGCATGAGCTGTGAGACCCTAGGGGCCACGACCTGGAGCCAGACTGCAGCGAAATCCATCCCCACCACTGGAGGCTCTGGCGAACACCCGCTGGCTCTTAGACTCTGCGCCCTTAGGAATCTATGCTCCAGCTCCCATTGGGATCTGTGTTAGTGATCCTGTAGACCTGTGTCCTGAATCTCCCTGGGTACAATACACAGCAGTCAGTCCTAAGGTCCACTACCCAGCAGTGCACTTCTGACTCCTACGGAGTGCATCTGTCACCTGGTCTCAGGTGACCTGACAATCCTCTTTGTCCTCATGCATGCTTGCACCTTTTAATGCTCCTTTTTTGGCCTACATGCATATCTGCCTTCACTAACCTCCTCAGCATGCTATCCTGGGCCCATACACACCTAGCCTAGTCACTTAACAATTTATTTTGTCAGCTCCGTTGTAGTGCTTTACCCTAAACACCCCCTATAATGTGTACAAATGTTATTTTTGTCCTTAAATCCACGCAGAGTGTCAGAGGCTTTTTATGGGCTCACAAACTCATTTAGAACCCTCCTCCCCTAAAATATGGACAATGGGTCATCAGAGGGGTTGAGGAACCTGATAAGTGGACCTTATTTTTTTGTCTTTAAATACGCATTAAAATCAATGTTATACTGATGTTGGCCAAGAATGTTTGTGTCTAATCTGCCTGCAATGTTTATGTGCAAAATTACTATTTTTTTTATTTTGTCTTGACTCCACAATTTCCTTCAATGCCACAGGAATGGCAGACTGTGGCATTCCACTTTGCCCATCGTTGGGACTTTCCCAACTGCAGAGGGGCAAAAGATGGGAAGCACGTCCACATCGTCCCACCACCCCATTTGGGGTCATACTATTTCAACTATAAGGGGTTTCATAGTATCGCGTTGATTGTGGTATCGGTGACATATGAGTTTCTCTATGTGGACTTAGGGAAGAATGGGCGGATTTCGGATGGTGGAGTCTTTGCCCAGACTGAGTTCTATGGACGTCTTCAGAGTGGAGGCTTCGGATTGCCATCTGCGGAAGAGAACGTCAAAGGACTTCCATTTGTTTTTATTGCTGATGAAGCATTTGGTCTGGGCAATCATGTGATGAGGCCATTCCCCCAGTGGACCTTCACCCTGGAGAAGAGGGTTTTTAATTACCAGCTGGCCAGAACCAGAAGAGTCGTGGAGAATACCTTTGGGATAATGGCCAGCCGGTTTCGCCTATGTCTAATGGCAATCAACCTGGCGGAGTACAAATTGAACCACATTGTTTTATGCTGCTGCATCCTACACAAATTTTTAAAAAGAAATGCTCCAAATTATATAGCTTAAGTTGGGCTTGAGACCGGACTTCAGGAACCAACACATGGCCCTGGAAGCTGTCCATACTTGCTTGCCCCCCCCCCCCCCAAAGCGCCTGTGAACTGCATCAAAAATATGTGGAATATTTTACGAGTAGGGGTGTCATTGCTGTGCCAACTAATTTGTAAATATTTTTTAAATAAAAAAATTGATCTGATAAAATCTTGATTTGGATTTACGACTTGTGTTTATTGTATCTGTCTACTAGGTTCTCTTAGTGCACTTGTAGTGCCAAGTGGTTTTCACATTATTTAACCACTTGCTTACTGGGCACTTAAACCCCCCTCAGTCCCAGACCAATTTTCAGCTTTCAGCGCTGATGCACTTTGAATGACAATTGCGCGGGCATACAACACTGTACCCAAATGAAATTTTTATCATTTTTTTCCCACAAATAGAGCTTTCTTTTGGTGGTATTTAGTTATAGCTTGGAGTTTTATTTTTTGCTAAACAAACAAAAAAAGATGCAAAAAAATAAAATCATGTTTTAATAGTTTGTTATAAAATTTTGCAAACGGGTCATTTTTCTCCTTCATTGAAGTGCGCTGATTAGGCGGCACTGATAGGCTGCATTGGTGGGCACTGATGGGCTGCATTGGTGGGCACTGATAGGCTGCATTGGTGGGCACTGATAGGCTGCACTGGTGGGCACTGATAGGCATAGTTAAGGCGGCACTAATAGGCACAGATAAGGCGGCACCGATGGGCACAGATAAGGCGGCACTGATGGGCAAAGATGGGCACAGATAAGATGGCACGGATGGGTGGCACGGATAAGTGGCACGGATGGGTGGCACGGATGGGCACTGATAGGTACCACAGATAGATGGGACTGATGGGCACTGATAGGTGGCACTGATAGGTGGCTCTGATAGGTGGCACTGCTGGGCACTGATGGGCGGCACTGCTGGGCACTGATGGGCGGCACTGCTGGGCACTGATGGGCGGCACTGGGGTGCAGCACCTTTGAGGCAGATTGGGTGGCACTGTGGGTGGCACTGTGGGTGGCACTGTGGGGTGGCACTGTGGGTGGCACTGTGGGTGGCACTGTGGGCACTATGGGCACTGACGGGGGGCACTGACGGGGGGCACTTACTTTTGCTTTTTATTTTACTTCAGGATGGCACTGCGGGAGGCAGGTGGGCACTGGCAGGTGGCAGGTGGTCCCTTGTATTGATGGCCGTGATCGGGACTGATGTTCCGATCACGGCCGCCGGTGATCGGCTTTTTTTTTTTCTCCTCGCGCTGTCAGCGCGAGGAGGAATAATAGCCGATTACCGGCTCCGTTCTATCACATGATCAGCTGTCATTGGCTGACAGCTGATCACGTGATAAGGGGTCGGGATCGACCCCTTGCACGGATCGGTGATCAGGCGAGTCTCATGGACTCGCCGATCACAGAGCGCGCCGCGCGCGCCCCTCAGGGGGCGCGCAGGCCGCTCGTAACCGGGACGACGTCAATAGACGTAGTCCCAGAAATGTAGGTCCGCGCTAATGCCGTCATTTGGCAATAGCGCGGTACCGAAGTGGTTAAATAACACCCATAGTCACTGTAAACACCAACTTAATACAAAAAGTGTTATTGAGCATTGAAAGAAGAAGCTACACATTGTTGAGTAGAAATCCTTTTACTCCGTGCACATTCACATATGTGTTTTATAAAACATTTAGCGTTAAAAAAAACACATTTTTTTTTCAATGTTTTACCTTGAAATATTTTGAAAAATAAAAAAACAGGCATGTTTCCAAACATAACATACACAACTCTGGAACTTACTGTCAGACTTCCACTTACCAGACCAGTGAGTCCGCTTGGGCAGAGGGTGGTCTCCCGTACGTGTCTGACTTACAACCCCTGGTAGAGAAGACAGGTGGCTGGGAGTGCGGAGTGGTATGACAGCCTATGATAAGGGCCCAGGAGCTGGAAGCAGGAGAAACCCTGAAGCAGCGGGTGAGTAGTCTGGAAAACCGGCAATTGCGGTGCGGAGCAGGGGCTGAGCAGGCGGGTCCGGGTACAGGCAGGATTCGGCAATAGGCGGGCAGAAACGGTACAATAGGAACAGGCAGGAGCGAGGTCAGAACAGGCCGAGGTCAGGCGCAGGCGGAGATCAGGGGTGTCCAAGAGCAAGCGGGGTCGTCAGGAGATCGGAGATACAGGAATGCAGATACAGGCAACGGAGCATGGAATGGAGTATGCGGCAGACCTAAATAGGCCGATTGGCGCCAAACACCGTGCACGTGTGTGCGTCAACGTGCACAGGTGCGCGCATAAGCGCACTCGCACCCACACGCACACCAGTGCCACCAGGAGTGCACATAACAGCGCACACCGGCGCGCACTGACGCTAACAGGAGCGTGCACAGGCGCACACCAACGCGCACCAGCGCCCGCAGGGGCACGCACCACACGCGCTAGCACGCACCGTCGCACATTGACGCACACCAGCATGGCCAGCACCGCGACCAACCAGGTAACTTCTCTGACACTTACAAAGTTCAACCTTGCAAAAAAGAAGGCAATATCTGACATTTTATAGTGTGAAAAAGGTCTTGATCTTGCCTTCATCAGACGGGGTGAAGTCAATCCTGTAAAAGCTAAATTTTGAAGATGCACACAAATTGTGAGCCAAAATGGGGATTTCCTTTCTGATCCCATACCTAATATCAACATGTGCTATCTCCCATCATGGGGGATCAAAGGACGTGTTTTGGGGGTGCAACCACTTCCTCTCACCTACTAAAGTTGGGAGGAAGGGGTTGCACCCACAAAACGTGTACATTGAAATCCCCTGATGGCAGATAGCACATGTTGACATACTGTATGCATCTTCCAAATTAAAATTTTAAAACTTTTAAAAATTTTAAAACTTTAGATAACATTTTTAGAAAAAAAAAACAGGAATCTTTTTAGAATTGATAGTCTCCCTAGTACATCAATCATGTTCTTCAGTCTTTGTTCAATCTCCTTGGTTTTTTCTTTGATAAGGTCCAAATCCCGACTACAAGTCATGATTTCCTGGATAAGCTGCTGTGCACTGTTACTGGTGAAATGATTGGATTTTGGTACCACAATATGAACATCACCTAAAAGAAAAGTACACACCATGTATTAAAAATATGCAGGCAAACATCTATTGCCTGAATCTGTGGTGTCCACCACTGACCTATTGTGGTGCCAAATTCCAGCACTTGTTCCACCTCTCCTTCCTCCACATCCTGATGTACCAGAAAACTCTACTCCCCTTCTTGAGGAGGTGGGGGGTTTATGTTGTCCTCCGACGGAGCAAGTCTTTTCTCCCCTATGAGAATGAAACAAAAGGTATACTTGGCACACATATATTTGTGGCCACAAATATGAATGTGAAACATTGCTTGGAAGTGGTGTACAATTGTCTGTTTGGACAGAGTTCCAAGTTGAAGACATGATTAATTCCCTTTTAACCGAGCTGGAATACTTACCTTTTTTGGACAAGTTTCACACATGGAGACACTCCAAGTATCCACTGAAGCACCTGTGTGGGTCACCCTAAAAAATGTGCTCTGGTGTTGCACACTAGTGCTCTTGACTCTTCACCACTTTCATAATGATTTTGGCCTTTCTCAGATTGGGGTTTGGGTACGGCTCATTCTTTCCATCATAGTCGGCCCTCTTCAATATGTGGACCATCTCCACCATCTCCTCAAAGGACATATTAGAGGGCTCAAACCTCCTCCTGGATCCGGGACGTTTCGGCTTTCCTCCTTGTTACTACTAGTAGTAGTGACCACCTGCTGTGTTTCTGCCATGTTCCTCTCCCACTGCGACCAAAGAGACAGAGCAGGGAATCTTCGAGAAAGAACGTCAGGGGTGGGTGACGCGGGTGGATTTTCACGCATGCGCAGTGTATATAAAGTTAAGATGTGTGTGTCGTACATACGTTTGGTGTAACATCTTAACTTTGGTACATCAGCGGCCTATACTGATTCTAGATTGAGGCCTATATTGGGATAAGATTAGGAGACTTTAGCTTGCTATTTAGTGTTTTTGTCTAGTGTTTTGGCAGCAAATATGAAACACTAGGTCCTGTTCTGTTTAATCTATATGTAAGTGATATAAACAAAGGTTTGTTGGGCAAAGTATGTCTCTTTGCTGAGGATACAATAAATAATGTTTAAAAACCCCCGGAGGTGTCTGTAACATGGAACATGATTTGGCATTGCTGGAAGATTGATCAAAGCAGTGGAAACTGCAGTTCATGGTTTCTAATGCCGCGTACACCCGATTGGACTATCCGGCGGACCTAGTCCTGCAGACTTAGTCCGTTGGACTTTCCTGAGTGGACCTGCCCACACACGACCAGGCTTTTCCGGAGGACTAGGACTTTTGAAATAAACGGACTTGCCCATGTGACATCACCTGGTGACCATACCCCCTGTCCCTATATAAGTCGCTGCACAACACGTCCCTGCCATTAAGGCTGGAGAGAGCGTTGTGTCAACATCGGAAGAAGAAGAGAAGAAGCAGAAGGCAGTGGCGACGGTGATGGCGACAGCGACAGAAGACCTGGCCAACGCTAGTAAATGAGCTGGAAGAAGAAAGCGGAGGCCCGGCAAGAAGAACTGAAGAGCGGGACAAGACCCCTGAATTCCCCTATACAGTAGAAGGTGAACTAATACATGTTATATACCATTAAGATGCCTCCATGCTGTTCTGTATCTTGTAAGCATATATTTTCAAACATTATCCTTGAAGTAATATCAGGACTAAATATCTAAAGAACGTATAGATAATGAAAGATCTGCCATGGTCTGAACAGTTCTGAAGAAGGCATCTCAAGGTGCTGATTAAGGATGAAGGACATATACCTCTATGATCAAGGAAATATCCTATGCAATTTAACCCTTTGTTTACCCACTAATGGGGCAAATGGAGTTGATACCATGCAGAAACTTTTTGATTATTAAAAAGTGAGGCCACGAGGCGGAGCCGAGCAGAGAGGTAATGCTGGCTTAGAGCTCCATTCTCAGCAGGACAACGGAGCCATATAACGGCGGAGGTAACTTGACCCTCCGCACATATATCATACCAAAGGTAGATAAATATCCCTACCTTATATAGGTGACATTCGGGGGGGGGGGGTCAGAGGAGACTCATGAGGCAGAAAATTAACAAGAAAGCGCCGCTTCACACATACAGCAGTATGGTACTGAAACCCTCCCCCTCTGAGAGGAGACACAGTGAGGAGAACAAACTTCTGCTGCTTTACATAAAGATGTTCTCTCATTAAAGGCACATAGTCTCTCTAACCAAATACCTGAGAAAAATATGTCAGTTCTGGAGAATTTAGAACTTTCCACACAAAAAGACTTATCCCCTCCTGTAACGCTGAAACAAATAGAAAATCTGCTTCAAAAATCACTAAAATCCACTGCAGATACCATCACCACAAAACTTACTAAAGAAATTAGAGAACTTGGTCAGCGTACATCAGAACTGGAAATTAGAGCAGACAATCTGGAAAATTATACATCTAGCTGTCATGGTTATACAGTGATATTCCTGTTTGCTTACCTTCCCTCATGTGTTCAGACTAAGAGGCCAGCTACTTCCACCTGGTGGTTTTTATAACCTCTCCTCTAAGCATGGCTCCACCCCAGGCCCTATCAGAGAACCTTATATTAACCTGTGCACTGCAAGCCAACAGTGCTGATCAACCATTGTGTATTCTTTGTGTGTTAGCTTCCTGTTTCCTGCCGTGTGCTCTGCTACTGTTTTCCGTTACCGACTTTGGCATGTCTTGACTATCCTTGTTTGCCTGTGATCCTGACCTTTTGGCGTGTACCTGACTATTCTTGTCTGCTTATGGCCCTGACCTTGGCTTTGTCCCTCACCATCCCTATCCTCCTGTTGCCTACTGTGGGTGTGAGCTGGGGGACCCTGGGGGTCGCGACCTGGAGCCAGTTGCAGCCAAGTCCATCCTCACCACTGGAGGCTCTGGTGAACACCTGCTGGCTCTTAGACTCCGCGCCCCAGGGAATCCTACGCTCTAACCCCAGTGGGATCTGTCAGCCGTAGGGTCCACAACCTTGCAGTGCGCTCCTGATCCTTCGGTGTGCACCTGTCACCTCACCTCAAGGTGACCTGACACTAACATTGCCTCAGAAATTGATTTTCTTAAAGAGGAAAATGACATATTACAATCCAAATTGGAGGATTTCGAAAATCGTACAAGACGCTCCAATATATGTATTAGAGCAATACCCGAATCTGTGACTGATTTAAACAGTGCTACTACTGCACTTTTTCAAGAATTACAACCAGCTATCCCACTAGAGCGTCTTGAAATAGACCGGGTTCATAGAGCCCTAGCACCAAAGAAAACAGATGTTCCTCCCCGTGACATTATCGCAAAATTGCATTTCTACCGCACTAAGGAACTACTGCTAAATACAGCTAGAAATAAAGATCCCCTAATTTTCCAGGGTCATAAATATCAATTATTCACAGACCTCTCACAAATCACAATCAACAAAAGAAGAACCCTGAAACCACTACTGCAAATATTACAGCGAAATGACATAATCTACCAATGGGGCTTTCCTTTCTCAGTGCGTTTTACTTTCCAAAGTCACAAATATATGTGCCGAACAGCTAAGTACCTGCAAACTACTTTACAGAAACTTGGGATGATAAACACATCAAGAGATGCTGCAGACACTCGCCAAAAATCATCCTCATATGCTGATAATCCCTCCTCTGCTTCCAGAAGAAAAGAAGACTACAATCCACAGAAAAGTAGTCGCATACAATCTCCACCTCCGGATCCAGATCTGGCTGACACTATGGACTGATAAACACCTGTACTGAGGCTACTATCTTGCCTGTTCAACAGAATGGCTACTGCCGAGTTTTCTCTCTGACTTCCAATCAATATTTTTATCATAATCTTATTTAAGTAATGTTGCTAATAATTTAGGCACCTTATTCTAACTTTTTTTTTCTCTCTCTTCTCTTCTTAGTCTCTGAGGTTGCCTTAATCTTACATTTTTATTTTTAGCTTGAAAAATGAAATTATATGATTGACTTTTGGTGTTCTGCAGGGAAGTTCCTTGCGCCCTCTCTTGCTACCCTCAGCTGCTCTGTGTTCATCGGGCAGTTGACAGTGGCTCATGTACCCTTGGAGGGAGAGTTTTTCTCCTCCCAATGGACACATTAAGAACATAGATATGTTAAGATATATTTCAATATTGTATATTAATTGTATTTTCTTTTTCATTCATTATCTCCTTTCCCCACCCTTCCTCCACCCCTATACTCTGGAGACAAATAATTTCTTATATGACACATGTTCTAACATAAACACCAACATATATTTACTTTTCCCAACTCCATGACCCCATTAAACATCATATCATTAAATACTCAGGGACTAAATGTTCCACACAAACGCACTAAAGCCTTCCGCACATTTTCATCCAAAAAAGCACATATAGTTTGCCTCCAAGAGACTCATTTTGCTCCCAAATTTTTCAGTAAAGACTACCCCCAAGTATACACAGCTTCAGCCTCCTCTAAAAAACGAGACCATTTTCACTAATGAAGGAAATCAAGGATCCAGAAGGTTGTTACTTGATTCTTAAAGGACACCTACTTGATACCGCTATCACCATTACATCATACTAAGCTCCTAACAAAAATCCTATTTCTTTTCTTTCTCATTTATTTCAAACTATAGAACACCACAAAATAGGTACTACAATTCTATGTGGAGATTCTATTCAGACCATATTTCCATTTTTGGATAAATCACCAATCCCACAGTCACATACAGCAGACAAACAACTCTTATCAAAACTAATTACAAAACATAACCTAGTAGATACTTGGAGAGAATTGAATCCAACCAAGAGACAATACACACATTACTCGTTCCCTCATCGCTCATTCTCTAGGATAGACCATATATTTATGTCCATAGGGCTAATTCCAGAAATAATATCTACAAAAATTATTCCCATCCCATGGTCCGATCATAGTGCACTTTACATTACTGTTGCCTCTATAATTCCAAAAAAAAAAAAAGATCCAACATGTATATTAAGAGATTTCCTACTCAAAAATCCAGCTCATAAAAATAATATTGAAATTGCGCTCAAAGATTATATAAAATATAACTCCACACCTGACGTCTCTCTGACTACATTATGGGAAGCACACAAACCTGTTCTCCGTGGCATATGTCTACAGCAAGCAAACATATTCAACAGAGAGCTTTGTCAGACTTTAGAAACAAATTTCAATAAATGTCACACAGCATTCCAAAATAACCCTTCTTCTTTATCTAAAATAAATCTTGACAAAGCTGAATTGGAATTTGATCTATTCCTTACTGAAGCAGCGGATAAAACCATCAAGAGAGCACAACACAATTTCTATATCAATGCGAATAAACCTCACACACTATTAGCCAGGGCATTAAAATCCTGCCAGAACCCAACGAAACCGATACGTCTGAAAATCTCTAGGGGGGTATACATAAATAATCCTTTAAAAATATTACAAAAATTCAAAACACAATTAAAAAATGTATACTCTTCTAATAATGAGTTTGACCCTTCTAGAGAAAATTATTTTTTCTCTCATATATCTCTACCGACACTATCTAAAACACAAATGGAAAAGATGGAGGAACCAGTGTCAATTATAGAGGTATCTGAAGTTATCAAAAATCTGAAACTAAATAAAAGACCAGGTCCTGATGGTTTTTCTGCAATGTATTACAAAACATTTGTAGACACCCTATCTCCAGTCTTGACAAACACTTTTAATTCCCTTTTGGAAGGTCATTCTTTTAGAAGAGAAACCCTAACTGCAATTATCTGTATGCTCCCTAAACCTCACACAGACGATTCAATATGGTCTAATTATTGCCCTATTTCGTTACTAAATTTGGACATAAAAATTTTAGCCAAAATTCTAGCTGACAGATTAAATACTATTATAGGCAATCTTATACATCGTGATCAAGTGGGCTTCATTCCATTACGTCAAGCAGGAGATAATATTAGACGTGCAACACTCCTGTCACATGCCGCAAAAAAAAGACGTATTCCCACTTGTTTTCTTTCTTTAGATATTATGAAAGCTTTTTACACAGTATCATGGTCATATATTAACTATACCCTTTCCAAATGGGGATTCGGCCCTCATTTTTTACGATGGATCTCTAATTTGTATCAAGATCCCAAAGCTTATATCAGATATGCAGGGTACAAATTGGACGAGTTTAATATACTGAGGGGGACTCGTCAAGGATGTCCACTTTCACCATTATTATTTACTTTACTCATTGAACCTTTAGCACAAAGAATTAGGATGGAACCCACTATAACAGGTATTGAAATGGGTGGCTTTCATCATAAGCTCTGTTTATTCGCAGACGATATTCTCCTTTTTCTATCTTCTCCACATGTTTCGGCCCCAAATCTTATGGTTGTACTACAAGAATTCTCATTTATTTCGGGCCTTAAGGTCAATATTCAAAAATCTTCAGCATTAAACATTTCACTTGTCGAGAAAGATAAACAATCTTTACAAAATTCACTACCCTTTAAGTGGATAGATCATAGCCTCCCATATCTGGGTGTGCAGTTTACTCCTAACCCCTCCGATTTATTTGCAGCTAACTACCCAGCTCTATTAAAAAATATTACAAGGTCCTTATCTAATTGGTCATCAATGCCGATATCATGGTTTGGGAAAATCAATATCATAAAAATGGCTGTACTTCCGAAATGTTTATATTTATTCAGAACTCTCCCGATTCATATTCCTGCATATTTTCTTAGGCTGATTCAACAAAAAGTAACAAAATTTACTTGGGGGAAAATAAAACCCAGACTTCACAAAAAAACACTTGTTCTCCCCAAAGCTTTGAGTGGTTTGGGATTTCCAGACTTTAACATATATTATAAGGCAGCTCAATTATCTCAATTAACAAAATATCACTCTTCTACAGAGATTCCTTTATGGGTCCTCATTGAAGCTGTAGACGGTGATCCTCTTCCTACAAACAATATATTATGGTTACAACCTGCGGATCGTAAGTCTATAAATAACCCCATTTCTAAGCACTCTCTATCTATATGGGATAGGTATAGAAATTCACATGGTCTGCAATCTCCACAAAATCCGCTATTATCTTTTCACAAGAATCAGACTTTTTACCCAGCCTGGAAATATCCCAAAACCTTTAAAGCTTGGTCTAAGGCTGGTATCACTTGTCTATATAATTTAACTTCAACTACATCAATGAAATCTTTTACAGATCTATGTGAATTATATAAGCTTCCACAACCAGAAATATTCAGATACCTCCAAATAATTTTTTTTATACTCCTCTTCTCAATTTAAATGTAAACTTACATAATATTTCTCAATTTGAAAGATTTTGTCTCAAGGAACCACATGCTAAAGGTCGTATTACATCATTGTATACACAATTGATATCTAATTCTAATACTGTTATACCTAAATATGTGGCCAAGTGGGAAAAAGATTTGGATTGTATGATCGATTCTAGGTCTTGGTCCAACATATGGTCTTTCACAAAATCTTCCTCTATAAATATATTGGTGTCTGAATCATCATATAAAGTTCTCACATGCTGGTATTTGGTTCCTGCAAGACACGCCAAATTCTCAACAGACAACACTGGCCTCTGCTTTCGTGGCTGTCCAGAAAAAGGTACCTATATACATACCTGGTGGCATTGCCCAATTGTACAATCATTTTGGAAAAAGATCTTTCTGATAATTACAAAATTTTTTGATCCTCCAATTTTTCCAGACCCAATTATAGCTCTCCTTAATTTAAAACCAGCCTTTCTGAATCAGAAACGATTCAAATTAGTTCTTACACTCCTGATAGCCGCAAAGCAGACTATAGCCAATGCGTGGAAAACAGACGTGGTGAATATTGCAGAAACCAAACGTAGAATGAATCAATCTTTCATCCATGCTAAAATGGACGCTATAGATAAAAACCAGATGACAAAGTTTGATATCATATAGAAACCTTGGATTAAATATTATACGTCAGATAATATTGACAACCGAGTTTTATTGTTATGGTGATTAAGATTTTTTATAGAATTACTGTCAGGGAAATAGGCGTAACCTCGCGAGGTACGATCGTGTTAACGCGCGTCAGCGCTCACGGAGGCGCAATGTGGTTCCCAGACGAACGCCCGATGTTGCATCCGATCGAGTGCGAGTATGCGGTGTAGGACGAGCGCATAACGTTACACGTCGTAGGCGTACGAACGCGATGGCGCGCTCACGACGTAACCCAAGCACCGTGCCTATTTAAACGTTCACCTGACAGTGCCGCATCGCTGGATTATCTTCAGCTTCTCCTGAGTACCTGTGCCCGTGATTCCTGCTGTTTGATCTCCTGTTTACCGACCCGGCTTGTTTGACCTGCTTCTGTTGTTCTCCTGGCTCCGACCTCTGGCTTGTACCCGATATTCTTTGTCTGCTCCCGGGACCCGACCTCGGCTTGGCTTGGCTTCTGCTCTCCGGTCTCCAGCTCAGGACCCGTTGCTCTGACCTCTGGACTGATCTCCCGTGTTTGACCCTCGGCCTGGCCTTGACCCTGCCTTTGGACTTCCTTGCACAGTTGCCCCCGGAGACTGGTCTTCTCAGCTCTTCCATCTACTACTGCTACCCGGCAACCTGTGCTACTGTGGGCACTGCATCCCTGTGTCATCTTCAGGGTTGTACTGCACTCGGCCGCAAAGGGAGCCCTCTCAGCATCTCGGCCTCCTTACCTTGATTGTGACAGTATAATCCAGCCATGTCAGAGGCCGACAGAGGTAACTCCCTGATGGAGGCCATCCTACAGGAAGTTATGGCCCTTACCCCAGCGATTGAGGGACTCCAAGAGAAGTATCTCCGGCTGAAGGAACATCTGCAGCACTCTCCTGAGTCGCCCATCCCCTCCGGCCAAGGTTCTACCACTATAATTACAACCTCTCCAGAGCCACGAGTCCCTGCACCAGAGTATTTCCATGGGGACCAAAGAAAATTTAGATCCTTCAGGAACTCATGCTATTTATACTTCTCCCTGCAACCTCAAACTTTTGCTTCTGAAGTAACCAAAGTGGGTTTTACCATTTCTCTACTAAGGGACGATCCCCAGACATGGGCCCACGGCCTACTAGAGCAACGCAGCTCTTTCATTAATACTTTGGATCAGTTTTTTCAAGCTATGGCTCGCTTATATGATGACCCCTTTCGGACAGCTACAGCCGAAGCAACCCTGTACTCCCTTCGTCAGGGTGAGCGGCCTGCGGAGGACTATACAGTGGAGTTCCGTACTTGGTCTACAGATGCTGGCTGGAATGAGGCAGCTCTAAAATATCAATACCGGATGGGGTTGTCAGAAGTCCTCAAGGATGAGCTAGCCAGATTAGAGGTTCCCCCAACACTTGAGGATCTTATCCGACTTACCATTCAGCTTGATAGGCGCCTACGGGAGCGCCAGTCTGAACGCGCTTGGACTCTTAATCCTATCCAGGCTCCACCTTCGGTCTGCCCGATGGCAACCTCTGTTCCGAATGGCCTGTTCCGCTCCTCCTTAACCACTGAAGAAAGACTTCACCGCCGACAGGCACACCTTTGCTTCTATTGTGGGGAGTCAGGACATTTTATAAACAACTGTCCCACAAGACCAAGTAAACCGACCCTCTGTACTCCATTTCACCTCCAAGTAACGAAGCCCGCTTCAGCCCACATCACCCTTCCTGTCACGTTGATGGTGGCAGGTCAAGAAGTCCACTTACAGGCAATACTTGATTCTGGGGCCTGCAGCTGTTTTTTGGATTTAACCTTGGCTAAGAGTCTTGCTCTCCCACTTCTTCTAAAGAAACAAAGACTGACTGTCCGTCTGGCCGATGGCTCCCTACCTAGCTCTGGCCATGTCACCAGGGAAACAAGACCCATTCTAACGACCACAGATTCGGGTCATCGGGAGTTTCTTAAATTTGATGTCCTGTGTTCTCCCATGTTTCCCGTCATCCTAGGAATCCCATGGCTTCAGGCACACAACCCTCGGATTGATTGGTTCAAGAAGGGTGTTCAGAGATTTATCGGGTTCGCAAATTTCTACCGAAGATTCATAAGGAACTTCTCCACCATTGTAGCACCCATCACGCAGACCACTCGTCAGCATACCAAGTTCCTCTGGTCCTCAGCAGCACAGTCCGCCTTTGACCAGCTCAAGACCCTCTTCACTACCGCACCAATTCTGCAGCATCCAGATTCCGCCTTACCCTACGTGCTGGAGGTTGATGCCTCAGAGGTGGCCACAGGGGCGATTCTATCCCAGCATCAAGACCCCAAGGCATTACTGCATCCCGTAGCCTTTTTCTCACGGAAGATGAGCTCCCCGGAAAGGAACTACGATGTAGGTGACCGGGAACTTCTGGCGATCAAGACCGCCCTCGAAGAGTGGAGGTATCTCCTGGAAGGTGCCGCTCACCCCATTCTGGTTTTTACTGATCACAAAAACTTAGAATATCTCCGCACGGCCAAACGTCTAAGACCCCGACAAGCCCGATGGGCTTTATTCTTCTCGAGGTTCAACTTCCATGTGACCTATCGCCCAGGATCAAAGAATGGCAAGGCAGATGCTTTGTCCCGAATGTTCCCAGATTCCCCAGAAAGAATCCCACCCAGTACAATTTTGTCTCCTCAGAATTTCCTACTAATCCAACCGGATCTAAGAGCTTCAATAGTGCAGGCCTCTAGCCAGTGTACAGAAACAGAAGTTTCTTCCCTGAGAAGCCAAGAAGGGCTTCTATGGCATCAGAATAACATTTTTGTTCCTCAGCAAGCCAGGTTACTCGTATTAAGGACCTTCCACGACCATCAACTAGCCGGCCACTTCGGAGTCCGGAAGACGATTGATCTTGTGCAGCGGTCCTTATGGTGGCCTACCCTAAGATCTGACTGTAAGGCCGCGTACACACGGGCGGACTGTTCGCTCAACTTTGTCCGCTGAACAGTGTTTCAGCGGACAGTCCGCCCGTGTGTGGGCTTTCAGCGGACAGTTTCAGCGGACAGTTTGACGGACAAAGTCTTTCGGAAATTCCGAAAAACTGTCCGCTGAAACTTTGTTTGAGCGAACAGTCCGCCCGTGTGTAGGCTACTTTCGAAATGAGCAAACTGTTCCCGCTCGGAGGAAAGTCTGCTCATTTCGAGCGCGTGTGAAGGTAGGCGGGGCCCGCGACGGAGACGTCGCGGGCTCCGCCGCCTGGAATGGACTTAAAGGGGAACTCCAACGCCGAAAAAAATCGGCGTGGGGGTCCCCCCAAAGTCCACAACAGACCCTTGTCCGAGCACACTACCCGGCCGGCCAGGAAAGGGGGGCGAGCGAGCGCGCCCCCCCTCCTGAGCCGTACCAGGCCGCGTGCCCTCAACATGGGGGGTGCCTTGGGGAAGGGGGGCCGCGCGGCCCCCCCACCCCAAAGCACCTTGTCCCCATGTTGATGAGGACAAGGGCCTCTTCCCGACAACCCTGGCGTTGGTTGTCGGGGTCTGCGGGCGGGGGGCTTATCGGAATCCGGGAGCCCCCTTTAAGAAGGGGGCCCCCGGATACCGGCCCCCCACCCTATGTGAATGAGTATGGGGTACAATGTACCCCTACCCATTCACCTGTAAAATAAAAGTACCCAAAAAAAAAACACAACACACGAGAAAAAATATTTTATTGCACAGCTCCGGGGGTCTTCCGTCTTCGGGGGTCTTCTCGCCGGACTCCTCCGCTATCTTCGTGTAGCTCTTTTGCTAGCGGAGGAGTCCGGCTTTCTTCCTCCCCGCCGCCGGCCTCTTCTCCCGACTTCGGGGGTCTTGTCCCCCTCTTCGGTTCTTCTGCCGGGCCACCGCGCCTTCTTGTAGCTCTTTTGCAGGCGGTGGCCCGGTCTTCTGTCGCCGCTGTCGCCGTCGCCGCCTTCCGTTCTTCTTCTTCTTCTTCTTCTTCTTCTTCTTCTTCTCCAGGAGATGTTGACACGACGCTCTCTCCGGCCGGAATGCCAGAGCCGCCCTGTGCTGCCACTTATATAGTGCCAATGGGGCGGTGTCACATGGTATATGTCACATGGGTTGGTCACATGGGTTGATGTCACATGGTGACCCCGCCCCCTTACGATGTCATAGTCCCCATGTGACATCAACCCATGTGACCAACCCATGTGACATATACCATGTGACACCGCCCCATTGTCACTATATAAGTGGCCGAACAGCGCGGCTCTGGCATTCCGGCCGGAGAGAGCGACGTGTCAACATCTCCTGGAGAAGAAGAAGAAGAAGAAGAAGAAGAAGAACGGAAGGCGGCGACGGCGACAGCGGCGACAGAAGACCGGGCCACCGCCTGCAAAAGAGCTACAAGAAGGCGCGGTGGCCCGGCAGAAGAACCGAAGAGGGGGACAAGACCCCCGAAGTCGGGAGAAGAGGCCGGCGGCGGGGAGGAAGAAAGCCGGACTCCTCCGCTAGCAAAAGAGCTACAAGAAGATAGCGGAGGAGTCCGGCGAGAAGACCCCCGAAGACGGAAGACCCCCGGAGCTGTGCAATAAAATATTTTAACCCTGTGTTGTGTTTTTTTTGTACTTTTTTTCACAGGTGAATGGGTAGGGGTACATTGTACCCCATACTCATTCACATAGGGTGGGGGGCCGGTATCCGGGGGCCCCCTTCTTAAAGGGGGCTCCCGGATTCCGATAAGCCCCCCGCCCGCAGACCCCGACAACCAACGGCCAGGGTTGTCGGGAAGAGGCCCTTGTCCTCATCAACATGGGGACAAGGTGCTTTGGGGTGGGGGGGCCGCGCGGCCCCCCCTTCCCCAAGGCACCCCCCATGTTGAGGGCACGCGGCCTGGTACGGCTCAGGGGGGGGGGGGGCGCGCTCGCTCGCCCCCCCTTTCCTGGCCGGCCGGGTAGCGTGCTCGGACAAGGGTCTGTTGTGGACTTTGGGGGAACCCCACGCCGATTTTTTTCGGCGTTGGGTGTCCCTTTAAGTCCATTCCAGGCGGCGGTGCCCGCGACGTCTCCTTCGCGGGCCCCGCCTACCTGTACACGCGTTCGAAATGGGCGGACTTGCCTCCGCCTTACGTGGGCGAGTCCGTTCATTTCAAAAGTTGAGCGAACTGTTTGGCAAACAGTTCGCTGAAACAGTCCGCTCAAAAAGTGCCGTGTGTGGGCAAGTCCGCTCATGCAAATTTTGAGCGGACTGTTGCGGCAACTGTTTGACGAACAAAGTTTCAGCGAACAGTCCCCGCGTGTGTACGCGGCCTAAGAAGTACGTTGACTCCTGTACAACCTGCCAACGTAACAAGGGGTCTAACGCTAGATCCTGGGGCCTGCTAAGGCCGCTACCAGTCCCAGAAAAACCTTGGAAGGAAATCTCTATGGATTTTATTGTGGAGTTACCTCTTTCTGAAGAGTATACTACCATCTTGGTGGTGGTGGACCGTTTATCCAAAATGGCGCACTTTTTGCCGATGAAAGGGACCCCCTCTGCCTTGGATACCGCAAGAATCTTTATAAAGGAAATTGTCCCATTACATGGTGTGCCCGACAGCATTGTATCGGACAGAGGGGTACAATTTACCTCCAGGTTTTGGAAGGAGCTCTGTAAGTTGCTGTCAATTAGAATATGTCTATCCTCGGCCTATCATCCACAGAGTAACGGTCAAACGGAAAGAACCAACCAGACGCTTGAACAATACCTACGATGCTTCTGTTCTTTTTTCCAGGATGATTGGGTTTCCTTGCTACCTTGTGCGGAATTCGCTTATAACAACTCAGTGCACGCCTCTACCAACCAATCACCCTTTTGGGCAAATTACGGGTTTCCATCCTTCATTTTTACCCAATACCATTCCTGAATCCACGGTCCCAGCAGTTCAGGACAGAGTAAACCTCATCCAAGCAAATTATCAAATGCTCCAGGATACCATGAAGAAGGCTCAGGAGGAGTACAAGAAACATTATGACAAGAGGAAGAGAATTAACCCTACCTTTAAGATAGGGGACAAAGTGTGGCTCTCAGCAGTGAATCTGAAATTGTCATGTCCATCTCGGAAGTTGGGACCCAAATTCCTGGGCCCTTTTGAGATTAGACGTGAAATTAACCCTGTAGCATTTGAACTTGCTTTGCCTAAATCTTTCAGAATTCATCCTGTGTTTCATGTCTCTCTTCTCAAACGTGTCATCTTCAGTCCTTTTTCAGGGAGAGAAGAAGTGCCCCCGCCTCCGGTTCAGGTTGGTGACGAAACCGAATTCAAAGTCGAGTCTATCCTTGACTGTCGTCGGAGAGGTAGGACAATCCAATTTCTAATTAAGTGGAAGGGGTATTCTGCTGAAGAGAATTCTTGGGAACCTGCAAGTTTTGTACACGCCCCTAGGCTCATACACAGGTTTCGTAGCCTTCATCCCGAAAAATGGGCTCGTTTGGGCATCCGGAGGCTGCCCCTTGGGGGGAGGCACTGTCAGGGAAATAGGCGTAACCTCGCGAGGTACGATCGTGTTAACGCGCGTCAGCGCTCACGGAGGCGCAATGTGGTTCCCAGACGAACGCCCGATGTTGCATCCGATCGAGTGCGAGTACGCGGTGTAGGACGAGCGCATAACGTTACACGTCGTAGGCGTACGAACGCGATGGCGTGCTCACGACGTAACCCAAGCACCGTGCCTATTTAAACGTTCACCTGACAGTGCCGCATCGCTGGATTATCGTCAGCTTCTCCTAAATACCTGTGCCCGTGATTCCTGCTGTTTGATCTCCTGTTTACCGACCCAGCTTGTTTGACCTGCTTCTGTTGTTCTCCTGGCTCCGACCTCTGGCTTGTACCCGATATTCCTTGTCTGCTCCCGGCACCCGACCTCGGCTTGGCTTGGCTTCTGCTCTCCGGTCTCCAGCTCAGGACCCGTTGCTCTGACCTCTGGACTGATCTCCCGTGTTTGACCCTCGGCCTGGCCTTGACCCTGCCTTTGGACTTCCTTGCACAGTTGCCCCCGGAGACTGGTCTTCTCAGCTCTTCCATCTACTACTGCTACCCGGCAACCTGTGCTACTGTGGGCACTGCATCCCTGTGTCATCTTCAGGGTTGTACTGCACTCGGCCGCAAGGGGAGCCCTCTCAGCATCTCGGCCTCCTTACCTTGATTGTGACAATTACAACATTAGCTGATATATAAAACCTCCTCCGGAGAATTATTCCCTCCCCTTCCCCTCCTATATACCTTTTATGTTCCTCCCTTACTATATTTACTATACTTACTTTACTTACTATACTCCCTTTCTTCATTCTTACTATAAACATACTTTAGAAGTTATGATCAAAACTTTAAAATCATATATTTTCTTTTAGACATATTTATATTTTCTTGGGATTAAAATGTTTAAAACTCAGCTATAAGAATGTTTTCAAATTCTAAAATATATAAGGCCATTTATTGTCATTCCCACGAGAATATCTTGAAATTCTTCTTTGCTTTATATCATCGGTACTTCAATATGTCTTTTTATTTCTGGTATCAAATAATTTGTCTTATATTCTGTACATGTAATTTATTTTAACATAAAATAAAAACTTTTAAACGAAAATAAATAAATAAAATAAAAATAAAAAATAAACATTGCTTCACTAAACTGTACTTTATAGTAGCATATCAATAGTTTAATAGTTTATGTGCTGTTAGAAATATGGCCACTCATTAAAATTATAAGTGCATCTGCACTCTTTACCCTTAGTCCCCATGCAAATTTTCACAAATATGATCTGCTCCAGCTTGAACGCAATGTAATCAGTACTAGGAACATATGGTTGGCTGAAGCGTTTCAGTTGTCATGCTCCTTTCCTCAGAGCTCTTGATGTTTTCATTGGCATGTAAATATCCATTTGTCCATGTGGATTTGATAAAATTTATCAATGGTAATGAACGAGGTGGTTGCGCCCTCCTGTATGTTTTTTTCAGTTTGTTTGGAAGACTTCCCGGTCGGTGTTGGACTGCACCCTCGATGAACATTGTGAAAAGAAGTGGGATTAAAGATTCCCCTTGGGTTTAGCGCTAAAGTATTTTTTTGGGACTACAAAATTTGCAAATACCTGCTAAAACTATACTTTCAAATAAGCTAATATTGTCTAATAACAAGAGTCATGTGTAGTCTTACTGGAACCTTGGTGTGCTTCGTCTATTTCTTTCAGATATGTGCAGTAGTTCATTGTGCCTCTGTGCAGGAGGCTTCTGTAATAAAGACCTGTTAAGGCTGCCCTCTCTCTTTGTGCAGCTTATTGGTCTTGTACCTGCCCCCTCCAGTAGAAATTCTGCAGGCACCTGTAGTGGGTGGTCCTGCTGGGTGCTTCCCACAGCTCTGCCCCCTGTTCAGCTTTGTACAGCCCAGTGATGATGTCATTGCTACTTTAGAAAGTAATAGCTGGGTTTCTAAAAGCATTTTGTACACACAAAATGGATTTATAATCTTTGTGGCTAATAATAAATGTATTTGAATGAAAAAAAGGGAAGGGAGAAGAGTCCTACAAATTTAGAGAGTGAGATAGTGTGGAGCTAAGTACTGCCTTGTGCCATTTCAAAGAGATCCACATAACTAAATTAATTGGTTATGGAATACAAGCCTGAGCCTTAAGTGAGATTCAGCCAGGCTGATAATAAATGGAATAAAGTTTAAGTAATTTGATCAACTGAGCAACAGTATAGTAATTAGTACACCTAGTCCCCCGGATTCTTTGAGGGTATATAGTGTGTCTCAGGCTAATGGACAATCTCTGGAACCCCAAATTAATTTAGAAAATCCTTGCTTAGAATTTATTTAGTGCAGTTATAGGTACTGGAAAGAGAAAAAGGTCCTGAAATAATAAAATGGTTTAGACAAAACATTATTTTGACCAAAGCAATTCTGCTCCTCCAGGACTAGAAAGCCTGACATTGACCATGTCTCCATCTCCTCTATTAGTTTGTTTAATACGTTTGGGTAGTTTGGTTTATAAAGAGAGGACATATGTGGAGTGAGCTTAATGCCTAGACAAGGCAGTGAGGTGTTTTGTATTGTCAAGAAAGGGAATATTGGGATTTTAGGCTCTGTACAACAGATTCTTCTAAACTGATATTCATTGCCTCCAATTGATCCCAATTGACTAGTAAACCAGAGAACTGCCCAGATCCGTTCAGAATGGATATCAAATATGGAAGAGTAGTTTGGGGCGAGTAATGCATATTTGTGTGCTCTAGTCCCACTGACTATACCTAAAATATTTCGGTCAGCACATATTGCTATAGGCAAATCTTCTATTGCAATGATAAATAGAAGGGGAAATAAATGGGCATCCTTGTCTAGATTGTGTCAAACGCTTTGCGAATATCCAATAATAACAGCATCTCCATTCCAAGAGGAACGCAAAAGAGAGATTAAATCAACCATTACACTTGATCTGCCACCTGCCTATGTGGGAGAAAATCCACTTGGTCTATGTGGATATATTGTATTATAAAGTTGGCAAAAATGTATCTTAGCAGATTTAAATCACTATTAATTAAGTAGATTGGCCTGTAATTTGTTACATTACTTGGGTCTTTGTGGTGTTTTAGTATGAGAATGATAAAGGCCCTAATAAAGTCAGTACTGTATCTATTGGGCTCTCTTTTTGTATAGCATTGAAATAATAAACTAATTGAGGGTCTAACGGCAGGGCAATTTTTTTTGTAATACAGGGCTGTCAGACCCTTGGCCCTTTAGCTGATGGGACTTATTTAACCACTTCAGCCCCGGAAGGATTTACCCACTTCCTGACCAGGCCATTTTTTATGGTACGGTACTGCATGAATTTAACTGACAATTGCGAGGTCGTGCGATGTTGTATCTAAACTAAATTGATGTCCTTTTTTTTCTCACAAATAGAGCTTTCTTTTGGTGGTATTTTATCACCCCTGCTGTTTTTATTTTTGCCTATAAACAAAAAAAGGGCAACAATTAAAAAAAAAATATATATATATTTTTTATCTTCCCCCAAAAAAGTAAAAAAACAAATTTCTCAGTTTAGGCCAATGTGTATTCTACATATTTTTGGTAACAAAAAAGTCCTAATTAGCGTAGATTAATAGGTTTGCTCAAAAGTTATTACTTGTAGAAAATAGGGGCTAGATTTATGGCATTTTTATTATTATTATTTTTTTTTACTAGTATTTTACTAGTTTTACTCTGCGATTTTTTGTGGGACTGCAACATTGTGGTGGACAGATCGGACACTTTTACCAGTTATTTATCAACTACCCAAGATCCATAATAACCCATCCAAACCACCTGGCAGACCCATTGTGAGTGGGGTGGAATCTTTATTTGCTAGAATTGGTGAATATTTGGACTGGTTCTTATAGCCTTTGGCTCAGAGTTGTCCTGCTTATCTGAAGGACAGCAGGAATCTTATGGAACTATTACAGCAAGTAGAGGTTAATGAAGACCATTTGTTGGCTAGCATTGATGTCAATTCTTTGTATACCAACATTCAACAGAAACATGCCATTGAGGCTGTCATGTGGGCTTTGAATAACATCAAAATGAAAAACATGCCTTAGATTTGGCTATGAGCCATAACTTCTTTTGCCATGATAAGCATTACTTTAGGCAAAAGAAAGGGGTAGCCATAGGTGCTAAATATGCCTCTTCACTGGCTAATTTACTCATGAGCCACTGGGGGAAAGATGCCATTTTTAGTGGAAATATACCCCAGCTTAAGTTCTATAAGCGTTACATCGATGACATTATTATCCTTTGGGCAGGATCAAAGGAGTCTTTTTCATAATTCCTGTCAAAAATTGGTGAGAACAGATATGGAATTTCCTTCTCAGCAACTTCTGACAACCAAAGCATCAACTTACTGGACTTAGTCATTTTTAAAGATAACCATCAACTAAAACTTATTTCAAGGAAGTGGACAGAAATGGTTACATTCCTCTGGGGAGCTGACATCACCCAAATGGTTAAATTCCTCTGGGGAGCTGCCATCACCCCAATTCCTAAGAGTCAATTCATGAGAGTTAAGCATAATTGAGCTAGAATTGATGATTTTGATGTACAGGCTAAACTTCTATTTGAAAGACTTATAGAAAAGGGGTATACCCCATGGAATCTGAATAAAACCTTGTCAGCAGTAAGACATATGAATTGAGACGATCTGTTTAAAAAGAAGGAGGCCAGTGAGAGAGATTTTGGAATCACTTTCATGACGGGCTTCACTCGTCAACACAAACATGTAGAAAAAATCATCCGCAAATATTGGCATTTGTTTTTAAAAGACAACAATCTTGCTAAAATTCTACCCAGTAAACCACAGTTTATTTATACCAACCCACCCACTTTATGGTTAAAACTTGCACCAAATGTCATTGATCCCCCTCAGAAGACCTGCACCTTTTTGGATCAGGTGGGATTTTTTAGCTGTTGAAGATGTGTAATGTGCAAAATATCTAAACATAGGATGAGAAAGACTACAGATTTTATAGCCCACTCCTCCCGTGAGTCCTTTAAAATTAATAAGTTCATCACATGTGGCACTACCCACGTCATGTTTCTTTTATCTTGTCCATGTGGACTCCAATATGTGGGCACGACCACTAGAGCATTGGGAGTTAGACTATGGGAACATGTTAACAGGATCAAAAAGGGATTTAAACATCATAGTTTGTCCAATCACTTTAGATTGTTTCACGGAAGTGACCCAAGTGGTCTGACCTTTTGTGGCATAGACAAAGTGAAACGACATTGGAGAGGTGGTAACCTCAAGAGAGCAATTTCTCACAATTAGACTCAGTGTATCCATCGGCTTAGAACGATGAACCCCTTGGGGTTGAACATTGAATTGGATCTAAATTGTTTTAGTCTAATTGGTAGTGTATTATCCTTTTTTCATGTGTTTCTGTTTTTCTTTTTTCTTTCTTTTAGTTTTTTTTTATTATTTTTTGGGGTTTATTTTCACTTATTTTTACATTTATTATGTTTTTTTCAATTTAAATGTTTATTATTATCTTTATTTTCATTTTTTATTTTTATTTTTATTTTAAGTTTTCATTTCCTTTGTTTTTGTGTTCATTTTGTTTTATATTTTTATTTTCATTTTTATTTTCATAATTTTTTAATTTTTTATTTGTATTTATATTTTCATTTATTATATATTTTTATTTTTATTATTTTTTTATTATTATTTTTTATTTTCATCTCTATTTTCAGTTTCTTTTATCTTTATTTTATTTTTATATTTTTTTCCATACTTTGTTGTTAGATTTTTTGCTGCAGTTATTTTTTTAATAATTTTTAAGTGTTATTAATGTCACCGCTAAACCAGAATTGACATCAAGTTCTTAGAAGTATTTTTTGTATGGCGATTTTATTTCCCCTGTGGTTTGTGCTCTATCCTCAAGAGCAACATTTTTACCCCACCGACAAGATGGACACAATGTCATTTTGATTGGTTTTCTTGGTTTCCCTCCTCCTGCATTTAACCACTTTCAGACCGGACCATTTTGCTGGTAAATGACCAGAGGTCTTTTTACACTTTGGCACTGCGCTGCTTTAACTGGTAATTGCGCGGTCATGCAATGTTGTACCCAAACAAAATTTGCGTCCTTTTCTTCCCACAAATAGAGCTTTCTTTTGATGGTATTTGATTGCCTCTGCGATTTTTATTTTTTGCGATATAAACGTAAAAAGACCGCAAATTTTGAAAAAAAATGATATTTTCTACTTTTTGTTATTAGAAAAATCCAATAAACTCAATTTTAGTCATACATTTAGGCCAAAATGTATTCAGCCACATGTCTTTGGTAAAAAAAAAGTCAATAATTGTATATTTATTGGTTTGCGCAAAAGTTGTCACATCTACAAACTAAGGTACGTTTTCTGGAATTTACGCAGCTTTTAGTTTACGACTGCCTATCTCATTTCTTGAGGTGCTAAAATGGCAGGGCAGTACAAAACCCCCCCAAATGACCCCATTTTGGAAAGTAGACCCCCTAAGGAAATTGATAAGAGGCATGTTGAGCCCATTGAATATTTTATTTTTTTGCCTCAAGCGATTGAATAATGACAAAAAAAAAATTTTTTTTTTTTTTTTACACAAAGTTGTCACTAAATGATATATTGCTCACACATGCTATGGGCGTATGTGAAATGACACCCCAAAATAAATTCTGCTGCTTCTCCTGAGTACGGGGATACCACATATGTGGGACTTTTTGGGAGCCTAGCCGCGTACGGGGCCCCGAAAACCAAGCACCGCCTTCAGGCTTTCTAAGGGCGTAAATTTTTGAGTTCACTTCTCACTACCTATTACAGTTTTGAAGGCCATAAAATGCCAAGATGGCACAAAACCCCCACAAATGACCCCATTTTAGAAAGTAGACACCCCAAGCTATTTGCTGAGAGGCATGTTGAGTTCATGGAATATTTTATATTTTGCCACAAGTTGCGGGAAAATTACAAACTTTTTTTTTTTTTTTTTTTTTTTCACAAAGTTGTCACTAAATGATATATTGCTCACACATGCCATGGGCATATGTGAAATGACACCCCAAAATAAATTCTGCTGCTTCTCCTGAGTACGGGGATACCACATATGTGGGACTTTTTGGGAGCCTAGCCGCGTACGGGGCCCCGAAAACCAAGCACCGCCTTCAGGCTTTCTAAGGGCGTAAATATTTGACTTCACTCCTCACTACCTATTACAGTTTTGAAGGCCATAAAATGCCAAGATGGCACAAAACCCCCACAAATGACCCCATTTTAGAAAGTAGACACCCCAAGCTATTTGCTGAGAGGCATGTTGAGTCCATGGAATATTTTATATTTTGCCACAAGTTGCGGGAAAATTACAAACTTTTTTTTTTTTTTTTTTTTTTTCACAAAGTTGTCACTAAATGATATATTGCTCACGCATGCCATGGGCATATGTGAAATGACACCCCAAAATAAATTCTGCTGCTTCTCCTGAGTACGGGGATACCACATATGTGGGACTTTTTGGGAGCCTAGCCGCGTACGGGGCCCCGAAAACCAAGCACCGCCTTCAGGCTTTCTAAGGGCGTTACAGTTTTGAAGGCCATAAAATGCCAAGATGGCACAAACCCCCCCCAAATGACCCCATTTTGGAAAGTAGACACCCCTAAATTTAGGGGTACACTAGTGAGACTAGGTAATAAATGGCGGGTGCCCTGAAACTATAAAAAAATAACTAACCAACCAGCGTCACCTGTAACAGTTATATGGTGATCACTGGTGAAAGGGTTAACTAGGGGGCAATCAGGGGGCTTTATGCGGTAGTATATGGGGGTCCCTGGCGCTATAAAAAGCTGCGGCGAACCTAAATACCTACTTGCCTAACTAGCGTCACCTGTGACACTAATACAGCGATCAGAAAAACGATCGCTTATTAGGCTGGGTTCACACTGGAGCGATGCGGGAACGCCACGAATGCGCGGCGGGTTCCCGCATCGCATGCCTCCCGGCGGCAGTTCACACTGCCCTATGCGAACTGCTGGGAGTGTCAGTGAAATGTTACTGACACCCCCAGATCAGTTCGCATATCGCAGTGCGATCTGCAAACTCGGATCGCATGGTGTGAACACCCATGCGATCCGATTCTGCTGCGGGCCAAAAAAAGGGTCCCGTGCGAATTTGCGGCGGGTGCGGCGGGTGTGGCGGGTGCGGCGAATGGCTGAACTCGAATCGCACAGAGATCGGATGTGATTTGCACTGCAGTGCGAATCACATCCGTTCTCAAACCGCTGCAATCTGAACCCAGCCTTAGTGACACTGGCGACGGGGGGTGATCACGGGGTTAAACCTTTATTGGGGGGGTTAGGGGGGTACCTTAGAACTAAAGGGGGCTAACCCTAACTGCCCTAACAGTTATTAGTCACAAATGACACCCGCCGGGTGATCAGGGGGTTAAACCTTTATTAGGTAATAAATGGCGGGTGCCCTGAAACTATAAAAAAATAACTAACCAACCAGCGTCACCTGTAACAGTTATATGGTGATCACTGGTGAAAGGGTTAACTAGGGGGCAATCAGGGGGCTTTATGCGGTAGTATATGGGGGTCCCTGGCGCTATAAAAAGCTGCGGCGAACCTAAATACCTACCTGCCTAACTAGCGTCACCTGGGACACTAATACGGCGATCAGAAAAATGATCGCTTATTAGGCTGGGTTCACACTGGAGCGATGCGGAAACGCCGCGAATCCGCGGCGGGTTCCCGCATCGCATGCCTCCCGGCGGCAGTTCACACTGCCCTATGCGAACTGCTGGGAGTGTCAGTGAAATGTTACTGACACCCCCAGATCAGTTCGCATATCGCAGTGCGATCTGCAAACTCGGATCGCATGGTGTGAACACCCATGCGATCCGATTCTGCTGCGGGCCAAAAAAAGGGTCCCGTGCGAATTTGCGGCGGGTGCGGCGGGTGTGGCGGGTGCGGCGGGTGCGGCGAATGGCTGAACTCGAATCGCACAGAGATCGGATGTGATTTGCACTGCAGTGCGGTGCGAATCACATTCGTTCTCATAAACCGCTGCAATGTGAACCCAGCCTTAGTGACACTGGCGACGGGGGGTGATCACGGGGTTAAACCTTTATTGGGGGGGTTAGGGGGGTACATTAGAACTAAAGGGGGCTAACTCTAACTGCCCTAACAGTTATTACAGTCACAAATGACACCAATGCAAAAAAAAAAAAAAAAAAAAAAAAATGACATTGGTGTCACTGTGACTGGGGGGCAGGGGTAATTGGGGGGGTGATCGGGGGGTAAAGGGGGGGTGTGAGTGTGCCTGGCATGTTCTACTGTGTGTGGGATGTGTTGGTGCAACTCACTGATCCGCTCTCCTCCGTGTCGGAACGAAAAATACCGACACGGAGGAGAGAATACATCACTTCCTCTCCTGTGTTTACATTACAGGAGAGGAAGTGATGTCACCGGGGATTTCTATTCGTCGGGAGCGATCGCGAGGGGGTGGCCATGAATGAATGGCCGTCCCCTCGTCCGGGATCGCTCCCGAACGAAAACCGACCGCCGCAGGCACCGGGCGGGGGCCCGATAGGGCCCCCGACCCGCGGGAGGCAAATCACGTACATGTACGTGCTTATGCCTGCCCGTGCCATTCTGCCGACGTACATCGGCGTTAGGCGGTCGGCAAGTGGTTAAAGACGGCTCAGCCAACCGGAAATTAGGTCCTTTGATGATGCCCTGTGGGAGTGTGAAACGCATAGACATAATTTCCGGTTCCTATTGACGTCACTTCCAGTTTCGTGGAACGCACGCCATGAACCGCGTTTTCTCATTCACAGCACTTTGTTGATGCCTGTTTTTATCTTACTTTTTGTAACTATCCATTCCCTTGTGCAATAAATCCATTTTTAGCGGTACTTCACTATCAGTCCATTTCTTTTTCATTTTGGGTACCTGTTTGTCTGGCTGAGAACCTTTTCAAGGAAGTTTTTACCGATGATCTGATGCCAACCCCAGCAGTCCTGGCCATCACTATTAAGCCTAAAGTGACCGCTAGACTTAAAAGCTGGAGGTGAGTGGGGACACAGGAGGGGGTGTTGTACACCTGAAAATTTCTGAAGCATGTTGCACTTTCTGCACTTTTAGATCGGAGCACTTCAGTCACTTTTTATGGACTCGGATGTTCATTATTTTCACTTATATTATATTTGCTAGCGCTGTATTGTATATATTTGCATTTTTCCAAGTGATTAGCACCTTGTGTATAGCAGCTGCATTGGTTATTATTTCTTTGTTTAATTTGATATTTAAATGATATTTTGCACACCACCAGTGCGAGTATATATTAAGAATATATTTTTACAAATCAGACACTTTTGACACTTTTTTGGGACCAATGATATTTACACAGCAATAAGTGCTATAAAAATACACTGATTACCGTATAAATGACTCTGACAGGGAAGGGGTTAATACCAGGGGCAATCAAAGGGTTAAATGTTCCCTAGGGAGGTGCTTTATAACTGTGGGGGGAGTGAGTAGAGCAAGATCGCTGTTCTTAATCACTAGGAACACACAATCTCACTCTACTTCCCTGACAGAACTGGGATCTGCTTTGTTTACAGTGGCAGATCCCCATTCTGCCTCTCTGTGGAGAAATTGCGGGAAGCCAGCAGACTTCGAACCCACTGGACCTGCTGATTGGTTCCCCTGCTAGCAAATGAGAAAGCGCCTACACATTGCCGTGTATGTGTCCAATGTACAATGACGGCGATTCACGCAGGAGAGCCAACCTGCCACAATACAACTGCTGTGGCTGGTCGGGAACCAGTTAATGGCCAAAAGGACCTTTTCAACAGTGATTTCCCTTTCCAATTATATGTGGTTATTTTTCTCACTAGGATTTAGGAATTTACTAGGTAGTAGTCTAACTGGGGTAAATATCTTGTAAGGGGACGCGGTTATTTAGGTGAATCGGGTTGATAGCCATATGTAGCTGTCTTAGCATTCACCCTTAATCAAATAAAATCAATAATGATTCATTTATATTTTAGGGGGTCTTTAACCCCCCTGGCGGTATTCCCGTGTCTGGCTTGGGGTGAAAATTCAGCACCATTAGCAGTAACCCTGAGCCAGACTCGGGACCGCATCGCTGGATCAAGGATGAGTTTACTTACCTTGTCCCATGGATCCAACGATGTCCACCCCGCAGTCCGAGCGTTCCGCCCTCCGCTCGATGTATCACACTGCCGGGCTCTGTTCCCTGTGAGTGTTGCGACGCACAGGAATGGAGAACGGCGCCAAATAAAAAAAGTGAAACATACACATTACATACAGTATATTCTTACATTAGTATATATTCTTACAGATTACATTGCTGTATGTAATTATTTCACATCCCCTTTGTCCCTAGTGGTCTGCCCAGTGCTCTGCATGCAGTTTTATAATATAAAAACTGTTCTTTCTGCCTGGAAACTGGAGATTGTCCATAGCAACCAAAACTGTCCCTTTACATCAAAAGAGGTTTTAAACCAGCTAGAACACGGCGATAATAAATTAGAATCACTCGCAGAATTGAGCGATAGCGAGTTGTGGGGAGATCCGTCATCAAATACTGAAAAGTAATGACAGTGACAATTCTGCAACTGAGCAAATTTCAGTGTTTTTGATTTGATTACATTATTGAATCATTTTTATTATTATTATATTATTATTTGGTATAATTATTTATAGTTATTTATTATATTTTAATTTATGATTTAATTTTTCAAACTTTATCATACCCGGGATTTCTTCTAGACACTGGTTTGAACAGATTTAAGTGAGTTATTCCTAAGCCCTTGTACACACGGTCGGACATTCCGACGGAAAATGTCCGATCAGATCGTGTTGTCGGATAATCCGACTGTGTGTGGGCTCCATCGTATTGTTTCCGTCGGAATATCCGACGGACAAAGTTTTAGAGCTGGGCTATAAAACTTTCCGACAACATGATCCGATTGGACTTTGTCCGATTGTGTGTAGAGAATTCCGATCGAACAAAGTGTCACGCATGCTCAGATCAAATTCCTAGACCAAAGCTATTGGCTACTAGCCTGAACGTAGTCCCGTCGTAATGAAATAACGTCATCACGTTTGGTACGATCGGATTTTCCGACAACTTTGTCCGACCGTGTGTATGCAACACAAGTTTCGGACAAAATCCGTCGGACAAAATCTGACAGATTTTGTTTATCGGAATGTCCGACCGTGTGTACAAGGGCTAAGAATTACAGGACTACAATATTGAGTACTGTCCATGATACTTTTTTTATTTGCACTAACATACAATTTTAGGACAAGCTTTTGGGGTATGTCCCCTTCTTCAATGTCACAATTGCACTAATACGGCTACAATCACATTAAATAGGACTACAATATAAAACGCCAAATTTTCATGCAAAATAATGGTACCGCTTTTTAGCACTTAAAATCTGAAATAATCATACCGTCAGGGAGGTTAAGTATAAACAAAAAGCGGTGTGTCTTTTTGATTTTTTTTTCCATGGGAATTTAGGAATTTACTAGGAAGTAGTGCTACTAGGCAAAAAATTTGGAAAGGAGGCACGCATATTTAGGTATCAGGTTGATAACTATACGTAGCTGTCTCAGTATTCACCCTTAAATTAAACAAAATCAAAAATGATTTCACTGTTAGATTTCAGGGGGTCTTTAACCACTTTCAGACCGGACCATTTTGCTGGCTTAAGACCAGACCACTTTTTGCGATTCGGCACTGCATCGTTTTAACTGACAATTGCGCGGTCATGCGATGTGGCTCTCGAACAAAATTGATGTCCTTTTTTTCCCACAAATAGAGCTTTCTTTTGGTGGTATTTGATCACCCCTGCGGCTTTTTTTTTTTGCGCTATAAACAAAAATAGAGCTACAATTTTGAAAAAAAAAACGCATAATTTTTTACTTTTTGTTATAATTAATATCTCCCAAAAATTTTTCCTCAGTTTAGGCCGATACATATTCTTCTACATACTTTTGGTAAAAAATTTGCAATAAGCGATTATTGATTGGTTTGCGCAAAAGTTATAGCGTTTACAAAATAGGGGATAGTTTTATGGCATTTTTATTAATAATTTTTTTTTTTTTTTGTTATATGTAGAAAAGAGATTGATTGCTTTGCCCTGGGGTGGCAATCAGAACACCCTAGATAAGAAGTGCCACATCCTAGTAATGGTCAGGGCTTTTTATCTGGCAGAACACACCAAAACTGCGTTCTACCACCTATTTCAGGCATTCTGTCCGTAAAATTCTAATCTGTATAGCCTGCGCCCTGCCTCCTGCGGAGGGAACACAGACAAACCTCTGTAGAGTTGTGTAGTCCTCTGCCCTGAGGGATGGAACGGAGCTTGTGAGAGCGGTCTCTTTGCTGGACAAAGTTGGGCAATCTTTTTGCTGACAGTCTCTTTGCTGGGCTTGACGGTCTCTTTGCTGGACTATGCTGGGTAGCCTTTTTGCTGGGCAGTCTCTTTACTGGGCAGTCTTTTTGCTGGACTAATCTGGGTGATTTCTATGCTGGGCAGTCTCTTTACTGGCCAGTCTTTTTGCTGGACTAAGTTTGGCGGTCTTTTTGCTGGACTAATCTGGGTGGTCTCTTTGCTGGACTAATCTGGGCCATCTCTTTTCTGGGCTGGGTGGTCTCTTTGCTGGGCTGGGCGGCCTCTTTGCTGGGCAGTCTCTATGCTGGGCAGTCCTTTTGTTGGGCAGTCTTTTTGCTGCACTAATCTGGGCGGTCTCTTTGCTGGACTAAGTTGGGCAGTCTTTTTGCTGACAGTCTCTTTGCTGGGCTGGGCGGTCTCTTTGTTGGACTATGCAGGGTGGCCTTTTTGCTGGCGGGCTCTTTGCTGGACTAAGCTGGGTGGTCTCTTTCCTGGGAATATCTCTCTGCTGCACATTTGGGAATGTCTCTTTGCTCAATATATGGGGGTGCAGTCGCAGACCTAAGCTGTGCAGTCTCTTTACTGGGCATTCTTTTTGCTGGACTAATCTGGGCAGTCTCTTTGCTGGGCTGGGCAGTCTCTTTGCTGGACTGCGGCTGTCTCTAATGCACTGGGAATGTCTCTGTGCTGCATATTTGGGAATGTCTCTTTGCTGCACATTTTGGAATGTCTCTTTGCTGCACATTTGGGAATGTCTTTGCTGCACATTTGAGAATGTCTCTTTGCTGCACATTTGGGAATGTCTCTCTGCTGCACATTTGGGAATGTCTCTTTGCAGCACATTTGGGAATGTCTTTCTGCTGCACATTTGGGAATGTCTCTCTTGCACATTTAGAAATGTCTTTGCTGCACATTTGGGAATGTCTTTGCTGCACATTTGGGAATGTCTCTCTTGCACATTTGGGAATGTCGTTGCTACACATTTGGGAATGTCTTTGCTGCACATTAAGTAGAAAATACAGCAAAAAATTAACCATTGATCAAACCCAAAAGCGCATCTATGATCATATCTTTTATTCCCAGTCGGCCAAATTGCTTACCCTGGTGAGCCGCCATCTTGGTCTGTATGATAGATTCAACACTACCATGGTCCAATTTATTGTGCTGGAGGTAGTACCCCAGGACCCACCAGGTGGCAACTGGGATAAGCATATCCTCCAAAAGGAGACATATTGGATTGAGAGACTGGAGGCAACTAAACCGCCAGGAATAAATGAGGTGCTATCCTACCGGCCCTTTCTTTGAAGGGCCGGTGGGATGCTACCCTTGATGCTACCCTTGATGCTACCCTTGATTCCCAGGTGCCCTCCATGATCTTCTACATCCGGTTGCTGATGTCACGTGGAACCATCAGGGATATACGAAAATCACGGGTCTTCCAGCCTGGAGATCACGGGCGGTGAATCGAGATCTCAATTTATCGTGCAGCTCTATAATATAGTGTGTTTTTTCTTCTCTCCTGCTGGAATTAGGAATTCTGCTGCATTGACCTATGTGATCGCCAGGTGGCGGCTTCCACCGAGCAACGTTGAATGCAGTGTAGTCAAGGGCACCATTCGTTTTGGTCTCCTTGGTGATGGGGGAGGAGTCGAGTCATTGCGCCACTCACAGCCAATATTGGAGATGCTACATCGTAGCGTCCCCAGTCATGTCTGCGCATTGATCCATGGGGCGGGCCCCAGACTTCTTTGTTGTCCAGAGTGCGCGCACCCACTGGCGCATGCGCAGTGATCAGCGGCTGGTCCGAGTTGACGTCAGATTTGCACTGACATCACTCAGACAGGGTGCATAAAATAGAGAGGTGGCACCTCCATTCCCCAGGTGTTCTGAGGGACGGAGGAGCCCAGGATTTCCTCACTTAGGCTTATCACCAGAATGAACAAACAGTGGGCAATGCTTATCTAGGTACATTGCTTTTTCTCTTTTTGAGACACTTTTTTTTAGTATATGTTAGGATTCCACAAAACGGCCCTCTATCTCTGCATGTGTATGGACGCAGAATTTGCCCATATGTGCAGGATAGACCTCTTTATTGTTGCTCTTTATCTCCAACTGGCCTTTAAAGTCTAAATCTGTATTGTCTAATTTGTCCCATCTGGGTTGTCTATATTACTGGCTGCATTGTGCATATGGACATATGGAGCAATTTTGCCTATTTGATTGCGTAACAATAGCATTTTTTGACATTAATTGTCTGTGATGCAGTGTTTGAGATTGCACATTCAATTCACGAATGAGCAATTATGCATATGATTACTTGTCTTGTAATATGGAACCTTGAAGTCAATAAAATAAAATTGGGGAATTTTGACATTAATTTATAAAATGTAGTCTTTTTTAATATATGGGGATATCATTCATAAATTATAATTTATGCCCCAATTGATATATATACATTTTTTTTCAGATAATATAGCCATGGCCGGCCCATATTAGTGCCTATAGGCAGCTGTGTATATAATTCTTTCACAGTAGCAATGTAAGTATCAAATTGCCTTTTTCGCATTTTTGCCCATTCAAAGCAATGTACAAGCCTGTCCAGTTCAATATACATATCTTATATATTTGTAGTTATCCGATGCACCCCCATACCACAATATCTACACTTCGAGGTGCTGTTCAGTCTAGGTGGTTTGCTCGATTTATGAGGTCATTCTCTCCTATCCATCAGGAGAGACTCAGTGTTGGTCTGTAACAGTGTTCCACCAGCGGGGGTGATTTTAAAACTGAACACCAAGTTTGGTGAGTTCACACCATATGTATATATGATCATTCATTGCTACATTGTTTACAATGATTGAATCTTTTGTTTTTATCTCTCTGATTAATGATACAGAGCTCCTGAAGAAGCGATAATCTTAAATCGCGAAACATGTCGAGCAAATTTTTAATTCATAAGGACATATGAACAGCCTATTCAGGATATGCCATACCATAGGACAGGAAGCACACAAGAGGCACTTAACATTTTGGGTTTGATCAATGGTTCCTTTTTTTCTGTATTTTCTACTTTATATGTTTTAGTCAATGTGCATTGTATATGTTGTCTATAAATGTGAATAATTAAAAATTTGGTATATTTTATATGTGCTTTCAAAGTCCATTTCTTTCTATTTTTCGATATGTTATATGTAATTGTGGATGTAGGAATGGTATTTGTGATTGTGGATGTTTTTGTAATGTTATTTATTTCAATGAAAAAATTAATAAAAAGATTTTGAAATATAAAATATGTGGTTACGACAACGAGGGGATAGATAACAGGGAAGTGAAATCATTGAACTCCTGTTGCATGGAAACCTGCTTGTCTTTGTAAAGGACGGACTTTAGGGATGGTTGGAACTGACTATATTTTCCTGGCCAATAGCCTACTTGGCTTGTCTGCCTGAGAACAAAATCTGGCTTGAGTCCACCAGAAATGCTTCTCTGTTTTCATGGTGAGGCAAACAGTTAGTTCCAGACTAGCCACCTCAATCTTATCTTGCAAATTGATGTGTGGATTACATTTCTTTTGGTCATCTCTTCTTCTTTCTGTTTGAATAGTGCTTCCTAGTGTTTCTTATACCTGGTGGCTATTTCAATAAGGATCCCTCGAATGCTGCCCAGGTCTGACTGGAGTGTTAGCTAAAAAAAATTGGGTGTTGTCTGTGTGGACAATTCAGTTTATATGAGGATGGAAAGAGGATCTCCTGCAGAAAAATGATCTTGGCCCCTACTAAATGGAAGTATTGAATAACCCTGTGTTGCTTAAATGGTGAATTTAGTCCCTCAGCATTATGGGAAAGCATAGTAATTGGCCTTAGGGTGGACACGGTAGCCATGAAAAGTACAGGCGTGGGCAGTGGCAATGACAAAGTGGACTCTGGGCACGTGAAGAGAAAAAGGGAAAAGAGAGATAAGAGAGAAGCCTTATGGGGGTAGATGAGATTTCCTGAGAATGAGAAGAAAACCATAAAAACAAGTCCAAAAAACCCAACCTTCACTAAACGGAGGAGAAAAATCTGCCACAAATACAAAGAATGTACAAGCCCCTTACAAGGGCCGAAAAAGTCAATGTTTTCCAGATAAAATAGACCGGCAGGTATGAAGCCAGAGTAGGGTTTTGGTTATGTTGAAACAGCCATTGCTGAACATCAACTAACAGATAATATGAAGTCAATACTGCAGATTTAGTAAACAAACAGTATAGTAACATTGCATCAAACAAAACAAAATCAGTTAAAAGACACAACTAGCAGTGCAATATTAAGTAAAGAACAGGCATAGTCGTAGTTGTAACTGAACACATATCTTAAGGTGCTTATGAGGGGGACCCTGAGAAATCTAGGGTGTATGGACAAAATTTGAAAACTTTTTATGGTTTATGTAGACACTGGTAAAGAATGTTTACTTTGCAAACTGAATGTTCAGCTTTGCGAATATTGTGATGCTGTTTACCTAAATTGTCCAATTTTATGCAAGGCATATTTCTGTTGAATGAATTTCTCTAGCCCATGATAGGGTATTGAAACTGAATGTAATTTTACCATACGCATTAAGCCAAGTGGACATCAACTTTGTATACTATACATTCACTTCACAAAGTGAAGACTTTCTACTCCTATTAAATAGTAAATTAACATCTGCGAGTCAAAATATTTTACTTAAACAGTTCTGTCTATGTAACACTGATAGCTTGTGCACAGCAATAGAAGAGTGGGCAAGGTAATCAATGCTTCTTCGAGTGAGTAATTGACCTGGCTATGCTCTTTTGCAGGGATGAATGGTTCATAAATGTAGCGGAACACAATTGCAAATAATTCACAGATAAAAAAGGCATATGAATAAATATATGTAAGAACTGAGTATTTAGCTGTTTACCCGGAGATCAGCTTTAAACTGTGCTTTAAAACCTCAAAATTGAATTATTATTTAAAGTTATCTGATAGGACTTCTTCCAGAGGGTCCTAGGAGAACCAGTGACAGCCGTCATATATAGAAATACTGTATATATACATACATATATATACCTATAGTATATACAGTGGTGTGAAAAAGTGTTTGCCCCCTTCCTCATTTCCTGTTCCTTTGCATGTTTGTCACACTTAAGTGTTTCGGAACATCAAACCAATTTAAACAATAGTCAAGGACAACACAAGTAAACACAAAATGCAATTTGTAAATGAAGGTGTTTATTATTAAAGGTGAAAAAAAATCCAAACCATCATGGCCCTGTGTGAAAAAGTGATTGCCCCCTAAACCTAATAACTGGTTGGGCCACCCTTAGCAGCAACAACTGCAACCAAGCGTTTGCGATAACGTGCAATGAGGCTTTTACAGCGTCCTGGAGGAATTTTGGCCCACTCATCTTTGCAGAATTGTCCTAATTCAGTTACATTGGAGGGTTTTCGAGCATGAACGGCCTTTTTAAGGTCATACCACAACAACATCTCAATAGGATTCAGGTCAGGACTTTGGCTAGGCCACTCCAAAGTCTTCATTTTGTTTTTCTTCAGCCATTCGGTGGTGGACTTGCTGGTGTGTTTAGGATCATTGTCCTGCTGCAGAACCCAAGTTCGTTTCAGCTTGAGTACACGAACAGATGGTCGGACATTCTCCTTCAGGATCTCTTGGTAGACAGCAGAATTCATAGTTCCTTTTATCACGGCAAGTCTTCCAGGTCCTGAAGCAGCAAAACAGCCCCAGACCATCACACTATCACCACCATATTTTACTGTTGGTATAATGTTCTTTTTATGAAATGCAGTGTTCCTTCTACGCCAGATATACTTGGACACACACCTTCCAAAGAGTTCCACTTTTGTCTCATCGGTCCACAGAATGTTGTCCCAAAAGTCTTGGGGATCATCAAGATGTGTTGTGGAGAAATTGAGACGAGCTTTGATGTTCTTTTTGCTCAACAGTGGTTTTCTCCTTGGAACTCTGCCATGCAGGCCATTTTTGCCCAGTCTTTTCCTGATGGTGGAGGCATGAACGCTGACCTTAACTGAGGCAAGTGAGGCCTGCAGTTCCTTGGACATTGTTGTGGGGTCTTTTGTGACCTCTTGGATGAGTCGTCGCTGCGCTCTTGGGGTAATTTTGGGCGGCCGGCCACTCCTGGGAAGGTTCACCACTGTTCCATGTCTTCGCCATTTGTGGATAATGGCTCTCACTGTGGTTCGCTGGATTCCCAAAGCTTTGGAAATGGCTTTATAACCCTTTCCAGACTGATAGATCTCAATTACTTTCTTTCTCAATTGTTCCTGAATTTCTTTGGGTCTCGGCATGATGTGTAGCTTTTAAGGATCTTCTGGTGGACCTTACTGTGTCAAGCAGCTCCTATTTAAGTGATGCCTTGATTGTGAACAGGTGTGGCAATAATCAGGCCTGGGTGTGGCTAGAGAAATTGAACTCAGGTGTGGACAACCACAATTATAGTATGTTTTAACAAGGGGGGCAATCACTTTTTCACACAGGGCCATGATGGTTTGGATTTTTTTTCACCTTTAATAATAAACACCTTCATTTACAAATTGCATTTTGTGTTTACTTGTGTTGTCCTTGACTATTGTTTAAATTGGTTTGATGTTCCGAAACACTTAAGTGTGACAAACATGCAAAGGAACAGGAAATGAGGAAGGGGGCAAACACTTTTTCACACCACTGTAGATAGCTTTCAAATATAGAAGTGCATTTTTGTTGCATTTTTACTTATCAAAATGCCCTCCACCTACAGCGCAGTGGTGTGAAAAGTTCTATAGAATTTAAAGGGAAACATTTTTCCTGCATTTTTACCTTGCAAGAAAAACGTATCAGTGTGAAACGGCCCTTAGCATTGCCTAGCACTGTGTCAAGCCAAAATGAATACTGCCTGCAGTGTTCAGCAGGCACTGATGCCTTGCAACCGCCTCTACTCAAACAATGTAATGTCCTGCGGGCCACCACTTACTATAAGCCCAAATTAGGGTCTCTCAAATGACACTATAATTTTGAATCAGCAGCTAGCGTTGCACATGTCTCATAAATCATGCAAAGATGATCCAATATTCTAAAGTATGCTGCACTTTCAAACTTAAAATCCAAATAGTGATATATAACAAAGCAATAAAGTGATAACGTGCTAAAGTACATTTAATATTCCAAATAAAGTGCTTTCATGCAGGATATGATAAAACATCCATATGGTGAGAAAAAAGCAATCAATAAAATCCTTAAACCAATATAATGGTGAACTAAACTATAAAAATCCTTATAAAAATATATTATATAGCATATCAGCAAGTTCACACGCTCTAAGGTGAGCGGCCATTAACTGGGGGAACACCTGACTGCACACGCACTACCTTAATATTGGATTGATATCACAGCAACCACTGAATCACATGGATTACATTGGAGCACTTTTGAACTTTTTTGATTGCACAGTACATTGTAGCACTTTTTTCTCACATATGTGTGTGTGTATATATACATAACTTTATCAATTTATTGTTGTTATATAGCACATTCTTTCATTTCACTATTTGGATTTTAAGTTTGAAAGCGCAGTGTACTTTAGAATATTGAACCGCCTCTAGTCCCTTCTATTGAAACACACCACAAGCCCACCATAAATGTACATATACATTAACATTGCAAACACACCTATGGCATGTACAGTACATTGCATTTACCTTGAGGTTACAAAATGTCAAAAGTGATCATTTTCCATTTTATCGTTGTACAAATTAAAAAACACATCTCACAGGGCGTATGAGGAACATTGCCTGATGCAACATGAATGCCCGTGCAATGCAACCAAAACGCTCATTAACATTATAGGTGCGTTAATGCGCATAAAGGTTGCTGTAGAATACAACTGTGTGAAAGAATTCTTAATCATTGTTTTGCCTGTATGGTGTGACAACCATATTTGTGTTTAAACATGCTAGGTTTAGTGCTTAGTACTGTTGCATAGTCATTGAGGCTGTTTCTCTAGTCTATATTCACTTCAATTATCCAATTGTGTACAGATGATATATGTAAACAGGAATTTGCTTTACATAACTGGATAATTGTAATGATTATTTACACAATGCATTAAGTGAAGATTCTCAAACTCCTCTGTAAATCTGCTTTAATTATTGTTTTGCATATATGTTGTAAGTTGTGACAGCCATAATTGTACGCTATTTTAAAGGCTAAGTTTGCTGCTCAGTTTTGTTGTTTTGTCATTTGGGCTAATTTCCTAAGGGCTTGTTTACACTTGCAGAGTGTTCTTGCCACCCCCAAACACTCCACCTTAAGCTGCTAAAACAGCGGATGAAGGCATACACATGCCGCAGCAATGACAAGAATTAAACTCCCTGTTATGTTTGGCAGCCAGTACCCATGACCCATTCAAGTATTCAGATATGAACCATTCAAGTGAATACAATGCATGCAGTTGGGGGGAAGCGGCGTGGCCTTTTAGGGATTAAAACACGCTGTGAGGAGGCAACGTAACTACCTCCTGACCTTCTGTCAAACATCCTCTGATAAGTAATCCATCATTCTTCACAGGGCTACTATGAGCACTAAAGTAGTTGAGAATCTTCATACAATAATTTGTATGAATACTCACTTCAATTATCCAATCATGTCCAGAATAAAAAACAGAAATTTTAACATAACTGGATAATATAACTGACTATTCACACAATTTATTGTTTTAAGATTCTCAACTCCTTTGGTAAACGAGCCTAATTGTATTTATTGCTTCTCCTATTCTACTGTATGTGGGAAGTGTTCTGTCAGCAGAATTTTCATTAGCTGGTAATTGATTTGCTTGCAGCCTGGAAGCTGATTGCAAACATCTGTTATATAGTAAGAAAGTAGAAAAAGCACCTACATTTATATACGAAACTCTATATCTCAGGAATAAAATGTGAAAAACATCACAAGCTCAGTTAGAAACACATTGTTTTGAGATTAAAGTATAACTATAGGCAAACCTTATAACTATAGACAAACAGCTGTCAGGATTTATTGCTGCCTGCGCCCCTTTAGGGAGATTGTCCCTCTCTATTTGTCCTGTTTACCGTTATCACTGAAAGTGAGAGTAAAAGTAAATGCCACATTTTGGTTTATCCTCAGAACAGTAATAGAGGGAAAATCTTCCAAAAGGATCACTTATTCTGGTGTCCTGGTGACAAACTAGGGATTTCCCCATATTCGAGTGATTTCCTCTTACTTCCTGTTTTGGCTTTGGGACAGGAAGTAAAAGGAATTCTGAATGGGACACAAAAGTAAAAAAAAAAAAAAAACTAACATGGGTTACAACCCGACCCCACTCTACCCAAAATTAAAAACAAAAAGTTTTGCCCTTAGTTATACTTTAGACATTATATTTTATTTCTTTACCCATAGGGCTCATTCAGTCCATCTAGTGCCTTACTTTTCCTCTTCCCTGCCTTTTACATATCTTATACCATAAAAACTTTAAAATAATGTGAGCATCATGTCAATAATTGTGGTATGGTAAACTGTAAAGTGAACAATTTCTCAATTCTAAAACCTTCCAAATACAGTATATAGAATAACTCTTTTAGAGTAGATTTAGACTTGTGTCTAAATCTCCCTTTCATCTAAAGCATGATCCACATTCGGATCACGCTCCCAAAGCTACTGATAGGCAGTGAAGAAGAGATACAATGCCTCCTCACCCCGTTTTGACCCCCTTTTTTCTGACAAATGCACCATAACCGCATGCATTGCACATTGTTGCAGGATATTTGTGGCGTTTTTCCATTTACTTGAATGTGTAGCGACCGCTACATTTCGGTTAAGCTGTGCAGCAGGTGCAAAACAAAGCATCAGGTTTGCAGCATGTAAATACCCCCATCCACTGCCTATTGCAGCTTAAGGGAGGAAGCAGTTGGCAGGTTTCAGAAACTGTGTATTTTTGCCGCCCTCCCAACCATACATTTAAATGAAGCCCTGAGGGGGCCTTGAATGTATTAGGCCATCTTGAGAGGTTCATTTTAAAAGAATAGATTGCTAGATATATTTTTTTCTATTATACAGTATATAAATGTAGGGTTCTTTTTAAAGTGCACCTTTATATGTCAGTACTGTTGAATATAAAATTATTATTTCATGCTCTGTTTAGCACGTATTAAAAGCCACATCTTGTTCCATTAATTTAATTATAGAAAGCTACGTTCAGTATAATCAGTGAAAGATGTATGAGATCTTGTTACTTGTAAGCTGCTAAGACTCATGTGACCCAGCTGCCATAATATGCTGCCCTGTCTATTCTTTTTAAAATGTTGATTCATGAAAGGAATACAATAGGGAGTTCTCTTGTAATACACCCGTTCGCGTATAAAGCAAAAATACTATGACAGCAGTCACCAATGACTTTTGAAATGTCAGCCTTTTAAACCGATTATGTAATAATAATGCACATCACTGCTTTCCTTATTAGATAGAGTGACTGTGACCTTTATCAATGAAAAAAAAAAAAGTAAAAAAAAAAACTTTTGTTCTATTTTATGCTTCTGATTGTGTAGGACAACAAGAATACTTTTTACATTGTAACTTTCTGTGATGATATGTTAACAATTACAATACTGATTCCGTTATATAGTGTCTGTGCGTGGGTGTTTAAAGGAGACCATTTACTCAGCAATAACTAAATATGGCACAACTTCAAGAAATAGATTGTCTATAGTGTTTCCTTGCTCATAGCAAAAACGCATGGACATATTAGAATTATAGCTCTTGTACTCCTTCTAGTCAAAACATTAGCAGCTAGCAGATCAGCATTTTGGAGTCTGGACCATGGCAAAAGCTTCAGAAATGCAGTGGGATATTTTCTCTGCATTGATCCTGTATGTCTGTTAGCATGATATAGTGAAGGAAGAAAAACATTCATAATAACTTTGGATGTAGGGTATTAGCATTTCATATTTGCTCTCCAAGTAGCTATCATGGTCTTCAACAACATTCTGCATTCTAAGTAGACCATTGTTTAACTATTTAGGGACATCTGAATTAAAGCTATCTATAAAATGACTTGCGGTATGATTACCTTTAAATGTAAACAATATTTTGTGTATTGAGTTCCAAGCTGAGTATTGTATTGTGTATTGTGTGTTCCAAGTTGTGTATTGGGTTTTAAGCTGAGGGTGCTGCAATGTCAGAGCACCTGCCCCAAATCTGCAACGCACTCCAGTGTGCAAGTAGGCCCAACTGTACTTGCCTAGAGCAGGACGGGGCTCTTCATGTTAGATTAGAAACCCACTGACATCAAAGCTGGGATATACTTTCTCTCACTGAAGCCAATGTATAGGAGCAAACTTCACCTGACCGCCAATATGAGGGAGAATCCGTGCACTGACCACTAATGTAAGGAGGCATGCTTCAACAGTGGAAGCAAGCCTTTTAAACTGGTAGTCAGTAGGAGGAGTGCCCTGTTACACTGTGATCTGTAGCAGGAGAAAATGCTTTTTTACATTGGTATTGGGAGTCAATGGAAACATTGGTGTTCAATAAAGAAGTTTTATATACATATTATTGTTTTACAAATAAAAACAATAATAATTGATGAAATTAATGACAATTTGATAATAAGCATTTCTTTATTATGGTTTATATATTACAATTAATAAAGAAAACAAGAATACTTTAAAGCTAAACTCTAGTTGGGTTGATCACCCCTCGGCTCAGATCGCACCAGAAATCTCGAACATCCAAACATTCAGACCTGTACCGGGAACCCTATTAAAGTCTATGGGACACAAACTTGAAAAATAATTTTGAAGGTTTTTATAGAGAAAATTGAGTACCGTCTGTGATACTTTTTTTTATTTGCACTAACATACAATTTTTCAGGACAAGCTTTCGGGGTATGTCCCCTTCTTCAAGGTCCAAGCAGTACAGTACTGCTTGGACCTTGAAGAAGGGGACATACCCTAAAAGCTTGTCCTGAAAAATTGTATGTTAGTGCAAATAAAAAAAGTATCACAGACAGTACTCATTTTTCTCTATCACAATTGCACTAATACGGCTACAATCACATTAAGTATGAAGGTTTTTATGCAAGTTATTGGACATAAAAAGGGTATGGGAGGACAGGTACTGCCCTGGGGGACATGTATCAATGCAAATTTTTTTTTAAAAGATTGTTTTTACAGGAGCAGTGTTGAGAAGAGGCCCTTGTCCCCATCAACATGGAGACAAGGTGCTTTGGGGTCCCCCTTGTTGACAGCATGTGGCCGGGTATGGTTCAGGATGGGGGGCGCTCGCTCCACCCCTTCTCCTCTACTGCTGTGTCGTATGCCCAGATAAGGGCCTGGTACGAAATTTGGGGGGGCCCACTCAGTTTAGTTTTTTTACATTTTGATGTGGAGTTCCACTAAAATCCATACCGGATCCAAAGGGCCTGGTGTGGATGGGGGGGGGGGGGGGGGCCCGCACCATTTTTTTTTCACTTTTTTCTATTACCAGCAATTTTTTTTTCATTCAGTTGTCAGCAGTCATTCAGCTGTCTACATCCTTAACCCATTGTTAAGGATGCAGCTGCCAGCATCCCAGCCCACTCTTTAACAATTAGCTATTCACTGTTCCCTGTTTGGGCAAAGCTTTGCTCAATCAGGGCTTAGAATGCACTGTGCAGCACACAGTGCATTGTGGGTGCTTGGCGGTTGAACATCCTGCCAAGTGCCCCATAAATTTGGGTGTAGCAGCTGTAAATCACTGTGGTAGTAAAAGCTACTGCAGTGATGGCCCCAATTTTCTAGATGCCATGCTGATTAGCTGCCCTTCTTCATAATAATCAGAGGGGGTCACTCACACAGAAAAGCATTCAGGCAATGCCCTGCATCCTTCTCAATGAATGCAAAATAATTTGTGTTTGAATGAGATGGAGATTGAGACTTCACTGTCCTTCCACTTCACCTCAACCAAGAAAGAAAACCTCCTGAATATCTGTATCCAATTTTATATTAGAGACAGAAAAAATTTCTTCCTGAATTCATAATGGCAGTCAGATCAACTCAATGGATTTCCATAATATCTTTCAGTAACTCAAACTTTATGCCCTTCCACCTTCACTGGTCCCTGTTGTATTCTGGGAACTGTGTTTTTCCCAGAACACAACGAAGGGGGAGGCGGGCATCTGCGGCTAGCTATTCCCGGAAGTGGGTGCAGATACCTGGATTATACAGGTATCTGCACCCCCCCCCCCCCCGAAAGGTGCCAATTGTGGCATTGGAGGGGGGGGGAGGAATCTGATGAGCAGAAGTTCCACTTTGTTGCCAATTTTATATTAGAGACAGAAAAAAATTCTTCCTGAATTCCTAATGGCAGTCAGATCAACTCAATGGATTGCCATAATATCTTTTAGTAACTCAAATTTTATGCCTTCCACCTTCTAAAGGGAATTAAAGCATATGTTAAAGAGGAGGGTGTCACGTACCTGGTGGACGAGCCTGGAATGCAGGGAGCGGCCCCTTGTAGCCCCTGGCTCAAGAACCCCTGGAGGTGGTAACAGAGATTCGAAAGTTCAGGGGGCACAAGTGCCTGGCAAGTGAAGGCAGGTCCGGATAACAAACAGCAACACGGACAGCAGTCAGCAGGAGACAGCAGGCACAGACAGGTGGACTGGCAAGACAACGGTCGTCAGTGGAGACAGCGGACACTGGCAGATCAAGGCAGGAACAGCAGGCACAAGCAGATCCGGACGGATCAGTAGACAGCAGCAGAATCGGGTACAGGCAGGGTCGGCAGCAGGCGGGCAATACAGTACAAGGGTAGAGGCAGAGACATGGTCAGACAGGCAGGTAGTCGGTGGCAGGCAGCAAACAAACGTGGTCAAGAACAAGCCGGGTCACAGGAATCAAGGTAACAGGTAACTGGTAAACAGAATCTCCGAACACGCTGTAGACTGGACAGCAAGAGGGGAGTGGAAACCGAGTCCTTAAGAAGCCTTTAGGGCGCCAAAGCGGTCGCACGACGGGTCTGCGTGCCCCCGCGGGTGGCCGTGCGCCCGTTCGTGACCCCGCGCACCCGCGTGCGCTCGTTCGCCACGTCGCGCACCCGCGTGCGCCCGATCGTACCGGCACGCACCCGCGTGCGTCCGTTCGCGTTAACACGCGCTAAAGGGAAACGACGGGTTCTCAACATTGGACCTCTGTGGGCAGATCTCCCATGAACGATCGGGACGCCAGGACGGTCGTGACATTGCCCCCCCCCAAGGGGCAGCCTCCGGATGCCCAGTTGTGCCATCTTATTCGGGTGGGATCTCTTAAAAGCAGAAATTAGTCTTTTCGCGTGGATATTGGATTCTGGTTCCCAAGAGTTCTCTTCAGGCCCGTACCCCTTCCATTTAACCAGAAATTGAACCTGGTTCCGTCTCTTCCTACAGTCAAGTATGGATTCAACCTCGAATTCGATTTCCCCATCGACAATCACGGGTTCTGGAGGATTGGTAACTCGATCGGAAAAAGAATCTGGAACTGCAGGCTTAAGTAGCGATGCGTGGAAAACAGGGTGAATCCGAAAAGACTCCGGAAGCTTTAGCTCGAATGCCACACTATTCAGCTTTCTTACGATTGGGAAGGGACCCACAAATTTCGGCCCCAACTTCTTGGATGGGCAGGACAGTTTGAGATTCAGGGTGGACAGCCAGACCTGATCCCCGACCTTGAGGTCCAGTTCCCCCCTTCTTTTCTTATCAAATACCTCTTTATTATATTCCTGCGACTTGGTCAAGGTTTCTTGCAAAAGCTTGTTATTTGTCTCGAAGAAGTTGAGGTTCTCCTGCACCGCTGGCACCGGACACTCGGGAAGGTCGCCAGATAGAAATAGTGGGTGGAAGCCAAAATTCGCAAAAAATGGGGATTGCTTGGTGGCGGAGTGAACTGAATTATTGTAGGCGAATTCAGCCAAGGGTAGAAGCGGGGCCCAGTCGTCTTGAGAGAAAGACGAGAAGCAGCGTAGATACTGCTCCAGCGTCTGGTTCGTCCTTTCGGTCTGGCCGTTGGTCTGGGGGTGATATGCTGAAGACAAGCGGAGATCAATTTTCAGCGCTCCGCAGAGCGCTCTCCAGAACCTCGAAGTGAATTGCACCCCCCTGTCAGATGTGATATTAGCGGGGATGCCGTGGAGTCTCACGATCTCCCTAATGAAGGTCTTGGCCGTCTCTGTGGCTGAAGGGGTGCCCCTCATGGGTAGGAAGTGGGCCATCTTGGTAAGCCTATCCACCACGACAAAAATCGTAGAGTACTCTTCTGAAGGGGGTAACTCGACGATGAAATCCATGGAGATCATCCTCCATGGTCTGTCAGGAACGGGCAGTGGCTTCAGTAGACCCCAGGCTCTTGACTTACTGCTCTTGTTTCGGATGCAGATGATACAAGCCTCAACATATTTCCTGCAGTCATCTTTCATTCGAGGCCACCAGAACGTGCGTCGGAGTAGCTCCAAGGTCTTGTGTACCCCAAAATGGCCGGCCAATAGGTGGTCGTGACAGGCGGCCAGAACCAAAGTCCGTACTTCCTGGGGGACAAAGATCCTGCCCTCGTACCAAAGAAGATCATCGCTAGAAGACAGCGAGAAGCCAGGTGGAGGAGTAGTGCCTATGGAGGCCTGCTTAACTTGAGATACTAAATCCCCCTGGAGCAGGAGGAAGCTCCCCGCGGAGAGAATGGTATCCGAAGATGGAGAACTTTCTGGTTGGCCGTACATGCGCGACAGGGCGTCGGGCTTGACGTTCTTGGATCCTGGACGGTAGGTAATGTGTAATGAAAACCTAGAGAAAAAGAGCGCCCATCTGGCCTGACGTGGTTTCAACCTCTTTGCTGATTTAAGGTATTCTAGGTTCTTATGGTCTGTATAAACCAGGATCGGGTGGGTGGCGCCCTCAAGAAGGTAGCGCCATTCCTCGAGTGCTGCCTTTATCGCCAACAGCTCACGATCACCGACATCATAATTTTTCTCTGCGTCGGACAGTTTACGGGAGAAGAAGGCAACCGGGTGTAGCAAGGACTTGGGCCCTTGTCTCTGGGAGAGCACCGCCCCTACCGCTATTTCTGAAGCGTCCACTTCTAGGATGTATGGTAGAGCGGAATCAGGATGCTTTAGGACGGAAGCCGAAACAAACAAGTCCTTCAGAGTCTTGAAAGCCTCTTGCGCTTCGGGGGTCCAACGGAACTTCTGACCCTGTTTGGTCAATCCGGTGATAGGGGAGATGATAGAGGAGAATCCCCTGATAAATTTACGATAAAAATTAGCGAACCCCACGAACCGCTGAACTCCCTTCTTATCGGATGGGGCAGGCCAGTCCTGAATAGCAGAGACCTTCTGGGGATCCATCTCCACCCCCTTTACGGAAATAACCAGACCAAGAAACTGGATACTCTGTTTTTCGAAGATACATTTTTCAGGTTTGGCGTACAGGCCATGAAGTCGGAGACGAGCCAGGACATTCTTGACGTGTTCTCGGTGGTCGGCTAGAGTGGAGGAAAAGATTAGAATATCATCAAGATAAATTATTACGAATAAGTCAAGGTAGTCTCTAAAAATGTCATTGACAAAATGTTGGAATGTGGCTGGAGCATTGCACAGTCCGAACGGCATTACAAGGTATTCGAAGTGCCCAAAGCGGGTACGGAAGGCAGTTTTCCATTCGTCACCCCTCCGGATGCGGACGAGGTTATAGGCACCCCGAAGGTCCAGCTTGGAGAAGACTTTAGCAGAACCAAAAGAAAAAAAGGAAATAACTGCGCTAAGGTTAAATATGTGAATGTGTGAATGTGTAAATGTATAAAGAAAATCCTGTAAGGATATTCAGCTGCGGCTTTCGCTATGTCACATACATGCAAATAAGAACGAAAAAACCCATAAGCCGCGCTAAATAGATACCAAGGCAAATGCAACCAACTATTTGTGCAGTGATATAAAAGTAAATGTTGAAATAAATATTAGTAAATACCGTATATACTCGAGTATAGGCCGACCCGAATATAAGCCGAGGCCCCCAATTTACCCCCAAAAAACTGGAAAACGTATTGACTCGTGTATAAGCCGAGGGTGAGACATGGCTGTCCATCCCTGTGTGTCCGTCCATCCCTGTGTGTGTGTCCGTCCATCCATCCCTGTGTGTGTGTCCATCCATCCATCCATCCATCCCTGTGTGTGTGTCCGTCCATCCATCCCTGTGTGTGTATCCATCCATCCATCCATCCCTGTGTGTGTGTGTGTGTGTGTGTGTATTCATCCATCCATCCATCCCTGTGTGTGTGTGTGTGTGTGTATCCATCCATCCATCCATCCATCCCTGTGTGTGTGTGTGTGTGTGTGTGTGTGTATTCATCCATCCATCCATCCCTGTGTGTGTGTGTGTGTGTGTGTGTGTGTGTGTATCCATCCATCCATCCATCCCTGTGTGTGTGTGTGTGTGTGTGTGTGTGTGTGTGTGTGTCCGTGCAGCCTTGTGTGTGTGTCCAGCCTACCTGTGTCCCAAGCCTCCGTCCCGAGCCGCCGTCGTCCCGAGCCTCCTCCGTCCCGTGCCAGGCCTCCTCCGTCCCGTGCCGATGGATCGCCGCTCCAGGATCGCCGCTCTTCTCGGCGGCCATTCTACAATTCAAAAGCCGCGCCTCCGCCTGTGATAGGCGGAACACTCAATTTCCCAGCAGCCTGTGTTCCGCCTATCACGGACATCCTCTCATACTCGTCCGTAGGTGCCCCTGGATGACGCAATTTTGTTGCGAAACGCGTAGGGCTGAGCGGTGCGCTACTTATCACCTCGGTTTTGTGACGGGTTCCAGGAGAACGAGTCTGTCCGTGTGCGTCCGGCCGGCGCCACGGACTTAAGGCGCTTTCCTTTTTTTATACGCTTGTAAGTGTATTTTTATATTTTTAATTTTAAAATAAAAAGGGTTTTACACTATTTTGAGTTTTATCTTTCCCCTATGGCTTTGATGTCCCTGACTCTGAGTCTGTTTGGACTACTGAGTTGAGTGTCCGGGAGTGAGTTCTCTTCCCAAGAGTTCCTAAAAGAGTGAATCCAGGAAGACATCGAGGAACCTCTTTTATCTTGTGGTTGGAAGTGACGTCCATTCCTATTAAGCCCCGTGTGACCCTCTGTAGTGGGGGGTCATTCATATCTGGTAAGCAGTAAATCTTATCGTGTGTTGGTGGTGGATTGAATATAATTGCTCCCATATTTGGATTTCCAGGAAGAGTGTGGCGTTTACTCAGAGGACCCTTACTGGGCCTTACGTTACCCCCCTTTTTGTTTTTATACGGACTCATTGTTCACACATTGGGTGTTTATATTTTACAATAGGTGTGTGTTACTGATTCCCATTATATGTGCCCATCAGCATTTGTGGGTTTTTGGGATCAGGAATCCTAATACTTATATGTTCTGTATCACGTATATGCATATACACATATAGGGTTGCTATACTCTATACAATATTTGTTTAAATATTTATTTGTTTATTTTGCACAAGCAGTTGGTTGTATTTACTAATATTTATTTCAACATTTACTTTTATATCACTGCACAAATAGTTGGTTGCATTTGCCTTGGTATCTATTTAGCGCGGCTTATGGGTTTTTTCGTTTAGCAGAACCAAGTCTCTGAAAAAGTTCGGGTACTAGTGGCAGGGGGTAGCGATTCTTAATGGTAATTTTATTCAATGCCCGATAGTCCACACACGGGCGTAGGGAATGGTCCTTCTTTTCAACAAAGAAAATTCCTGCGCCTGCCGGGGAGGTGGAAGGTCGGATAAATCCCTTCTCAAGGTTGTCATCTAAGTAGGACCTCAGGGTACCCAGCTCGGACTCAGATAAGGGGAAGATTCTTCCGAAGGGAATCTCTGCCCCAGGTAGTAATTCAATTGGGCAATCATATGGCCTGTGGGGTGGTAGGGTTTCAGCCCCCTTTTTACTGAATACATCCAGGAAATCGTGGTAGTCCTTGGGTACAGCTTGTCGGGTCTCAGTGTCTGTTTCCAAACAGAGGAGGGCAGAAGAGTCTCTATCATCAACGGGGCAACAATGCTGACGGCAATAGTCCGAAGTGAACTCAATCTTTCCAGTGGCCCAGTCGATGCGTGGATTGTGTGCTCTCAACCAAGGCATGCCTGGAATGATGGGAAACAGTGGCGACTTAATAACATCTAGGCATAGGAATTCCAGGTGGGTCCCGGCAATGGTAGCAGATAAAGGGGTAGTCTTCTGGGTCACTGGTCCGGATTCAAGGGTAGAACCATCGGCCAAAAATACTGAAAGTCCCTTCTCTCTGGGCCGAAGGGGAATCTTGTTCTTTAGAGCGAAGGACGAATCCACAAAGCCACTACACGCCCCAGAATCAATAACTGCGTGAGTCCGGACAGTCCTTTCTGGAAGCTGTAAAAGAACAGGGACAGCCAGGTGAGTAGTGTTGTTAGGTAGCACAGGTAAGGGAACAGATGGAATGAAAAGGCACTTACGCATCTTAGCTGGGCAAGTGCGAACAAAATGTCCTGATCCTCCGCAGTAAAGGCAAAGGTTTCCAACCCGGCGACGTTGACGTTCCTCAGGTGTCAGGGACGGACGGAGTAGCCCCAGCTGCATGGGTTCCGGCTGATCCAGTGTGGCTGTGGCAGGAGCAGGTGGGGCCGCATGACTCGAGCTGGGTACACGTGGCAACATCCAGACGGGGCGTGTGGCTGTGGAGGAACGCTCCTGGCGACGCTCTCTTAGACGTCTGTCGATCTGGACCGAAATGTCTATGAGGGCTTCCAGGGTCTCTGGGATGCCTACACGTGCCAATTCATCCTTCAGCGGTTCAGATAGGCCCAAACGGAACTGGTACCGGAGGGCTGCGTCGTTCCATTCTGTGTCGGAACTCCAGCGTCGGAATTCCGACACGTAATCCTCCACAGGCCTGCGACCTTGTTGCAGGGCGTGTAGGGCAGCCTCTGCGGTCGCAGCAAGTTGAGGGTCTTCATAAAGTCTTGACATTGCCAGGAAAAAGGCGTCCAAAGTGTCTAAAGATGGATCCTTTCGCTCCAAAAGGCGGTGTGCCCAGGCCTGCGGTTCGTCCGTCAATAGGGAAATGACGAACCCCACTTTGGTCGCCTCGAGAGAGAAGGTCCTTGGTTGTAAAGCGAAAAAGAGCTCGCAAGAGTTGTGGAAGGCTCTAAACTTGTTCCGGTTGCCCGAAAATCGTTCCGGAGTAGGGACCCTGGGTTCGGGTGGCATCATCACCACTGATGGTGGGGCATGGAGCCCGGAGGCAGCTGGCGAGGTCGCAGACAGGGCTTGAACTTGTTCCTCCAGTCGGCCATAACCTTCCTGCAGATTCTTCACCGCCTGGGTAAGGCCGGCAAGATGGCGGCAGAGCTCGTCCATAGGGGAGGCTCCCTGCGTAGGCTCGGACATGGCTGTCCAGTACTGTCACGTACCTGGTGGACGAGCCTGGAATGCAGGGAGCGGCCCCTCGTAGCCCCTGGCTCAAGAACCCCTGGAGGTGGTAACAGAGATTCGAAAGTTCAGGGGGCACAAGTGCCTGGCAAGTGAAGGCAGGTCCGGATAACAAACAGCAACACGGACAGCAGTCAGCAGGAGACAGCAGGCACAGACAGGTGGACTGGCAAGACAACGGTCGTCAGTGGAGACAGCGGACACTGGCAGATCAAGGCAGGAACAGCAGGCACAAGCAGATCCGGACGGATCGATCAGTAGACAGCAGCAGAATCGGGTACAGGCAGGGTCGGCAGCAGGCGGGCAATACAGTACAAGGGTAGAGACAGAGACGTGGTCAGACAGGCAGGTAGTCGGTGGCAGGCAGCAAACAAACGTGGTCAAGAACAAGCCGGGTCACAGGAATCAAGGTAACAGGTAACTGGTAAACAGAATCTCCGAACACGCTGTAGACTGGACAGCAAGAGGGAAGTGGAAACCGAGTCCTTAAGAAGCCTTTAGGGCGCCAAAGCGGTCGCACGACGGGTCTGCGTGCCCCCGCGGGTGGCCGTGCGCCCGTTCGTGACCCCGCGCACCCGCGTGCGCTCGTTCGCCACGTCGCGCACCCGCGTGCGCCCGATCGTACCGGCACGCACCCGCGTGCGTCCGTTCGCGTTAACACGCGCTAAAGGGAAACGACGGGTTCTCAACATTGGACCTCTGTGGGCAGATCTCCCATGAACGATTGGGACGCCAGGACGGTCATGACAGAGGGCCGCCTTAAAAAAAATGATTAAAAGTCAGCAGCTACAAATATTGCAGCTGCTGACTTTTAATAAATGGACACTTACCTGTCCAGGGTGCCCGCGATGTCGGCAGCAGATGATGAGCAATTGCTCGTCTCTCGGCTGTCCCACCACCATCCTCGGCCAGAAAATCAGGAAGTGAAGCGTGGCGGTTTCCCTACTGCGCATGCGCGAGTCGCGCTGCGCATCTTCATTGGTCCCTGTTGTGTTCTGGGAACTGTGTGTTTCCCAGAACACAATGGGGGGGGGAGGGGGGTGGGCGATCTGCAGGTAGCTATTCCTGAAAGTGAGTGCAGATACCTGGATTATACAGGTATCTGCACCACCCCCCCCCCCCCCCCGAAAGTTGCCAATTGTGAGGGTGAAACTCCACTTTAACCTTCAGTAACATAGTTAGTCATGTTGAAAAAAAAAAAAACAAGTCTATCCAGTTCAACCATTTAAAAAAACTAAAAATTCATGCAATCCCAAATACACAATCCTGTATCCACAGTTGATCAAGAAGAAGATGAAAAATCCCAGCAAAGCATGATCCAATTTGCTACGGCAGTGGAAAAAAATCCTCCCTGTTCCCCCGAGAGTCAATTCGATTTTCCCTGGATCAACTTTACCTATAAATGTTAGTACCCAGTTATATTTTACGTTATGTTACATTACTTTGCCCAGCTGTGCCATTCTTCTGACATATATCTACAGGAGCCGGTTGGCAAGCAGTTAAATAAATTAGTTGAAAAAAAGCAAAGATTCATTTTGCAAAGAATGCTCAATCATGTGCAAGGAAAATAAAAATAAAAATAGGAAAGGGGGCATGGTCTGTGTATGGCCGTGTGAAGATGCGAGATACACAAGCTCTCAATGCGATAGCCCTATCAGGCATCAGCCCAGCGGCATGACAGTGAGAGACCAGAACCTCCCATAGGGCAGCCAAGGCAGCTAAAGCAGGGGAATTACAATCTGAGATCAAACAGTTTTTTTCCGCCGGTTCAGAGACCAGGACCTAGGAGTAAGAAGACGGGCTCACTGAGTCAAATTACCAGGAGCCTGCCTGTGCAGATAGCTCAGGCACGGCTGGCTGCGAGGATGAGCTTGGAAGCTCTTCAGGATACCCCGCAGAAATCACAGACATCGGTAGTGGCTGGAAGGCTCCCCCCTCAGCGTGGGTATGTGGAGCTGAATAACCTAAGGGTGGAAGACTTGAAGACACTTATTCATGCACTTTCCACCAGAGCAGACATAGCGGCACTTATCTCCAAAGTGGAAGAGATACATCAAAAGAAGCTGCAGCTGATATGGGGGATCTAAAAACACTGTCAGTCTGGCAGATGGTGAGACAGCATTACAAACCCTGGAACAGCATGTGACCGTACTGGAGAGAGATAAGCTCTCTCAGGTGGATATCGTAGTGGGACTCTACAACTGAACCTGATTAATTTGGAGGACCGAAGTCATTGTAATAATGTGCAGCTTTAGGGTATTCCAGAAGCTAAAGACCAGGACAACCTTCGGGATATAGTAATATCTATTTTTCAAAAGATGCTTGAGAATACTATAGCCCCAAAACTGGAGCTCGACAGGGTTCATAGAGGATTGGGCCCCAAGCCTAGAGACCCTAACTCCCTCCGTGATGTAATATGCCATTTACACTATTTTGCACATAGAGGGGCTATACTTGGGAAAAAATTGAAAGCAAGAACGATAGGCTTTAAGGGGGTGCAATTAAAAATGTTACCTGACTTATCAAGAGCTACACTGCAGTGTAGAGCCCTACTTTGTCCAGTCCTAGAATGGGTACGAGAGTCAGGTTATACCTACCGTTGGAGGTTTCCAATCTTGGTTTTGATAAGAAAAGGCACTTCCTCATTTTTACTTCGATCCCAGGTTGATTTACCAAAGCTTTTTTCATCTTTTGAATGTTAAACCATTTTTGGTCCCAGACTGGTGTCAAAAACCATGAAATCAGACAGAGACAGAAGTACCGTTGAATCACACTTGTTTAATAATAAAAGTAAAAAGAACAAACATAGTCAAAACCTTATCAAAATTCAGTAACCAGAACAGATAGTCAGCCAAGCCAGAAGTCAGGGATCAAATTAATGGAACAGCAAGCAGAATCTGGAGCCAGAAGGGATGTCAGCAAAGCCAGTCTTTAAACAGGAAAGCAGCAGAGAGTTTCTTGTGATGTGATCAAGGCAAAGGCATAGCTCCTCTGGACTGGACAGCTTAAGAAGGCAGGACTGATAAGCAGGATCAACAGCTGAATAACTGTGGAGAGAGATGGGAGTTGGCAATTAGACGACAGCTGAGTGGCCAGCTCAGAGAAGGTTGCAACTAGTTCCACGAATGTCTAACCTCAAAGGAGCCGCAGAACTATAGACACTATTGACAGACTTATTAACATATTGAGTGGGGACCTGAATATCGAAATTCTCTCTCTTTTTCTCTTGGAGAAATTGTGGGTCCTCTTTTTTGGGGGTTGTCCCCTTTTTTTGTGGAGGCCTATGTATATTCATATTAGCCCCTGATTTTTTGGGTTCCCTTAAGGATCTGTTTCAGATGATGAGATAATTTAGATACAGTATATGGGTAAGATGTAGGGAATGTTGGGGGGTGGGAATGTGTATATATATGTATATATGTTGGTGACGCTTACGTTTATATTGATATCTATGTGGATGTCAATAGGATAGATGATTCCTTCCTTCCTTGTTCTTTCTTTTTTCTCTCTTTTTTTCTACCCCTTTTTTATTTTTTTCCCCAGGACAGTATTGTGTAGTATTATTTAGATAAAATTTAAAGGTCTGGGAAATGTAGAATCCTATATGTTTCCCTTATTAGATATAGTTGAACTTTGATCACTTGACTTGCACACTGTAGAAGCAGAGGGTACTGAAGTATTGAGGGGAAAGGTGCGACCAGGTGGTCAATAATTGTATTAAGTTAATTCAGAGAGATTGCCCTACATTCATCAACCTTAAAATCTCACCCTTGCCCTCTTCTTTTTCCCCCCTTGGAATTTATTAAAACACTCCTTTTTTTTTGTTCTCTCCCCTCATCGTCCCCTTTTTTTTAAAAATTTTTTTGGGGGGGGGGGTTGAACATGGAAAGCACTCGTTTTTTTTTTTTTTTTACACGTATTAAGAGGAGGTAAAGGTTTAAGGGGAGATTATCACAAGGAATAAAAGACAAGTGGTGTATTTAAGTTTTTAAAATGATAAGGAAGTAATAACACCAGGGGATATGACAACAATCCACAAGGGGTAAAGTACACAATGTAAAATACACAATACATAATACACAATACAATACACAAGAGGTGCATTAATATACATGAATACACAATATGCAAGCTGGGTTATATGGGCAATAGGGAGAAGAATTAGGAGGGCAAGGACATGTAATCATAAAAATAGAATGTAAGGTTAGGGGCTGAAATTAAATGTATTATTTAATATTAGTATCAAGGAACATATAGAGGCAAATGGGGAGAAGGGAATGGGGAGTTTAGAAGGAGGAAAATAATTACTAGGAAAGAGAAGAGATATGTTTGTTCTTTGGTTTTATTTTATAGGATATTAAATTAATAAGATGAATTTGACATGATGGTTTTCTCTTCTCCCCCCCCCTTTTTTTATTCCTTCCCTCCCCCTCTTCATTATAGATATGTTTCTTTAAGATCAAGGAGATTGAATATGAATTATAGCTATAGATATGTATTATTATTGAGATAGCAATCATGTTATATCCATGTGCTGATTTTGCTTTCATTTATTAACCACTTGCAGACCGGACCATTTTCCTGGTCAAAGACCAGACCACTTTTTGCGATTCGGCACTGCGGCGCTTTAACTGACAATTGCGCGGTCGTGCGACGTGGCTCCCAAACAAAATTGACGTCCTTTTTTTCCCACAAATAGAGCTTTCTTTTGGTGGTATTTGATCACCCCTGCGGTTTTTATTTTTTGCGCTATAAACAAAAATAGAGCGACAATTTTGAAAAAAACGCATTATTTTTTTGCTTTTTGTTATAATAAATATCCCCAAAAATATATAAAAAAACATTTTTTTCCCTCAGTTTAGGCCGATACGTATTCTTCTACATATTTTTGGTAAAAAAAATCGCAATAAGCGATTATTGATTGGTTTGCGCAAAAGTTATAGCGTTTACAAAATAGGGATAGTTTTATAGCATTTTTATTAATAATTTTTTATTATTTTTTTTTTACTAGTAATGGCGGCGATCAGCGATTTTTATTGTGACTGCGACATTGTGGGGGACCCATCGGACATTTTTGCACATTTTTGGGACCATTGTCATTTATACACTAATCACTGCTATATAAATGCAGTGATTCCTGTGTAAATGACACTGGCAGTGAAAGGGTTAACCAGTGGGTGGCAGTGTAGGGGTTAAGTGTTCCTAGGGGTGTGTTACTAACTGTGGGGGGGGGTTGGGCTTTCATTTAGTGAACACTGATCTCTGCTCCAATCACATGGTTCAGCGTCAGAGTTCAGCGTCACTAGTTGCTAGGCAGAATGGAGAAATGTTGTTTACACAGCATTTCCTCCATTCGGCCACTCCGTGAGACGATCGCGGGGATGCCCGCGGCGATCGAGTCCGCGGGTCCCGCGACCGGACTCACGGGGGTCCCGAACCAGCGCGGGAGCGTGCCGCCGGCGGCGCGCTCCCGATGGCAGGGCGGCATTGAATATTGGACGTACCTGTACGCCAATATGCCTGCCCGTGCCATTCTGTCAACGTACATCATCGTGCGCTGGTCGGGAAGTGGTTAAGTGGCAGTATAGGAAAGCCATATAGCTTTATATTTTCTTTAACCACTTGCTTACTGGGCACTTAAACCCCCCTCAGTCCCATACCAATTTTCAGCTTTCAGCGCTGATGCACTTTGAATGACAATTGCGCAGGCATACAACACTGTACCCAAATGAAATTTTTATCATTTTTTTCCCACAAATAGAGCTTTCTTTTGGTGGTATTTAATCACAGCTGGGGGTTTTATTTTTTGCTAAACAAACAAAAAAAGATGCAAAAAAAAAAATCATGTTTAATAGTTTGTTATAAAATTTTGCAAACAGGTCATTTTTCTCCTTCATTGAAGTGCGCTGATGAGGCGGCACTGATAGCCTGCACTGGTGGGCACTGATAGGCTGCACTGGTGGGCACTGATAGGCTGCATTGGTGGGTACTGATAGGCTGCACTGGTGGGCACTGATAGGCATAGTTAAGGCGGCACTAATAGGCACAGATAAGGCGGCACCGATGGGCACAGATAAGGCGGCACTGATGGGCAAAGACGGGCACAGATAAGATGGCACGGATGGGTGGCACGGATGGGTGGCACAGATGGGTGGCACGGATGGGTGGTACTAAGGGGCACTGATAGGTACCACTGATAGATGGGACTGATGGGCACTGATAGGTGGCACTAATAGGTGGCTCTGATAGGTGGCACTGCTGGGCACTGATGGGCGGCACTGCTGGGCACTGATGGGCACTGATGGGCGGCACTGCTGGGCACTGATATGTGGCACTGGGGTGCAGCACCTTTGTTGAGGCAGACTGTGGGCACTGCTGGGTGGCACTGTGGGCACTGCTGGGTGGCACTGCTGGGTGGCACTGTGGGCACTGCTGGGTGGCACTGTGGGCACTGCTGGGTGGCACTATGGGCACTGCTGGGTGGCACTGACAGGGGGGACACATTTTTTATTCAGGCAGGCAAAGCAGGGGGCAGGTGGGCACTGGCAGGGGGCAGGTGGGCACTGGCAGGGCTGGCCGTGATCGGGACTGATGTCCCGATCACGGCCGCCGGTGATTGGCTTTTTTTTTTCTCCTTGCGCTGTCAGCGCGAGGAGGAATCATAGCCGGCTCCGTTATATCACATGATCAGCTGTCATTGGCTGACAGCTGATCACGTGATAAGGGGTCGGGATCGACCCCTTGCACGGATCGGTGATCAGGCGAGTCTCGTAGACTCGCCGATCACAGAGCGCGCCCCTCAGGGGGCGCACAGGCCGCTCGTGCACGGGACTACGTCAATAGACGTAGTCCCGGAAAAGGAGATCCGCGCTGTAGCCGTCATTCGGCTATAGCGCGGGTCTCAAGTGGTTAAGGTTTATATGGTTTAGACGAGCTGGTGGAGATAACGGGTGGTTCTCTCTTCTGGATCATGCTCAACTACTTCTTCCCATTAGGCCTGCACTCATATAAGGACAGAGGTAGTAGGTTGAGTGCTTAAAGCTAGTTTGCTTTAGTTACCCTTGGGGAGGTTGCAGAAGCGCATCCTCCAGAGGTGTTTGTTGAATAGTTAAGTTTTTTTGTTTTTTTTTAAATCTTCTCCCCTGCCTCTAGATTTACTCCTCTCTTTGAGTGCCTGTGGTAGAGAGTGGGATACATGAAATGGATTCCCTCTCAATAATGTCCCTTAATGTTAAGGGATTACATACCTCTGAAAAGCGACATATACTCTTTCAGGACCAGAAACGGTTAGGGGTTGATATAGCATTTATTCAGCAAACACATTTCAGGGAGAATAGCCTTCCTTTGCTTAGTTATAGAACCTTCCCAATGGTTTACTATGCTACTAACCCTGTCGCTAAGACGAGGGGAGTGTCTATTCGGATTTCTAGTAAGATTCCATGGTCATGTTCACAATCTCTGGTGGACACTGGGGGCCAATATCTACTTCTGAAGGGTAGGATTAGGGGGTAGGGGTAACATTGGCCACTTTTTACGCCCCTAATACACAGCAGGATCTTTTTATCAGGAGATTTTTGGATAAGCTTTCGGGATTCCTGGAGGGTCGGTTGATCCTGGGGTGGGGGGGATTTGAATATCCCCCTGATTATCAAGGAAGATACCTCAGATATTGTAATGGATATGATTGAAATATCACAATGGAATGTCTATTCCATAATATGTTTTTAAATATATAAGTACATGTTTCAAACAAGCTTCTGCTTATTAGCCTTAAACTCATACTCAATAGATAATGTGCACAACTCACCCCTCCCTTATCATGGAACAGCAAGAGTTAACGAAAAGACTGCGCCTGCTTCTACACCCAAAAAGAGGTTATTGATGTCGAGAAGCAAGATACCTACCCTATATGGCTTTAATAGAATGCTACTCCCCTATATGGACAAGGACCCAGCTTAAAATCGATGTACTGTCATGTATTATCATAAGATGTATACGTTTTTGTGGTCACTTTGTAGTTTGCAAAAGCCTGCCTAATCTGTTAATGAAATGTCCGGCTGTCAGTATCAGTATATAAGTTGAAAACACAAACTAAAATAAACAGAAAGTTTGATACAGTGAACATGGTGTCTGTCTCAGTGAATTTTGCTTTTGGTGTGGCCACACCCTAACACTGTTAATCTGACCAGGGGCAGAAATAATCTTGGACCTTGACTGGTTTTAACCAAAACAATATCTTTGGGGGTTTCAGCTGTACCCCCAGTAGCCCAGAAATGGATCCATTGGTCGCTTCATGGAGCAAGATTGGTGGATGTATGGCATCTGTTTTCGTTCTGGGGAGAGAGAGACTAGTCTTATTATTCACATCCACATAAGACATATTCTCGTATTGATTTTTTCTTTATACCACATAACCAATTGCATTCAGTAGAGGAAACTAGGGATTAGGGATGAGCCGATCGGTTTGCATCCAGAACATGTGAACAGGCAAAAAATTGTTCGAACACGCGAACACCGTTAAAATCTATTGGACACAAACATGAATAATCAAAAGTTCTAATTTTAAAGCCTTATATGAAAGTTATTGTCATAAAAAATGTTTGGGGACCCGGGTCCTGCCCCAGGGGACATGTATCAATTAAAAAAAAGTTTTAAAAACTGATGGTTTTTCAGGAGCAGTGATTTAATAATGCTTAAAGTGAAACAATAAAAGTGTAATATTCCTTTAAATTTCATACCTGGGGGTGTCTATAGTATGCCTGCAAAGTGGTGCATGTTTCCTGCATTTAGAACAGTCTGATAGCAAAATTAAATTTCCAAAGGAAAAAAAGTCATTTAAAACGACTCGCGGCTATAATGAATTGTCAGTGCTGGCAATACACATAAAAGTCATAAAAAATTGTATGGTATGGGATTCCCCCACAGGAGAACCCCGAACCAAAAATGTTAGTCCCCCCAAATTCCATATCAGGCCTTTCAGAGTATGGATTTTAAGGGAAACCATGCACCAAAATAAAAAAAATGGCGTGGGGTCCCCCCAAAAATCAGGCCGTAGGAAAAGTGTAGGGGGGTTTTAAAATATTCTGTATGCTCGAGTCCTTTAAAACTGAGCTGTTTTAAGTTTATTGTTGAAATTGATAGAGTTTATGAATTAATAAAATTATCAGAATATGTTCTTATTATTTATTGTTCTGAATACACCAATAAACATACATCGGCAAATCTTTGCACAAAGTAATTTGTGTTTTATTTAAATAGGTATTATAAGTTTGGAATCCGCATTTTAGGACCAATTTTGGACTTGGACATGAAACTGCTTTTTTTTTTTTTTTAGCAAAGAGAGTAGAAAAATGTGAGGAATAAAATATTAAATCTAAAATACACAGTGAATGTATATCAAGCATTCAATTTATCATTTGTTGCTATCATACCTCAGGCAGAGCTCATAATAAATGCCTGCTATACATCATTTGCATCATAGTATGTCTCATAGTGTTGTTGGGGCTTTATAAATCAGTGTCAAGGAAAAGAATTACAGTGTTTATCAATTGCTTATGTTATATTACTTTTGTATTACACATAACTATGCCTATCATAACAGGCATGGACAAATATTAATGCAAAATGTCACAAATCACATATTTATTTAAATATGGTTCACATATTTTATTTGTCAATGTTTATTCAATTTGTTTATAGAATTTTAATGTAACTTTTGTGTATTGTAGCAAAAACCATCTACTGTATATTAACCACTTCCCACCAACCCAAAATATTATAAGAAATATATGTAGCATACATAAACTATACTGTATTTTATTACTTTAGAGGCAATGATATTAAAACAACTGTTTTATTTATTTTTTTGTTTTTTTTCTGTAGATACAAATAGCTTCTCTAATCTCTGTCAAGTAATTCAACATCCACCACTCCAGCCTTCAGGGCCTCCCAAATGGCAACTAAAAATCTGAACCAATGCTTTACCTTATAATGCGATTTACACAAAAATTAGTTTGAGAAAGGGGAGAGTCTTTATATACACACTTTCCATGTTTTAAAGATATTACAACTATAATAATATTTGGCAAGACAACTTTGTTACAAATAAACTAGATTCCGCTTGCCCCCCCCCCCCCCCCCCCCTCTACCTTTGATCTCCTTCTGACTTGTCCTTCTAGTGACTACTGTTTAAGACTTTGAGATGCTGGGCGGCCACCAATGGGCAGTTTTGCTGTCATTACCTTAACTGAATGTGTGTCATCTTGCTGTTCATCTTCTTTTCATTGATTATATTGGATTGTAACTTTTGCAATAATCATTCATTCTCAGAAGAAAAGGTTGTGAAAAAAAATGTGATTGTAACACATCTCAGCCTGTCAGCTCAGTATTTATCAGGCAAAATCGTGAAGTGCAGCCTTTCTAATATTTTGCTTAGCGTATCTGTTTAATATATACATTGTCACAGTACTGCGACTTATCATGGTAATAGAAGAATTTGGTTGCACTTATGCAAGCGAATGGCCTTTGGGATGTGTGTCTCATTAGGAGAGGACAGGTCTTTCTGTTTTCTCCAGGATTGGTAAATCCTGGTATGGGTTCTGGAGCGAGGAAACTTTGTTGAACATTGGGTGGGGTGAAGCTTCCAACCCTGAGTCCATGTTTTTGGCCCCCAGCATCTTGTATGTGCAGGTGTGAACAGCCCTTTTGACATAGGGGCTGACTATGGTTCAGGAGTCCACCATCCCGCGGAAAACCATTTTGATGCCAGGGAGCAGCAGGTGCATGGACACACATGTCTGTACTACCCAGGTCAAAATCTGGAGTTGCAGTTTCTGAAGGTGCAGCACCTGAACACCTTGTGCCCTGGACTCAAAGAGTTTTACATTTAACCTTGTTTCAGGTTACATAGTTACATAGTTAGTAAGGTTGAATAAAGAAACTAGTCCACCCGGTTCAACCTGAGTGAGTGTCCACAATTGTCCTTATCCCTGTACATTGCACACTCACATCAGTCCCTACCCTTAAGGAGCCCTCAATCCAAGGTCCCCATGCATATACTAGGGCCAATTTTGGACAGAAGCCATGTCTTTGGGGTGTGGGAGGAAACCAGAGTACCCAGAGGAAACCCACGCAGGCACAAGGAGAACATGCAAACTCCATGCAGGTTGTGTCATGGTTGAGATTCAAACCAGCGACCCTTTTTACTGCTAGGTGAGTGTGCTAACCACTACACCACTGTGCCGCCCAGTTGTTCAATTAAGCTTTAAAAAACAAAAACAAATCTGGTTGGCAGATCCGTTTCTATGCAGAAATGCACCAGATTTTGCACTCTCCATTTGTAGTAAATCAACCTGTGTTCTATTCAGTTGAGAGTGTAGCCTGAGGTGGAATGCTTTATAGCCAAGAGGCTGTATTTTGTTCTTATTACTGTATGAAACTGACCCCTGTGTGGAAATCCTGCTGTACTGAACTGCATGAAAAGTGCTACATTTGAGCTGAACCCCTACATAATAATCTATACTGTTTATATGAAAGCTCAAGGAGGTGGAAATGTGTATTAAAGTGGTACTAAACGTTAAAAAAAATGGTAGGTAGAGTTTTATTGGTAGACGAGACTTCATATGTCTCTTCTCCCAATAAAGTGCAGTTTATATTCCCAGTCCACTTCCAGTATCTGTAAGATACCGAGAACAGTGCTGGTTAAAGGAAAGGTATAACTCAGGCCTTACATTATCAGTAGCTGTTATCAATGGCTGAAGAGGGAAGACACTAGAGCCAAAGTAAACAGTATAGAATCTAAGTGCTAGAGGAAAGCAGACTAGGATATAAGCCTCTCATACTTGCACATTATGTCAAAACTACACCCCTGCAGCTGACAGTTTAGTTCCACTTCAAGGAAACATTTATAAATGTGCATCTAAAAGATTAAATGTTTATGTAATATTTAAGATAACTGATATTCTAATTACAATTGCTCCCTTCAAAACCTTTTTTTTTTTACACATTTATGCATCGATCTGTATGCGTAATTAGTAGCTATTTTAATTTTACACAGTTACTTTGGAAGTGCTGTCCCTTTAATTAAAAATAAAAGTGTGCCTCCTAACATCACATGAAATGTTCTGCAAACTCTGAAAATAAGGAGAAAATGTTTTATGTCTTTGATAGACTCATATGTTTCCTAAGAAGTAACATGACTTTTCTTGTGTTTGAGTAGAAAACATAAGTGCACCCTGTAACAAATAAATGTAAAACGCATTGGCTTGCAGTGTCAGGATATGTATTACTTATACATATCGAGTTGGTAACAGGACATAAATACTGCACTAAAGCATCCATTTGTAATTTGTATGAACATTTCCAAAGCTATGAAATATAAATTACATTTTGTAATGGCCCTTTGTGTTGGGGTCTACTGGGGAAATATTGTTCTCTGCGAGACAAAGTAAATTGCAATGGTTCCTGATGGGACTTGACTTTTCTACAAGAAAATACATTTAATCTGACATACTTACTCTAATGATCTCCCATGTTATCTTTTATTGAACACAAAATGAGGTTCACCATTGAAGGTTCAGCATGCTTTTTAGTGTGCTGACATTACATTGTGAAGCTGTAGGGATTAGTCCAAACACACTTGCTCACTGGTTTGGAAGACAATGATAAGGAGAATACCTTAGAATTAAGGAGGAGGTCCACATGTCCTGTGTAGTATGGGCACTCTCTCACTCTCCCATTAGTAACATAATTAGAAAGTAATTTCCACCACAAATGTCTATACATAACTCACGCAGTTTGAAGAAATGACCCAGAAGCTATTAATGAGTATATCTGCAATGACATGTTATGATGAGAATTATTGTGCTCTATATAATGTATAGCAAGTATATTCTGCTTTTAACCATCAAGATACAGTATGCATATTGCACAACGATGTAGACAGGGCCAGATTAACATAGGGGCTGTTGGAGCCACAGCTCCAGGCCCCTTTCTCAGGTTAAGGCCCATAAACTGAGACTGGACACAATCACTGACCGCCAGTCGGTGGGCACTACATTGCTTTACAGTTAAAGGCTAGCTTCTTGCTGTTGTGACGCAGTGCCAGTGAGCCGAGCACACTTCTCGTCTCGGATCAACACACTTCCCTGTCAGGCGGAGTGGTCTCCACCCAACAGTAGGGATGAGCTTCGTGTTCGAGTCGAACATACGTTCGACTTGAACATTGGCTGTTCGTCCGTTCGGCGAAGTCCGAACATTTTGGTCCGTTCGTGCCAAATTCGTGTGGCGCTCACGGCCCACAATGCACTGCGATGGCGCAGTGCATTGCTGGCTCATGATTGGCCAAGCATGCACTGTGACCCCGCATGCTTGGCCAATCGCAGCGCCAGCAGCGAGGAGAGCCATGATTGGCCACAGGCATGATGCCTGTGGCCAATCATAGCTCAGGCTGTGTAGTGCACGCCCCACACTATATAAGGCCGCCAGCGCGGCGGCCTTGTGTAGTGTGTTGGCGTCTGAAGCAGTGGGTGTTCTGTGTACCTTCAACACAGTACACACCGATCGTTTTCGGCCGATTTTCGATCTTGCTGTTGTGTAGTGGTTATTGTCTGCGTGCCCTGACCGCAGTATACACCGCTATATTCACCTCACCTATATAGCTAGTGATCTATCTTTTATAATAGAGCTTGCAGTCAGTAGTGTTAGGAGATAGTGCGTGCTGTCTGCGTGCTCTGTACCCAGTACATACCGCTATATCCACCTACATAACTGTTCTCTATTTGAGCCCACTTGCCATCTGCAGGAGTTATTGGAAGTTGTGTGTGCTTCCAGCACAGCACAGTATACATCTGTATATACCCCTTTATCTCTGGTGTTCTATAATAAAGGCATCTGCAGGAGTTTGTGGGTGTTCTGTGTACCTTCAACACAGTACACACCGATCGTTTTCGGACGATTTTCGATCTTGCTGTTGTGTAGTGGTTGTTGTCTGCGTGCCCTGACCGCAGTATACACCGCTATATTCACCTCACCTATATAGCTAGTGATCTATCTTTTATAATAGAGCTTGCAGTCAGAAGTGTTAGGAGAAGTTGTGTGTGCCTCCAGCACAGCACAGTATACATCTGTATATACCCCTTTATCTCTGGTGTTCTATAATAAAGGCATCTGCAGGAGTTAGTGGGTGTTGTGTGCCTCTAGCACAATATACACTACCCAACTGCTTTTTTACCCAACTCCCTTCAGGCCATTACCATGTCTGGAAGGCCAGCAAGGAGAGGCAGACAGGCGCGAGCCGATAAAAGAGGGCAAGCAGGCTCTGTGTCTAGAGACAACAGTGCTGGTCGTGGACGCGGTGCATTGTCATCAGCACGTGGCCATGGGACACGCTTGTCCTTCTTTTCGGCAGCTGGACATGTTGAACCGCAACATGCCAACGACTTGGTAGAGTGGATGACCAAGCCCTCTTCATCCTCCTCATCCTCTCTCCCCCAGTCTCAGGGTACTAGCAAAGCAGCTGCCAACGCATCGTCTTCCCTCCTCTCAATGTCATCATCAGTGACTCCTTCCCTAGACCCACCACGTCCTCCTGAGGAGTCTCCTGAACTCTTTGAGCACAGTGTTGGGTACATGCTCCAGGAGGATGCCCAGTGTTTGGTGGGCTCTGATGATGACACTCAGATAGAGGAAGGCAGTAGCGTGAGCGCAGAGAGAGGGGATGCTCAAGAAGGACAGCAATCTGGCAGTCATATTCCACAAGCTGCAGCATACTGCCAGGTTTGCTACAGCGATGAAGAGGGAGGGGATGATGAGGGCACTGACTCCACGTGGGTGCCTGGAAGGAGAGAGGAGGAGGAGGAGGAGGAGGCACATGTCCAACGAGGCAGGATGCCCTCCGGGGGCCAGCTTAGGGGCAGCACACCGACTGAATCACACCGCAAAGCTCCGCCTGTGCAGAGCGCTGCCTCTGCGCGTTATTCTAAAAGTTCTTTGGTGTGGGCCTTTTTTGAGACGAGTGCATCAGATCGCACCGCTGCTATTTGCAACATATGTCTCAAGCGTATCTCACGTGGCCAAAACATCAGCCGCTTGGGCACCACATGCTTGACCAGACATATGTTGACCTGCCATGCAGCTCGTTGGCAAGCGTACCTCAAAGACCCACACCAAAGAACAAAGCGGACCTCTCCTTGCTCCTCATCAGCTGGCATCTACAACCCCACTAGACCTTCAGTCCTCTCTGAAACCTGCTCTGAGAGGAATGAAGGTGTAGAATTGGGTGTGTCACAGCCAAGTGCTTCCGGGAACTCTGCTAGCGGTACACCCACGTCCGATTATAGCAGGCAAATGTCCCTGCCCCAGCTGCTGGACCAGCGAAAGAAGTTCACTCCCAGCCATCCACATGCCCAGTGGTTGAATGCTAGCTTGGCTAAATTGCTAGTACTTCAACTGCTGCCTTTTCAGTTGGTAGACTCGGCCCCCTTCCATGAGTTTGTACAATGTGCGGTTCCTCAGTGGCAGGTCCTCAAACGCCACTTTTTCTCACGGAAGGCGATTCCGGCTCTCTACCGGCATGTGGAAGGCAATGTCCTTGCCTCGCTGGACAGGGCAGTCAGTGGTAAGGTGCATATTACCGCTGACTCATGGTCCAGCAGGCATGGACAGGGACGTTACCTGTCTTTCACGACCCATTGGGTCACTCTTCTGGCAGCTGGGAAGGATGCAGGACAAGGTGCAGTAGTGTTGGAGGTTGTTCCGCCACCACGCCTCCAAAATGCTACTATTGGTTGTGACACACCTCTCTCCTCCACCCCCTCCTCTTCTTCTTCCTCCATGGCCTCTTCCAGTGCTCTGTCCTCAGAACCAGCGGTGCTCCGTAGGCGTTCCAGGGGCTATGCAAGTACGCAGGCAAAACGATGCCATGCCGTGCTTGCGCTGGTTTGTTTGGGGGACAGGAGCCACACTGGGGCGGATGTTTTGTCAGCTCTGCAGGGGTAGGCCGAGAGGTGGTTGACGCCACGCCAGCTTAAGCCAGGAATGGTGGTTTGTGACAATGGCACCAACCTCCTCTCCGCCCTCCAACAGGGACAACTGACCCATGTGCCCTGTGTAGCTCACGTCCTTAACCTGGTGGTGCAGCGGTTCTTGGGCAGGTACCCCGGCTTACAGGATGTCCTGAAGCAGGCCAGGAAAGTCTGTGTGCATTTCCGCCGATCATTTAATGCCTGTGCTCGGCTGGCTGAGCTCCAAAAGGAGTTGAACCTGCCCAAGAACCGCCTTATATGTGACATGCCCACCAGATGGAACTCAACATTGGCCATGCTGCAGCGGCTGCACACGCAGCAGAGGGCCATCAATGAGTACCTGTGCGACTACGGCACCAGGACAGGGTCAGGGGAGCTCGGTTTTTTCTCACCACGCCAGTGGGGCATGATCAGGGATGCATGCACTGTCCTGTCACCATTTGAGGAGGCCACAAGGATGGTGAGCAGTGACAGTGCATGCATCAGTGACACTGTACCTCTTGTCCACCTCTTGGAGCATACGCTGCGTGGAATAATGGACAGGGCACTTGAGGCAGAACAGAGGCAGGAAGAGGAGGACTTCCTTGCCTCTCAAGGCTCCCTTTATCCAGACAGTGTTCCTGCTGTACCACCCATCACACAGGAAGAGGATGAGGAGGAGGAAGAGGAGGAGGAGGATGATTGTGTCAGCATGGAGGTGGAGGCTGGCACTCAGCATTAGCATCAGCATCAGCAGCAGCAGTCTTGTAGGGATGATTTACAGTCCCAAGAAACACGTGGACTTGTACGTGGCTGGGAGGAGGTAGCTGCGGATCATGTTGTCCTTAGTGACCCAGAGGACTCCGGACCGAATGCCTCAGCTAACCTACGCTGCATGGCCTCCCTGATCCTGCAAAGCCTGCGGAAGGATCCTCGTATTCTTCGGATCAAGGAGAGGGACCATTACTGGCTGGCCACTCTCCTTGATCCACGGTACAAGGGTAAGGTTGCCGACCTTATCTTGCCATCGCAGAGGGAGCAGAGGATGAGACATCTCCGGGAGGCCTTGCAGAAAGGTCTGTGCAACGCGTTCCCAGAGACTGGGAGGTTACAAACTCCTGGTCCTGGACAACGTGTTGCTGAGGCATCGGTCAGAAGGAGCGATGGAGAAGGTGGCCGTCTGACTGATGCTTTCAGACAATTTTTTAGTCCGCAGCCCCAAGGTATGATCGGTTCCAGCACCCATCGCCAGCGTCTGATTTACATGGTGCAGGAATACCTAGGGGCAAGGGGTCAGACTTTGGCTTACTGGGTCTTGAGGATGGATCACTGGCCAGAGCTTGCACAGTATGCAATTGAGCTACTGGCCTGTCCTGCATCCAGCGTTCTTTCGGAGCGCACCTTCAGTGCTGCTGGTGGCTTTGTTACCGATCACAGGGTGCGCCTGTCCACCGAATCAGTTGATCGACTGACCTTCATCAAGATGAATCAGTCTTGGATCACCCACAGCTACCAAGCACCTGAAGCTGATGTAACCGAATAATTTTTTTTGAAATATCACATCCCTTCAAGACTGCCTATGCTGATGCTGAGTGACTGTCCTGTTATGTTGATTGTCTATCATCTTCCTCCTCCGCTGATATGTTGGAAGAACATTTCTGGTTCTGGTTGATGCCATCAGCCCAATTTTTCTGCCCCTGTTTAACAGGGGCGTTTAAGTACAATTTTTGATGCAATGCTTTGCAGCAGGGCTAATTCCTGCAATCAAACAAGAGTATATGGGAGAGGTTGCAGTGTGGTGGCACCAGCACCAGTGCCTAAGGCCCAATTTTTCTGCCCCTGTTTAACAGGGGCGTTTAATTACAATTTTTGATGCAATGCTTTGCAGCAGGGCTAATTCCTGCAATCAAACTAGAGTATATGGAAGAGGTTGCAGTGTGGTGGCACCAGCACCAGTGCCTAAGGCCCAATTTTTCTGCCCCTGTTTAACAGGGGCGTTTAATTACAATTTTTGATGCAATGCTTTGCAGCAGGGCTAATTCCTGCAATAAAACTAGAGTATATGGAAGAGGTTGCAGTGTGGTGGCACCAGCAGCAGTGCCTAAGGCCAAATTTTTCTGCCCCTGTTTAACAGGGGCGTTTAAGTACAATTTTTGATGCAATGCTTTGCAGCAGGGCTAATTCCTGCAATAAAACTAGAGTATATGGCAGAGGTTGCAGTGTGGTGGCACCAGCACCAGTGCCTAAGGCCCAATTTTTCTGCCCCTGTTTAACAGGGGCATTTAATTACAATTTTTGATGCAATGCTTTGCAGCAGGGCTAATTCCTGCAATAAAACTAGAGTATATGGCAGAGGTTGCAGTGTGGTGGCACCAGCACCAGTGCCTAAGGCCCAATTTTTCTGCCCCTGTTTAACAGGGGCGTTTAAGTACAATTTTTGATGCAATGCTTTGCAGCAGGGCTAATTCCTGCAATAAAACTAGAGTATATGGAAGAGGTTGCAGTGTGGTGGCACCAGCAGCAGTGCCTAAGGCCCAATTTTTCTGCCCCTGTTTAACAGGGGCGTTTAATTACAGTTTTTGATGCAATGCTTTGCAGCAGGGCTCGTTCCTGCACTACAAATAGAGTATATGGGAGAGGTTGCAGTGTGGTGGCACCAGCACCAGTGCCTAAGGCCCAATTTTTCTGCCCCTGTTTAACAGGGGCGTTTAATTACAATTTTTGATGCAATGCTTTGCAGCAGGGCTAATTCCTGCAATAAAACTAGAGTATATGGAAGAGGTTGCAGTGTGGTGGCACCAGCAGCAGTGCCTAAGGCCAAATTTTTCTGCCCCTGTTTAACAGGGGCGTTTAAGTACAATTTTTGATGCAATGCTTTGCAGCAGGGCTAATTCCTGCAATAAAACTAGAGTATATGGAAGAGGTTGCAGTGTGGTGGCACCAGCAGCAGTGCCTAAGGCCCAATTTTTCTGCCCCTGTTTAACAGGGGCGTTTAATTACAGTTTTTGATGCAATGCTTTGCAGCAGGGCTCGTTCCTGCACTACAAATAGAGTATATGGGAGAGGTTGCAGTGTGGTGGCACCAGCACCAGTGCCTAAGGCCCAATTTTTCTGCCCCTGTTTAACAGGGGCGTTTAATTACAGTTTTTGATGCAATGCTTTGCAGCAGGGCTAATTCCTGCAATAAAACTAGAGTATATGGAAGAGGTTGCAGTGTGGTGGCACCAGCAGCAGTGCCTAAGGCCAAATTTTTCTGCCCCTGTTTAACAGGGACATGTAATTACAATTCTTGATATAATATTTCACAGGAGGGCCCCTTCCTGTGCCCACCTAGAGTAACGGTGAGGACTTATAGTGTTGTGGCACCAGCACCACAACCACCAAAGGTCAATTTTTCTACCACTGTTCAACAATGGCATGTAATTACAATTCTTGATATAATCGTTCACAGCAGGGCGCTCCAGCGCCCACCAAGAGTCACTTTCAGGGCTTACAATGTTGTGGCAAAACCAACACCTTGTTCCGCCATTTCTGCAGAGCATATAGGGCAGGCCCCTACTTTCAAACATCCAATTTACAAACATCTCCTACTTGCAAACGGAAGGAGACAACAGCAAGTGAGATGAAAAAAGATGGACGACAAAACAAATTATACAGGGGTGATAACCCTTCCCTATGTTTTCCAAAAAGCTTAAAAATAGTTTTTTTTGACTGGAGCTACACTTTAAAAATATACCAGTTGAAAATTACAAACAGATTCAACTTAACACAACAAACCTACACAGTCCCTGTCTTGTTTGCACCGCCTGTATACTGCTGTTCTGAGTATATAGGGCCTGGGGGCCACACGTATTTCCTTTTTTTAATATGGGTACAGGGTTCCCCTTAATATGCGTACAAGACCCAAATAGGCTGGTAATGGGCAGGGAGTGCTACCCATGCCATTTTTCTCAATGATTTTCAACCATATTGCAGGAACCAGATATAACATTAAAACCGCAAGCAGTTTTAAATGGTGTTATTTCCGTTTAATGTCATTTTGTGCAGGGACTGTTCTAAACACGGGAAAGACGTGGCACTTCACAGGCATACTACAGACACCCCCCAGGCACCATATTTAACCACTTCCCGACCAGCGCACGACGATGTACGTCGACAGAATGGCACGGGCAGGCATATTGGCGTACAGGTACGTCCAATATTCGATGCCGCCCTGCCATCGGGAGCGCGCCGCCGGCGGCGCGCTCCCGTGCTGGTCGGGACCCCCGTGAGTCTGGTCGCGGGACCCGCGGACTCGATCGCCGCGGGCATCCCCACGATCGTCTCACGGAGCGGCCGAATAGAGCAAATGCTGTGTAAACAACATTTGTCTATTCTGCCTAGCAACTAGTGACGCTGATCTCTGCTCCATGTGATTGGAGCAGAGATCAGTGTACACTAAATGAAAGCCCAACCCCCCCACAGTTAGTAACACTCCCCTAGGAACACTTAACCCCTACACTGCCACCCACTGGTTAACCCTTTCACTGCCAGTGTCATTTACACAGGAATCACTGCATTTATATAGCAGTGATTATTGTATAAATGACAATGGTCCCAAAAATGTGTCAAAAATGGGGGATGGGGGATATTTATTATAACAAAAAGTAAAAAATAATGCGTTTTTTTCAAAATTGTCGCTCTATTTTTGTTTATAGCGCAAAAAATAAAAACTGCAGGGGTGATCAAATACCACCAAAAGAAAGCTCTATTTGTGGGAAAAAAAGGACGTCAATTTTGTTTGGGAGCCACGTCGCACGACCGCGCAATTGTCAGTTAAAGCGACGCAGTGCCGAATCGCAAAAAGTGGTCTGGTCTTTGACCAGCAAATTGGTCCGGTCTGAAAGTGGTTAAAGGAATATTTCACTTTTTTTTCACTTTAATCGTCATTAAAATCAGTGCTCCCGCCAAAACGGCCATTTTTAAAAACATTTTAGGCATTGACCCATGTCCCCTGGGGCAGGAGCCAGGTCCCCAAACCCTTTTTAGGACAGTATCTTGCATATTAGCCGTTAAAATTAGCACTTTTCATTTCGAACGTTCGAGTCCCATAGACTTCAATGGGGTTCTAAAGTTCATTCGAATTTGGGGTCCGTTCGAAAGTTCTGGTGCGAACCGAACCGGGGGGTGTTCGGCTCATCCCTACCCAACAGGAACTTCCTAGTCACGGTCAACGTGACGTCATTCAGAAGCCGGCCTGGGAGGCTCAGAGGAGTGGTGGCGGCGCTGCGAGGAGTGAGGAACCACTGCACAAGTGAGCAGAACTATCACCAATGCATTAGTGACCAGTGGCAGTTAATTAACTCCTTTGTGTGCTGCATTAGTGGTAGTGGCACCAGTGACAGTGTTAATTAACCCCTTTATGCTGCAGCATGAAGTGGTTTATAAACACTGCCCCTGATGCCATTAATGCAGCACCTTTAGGGATTATTTAACTGCCACTGGTAACTAATGCATTAGTGATTGTACATTAACCCCCTTCATACTGCATATTTCAAATAGTATTGTTAATTATGACAACTTGCAAACCGTGCTATAGACAAAGACTTATCAGTGCCACCTCACCTCAGCAGCTTATCAGTCCCCAACAGTGCAACATCATCAGTGCAGCCTTGCCTTATCAGTGCCTAACAGTACAGCCTATCAGTGCCCATCATTCAGTGCACCCTCATCAGTGCAGCCTATCAGTGCCCATCTCTGCAGCCTATCAGCGCCCATTAGTGAAGAAGAAAAATTACTCATGTGCAACATTTTATAACAGAAACTAAGAAAAGCATTATTTGTTTCAAAAGTTTCAGTCTTTTGTTTGTTTGTTTAGCAACAAATAAAATCCCCAGTCGTAATTAAATACCACCAAAAGAAATCTCTATTTATGGGAACAAAATTATAACAATGTCAATGGGTACAGTGTTGCATGACCGTGCAATTATCATTCAAAGTGTGACTGAGCTTAAAGCTGAAAATTTGCCTGCGCAGGATGGGGGTGAGTGCCCAGTAGGCAAGTGGTTAAAAGATAAGTTTACCTTTGGGAACATCATACATGTTCCACCCATTTTTTGGGTGCAACATGTAACATGTTCCCACTCCTGCGGCATCTTCCCGATCCAATGGATCTAGTGACAGTGGTGGATCGTCTCCCTGAACTCGCTCTCACTATTTAAAAAAAAAAAACAGTTCTTGTGCACCACCACTTAGGTTAGAGGAACTAATTGGATATGAGGAAATGTTAATCTATGGCGTAGCTGTGCCAATCAAACATGTGTCCCCACATGGACATTATAGGTGACTGTGGCTATGTTTCTGTTATGACACTTTAATAGTAATTAAAATATTTATTTGTTTTAACAAAAAATAGTTTGCTGTTTCATTTTATTTATTTCCATAGAAGGGCCCAAAATCCTCAGCACCAGGTCCATGATGCTCTTAATCTGGCCCTGACTAAAATGTATGTGGAGCTGGAAATGTATCCCTGCAAATTCTTAAGCTTTACAAGGATGACTATTGGCACCCTGTTTAAGTCACATGGACATCAAGAAGAATATGAGCAAAAGATAGATAGATAGATAGATAGATAGATAGATAGATAGATAGATAGATAGATAGATATATACTGTATACAGTATGTACTGTATGTGTATATTTTAATCTTAATGCTATGCTGTCAAGATGTGTAATTTCTGACTGAGATTAGTCCTTTGTTGAGCAATGTGTCATATGTTATAAACAATTGTGCATTGCTGTACCAGGAAACAACATGTTGACTTGATGTTGTGAATTCATTTTGTATACTCAACAAAAATGTATTGTAACTGAAAATATATGGTTTTCATGAGGAAAAAGCGGCCATTCCCCATTAAAGAATTCAATTATTACCCGGCACAGATGAAAATGTGTATTGTGGTTTACACTCAGCCATGTGAGGTAAAGCGATCATTCTCCATTAAAGATGGATTACCCCATACACATGAAAATGCGTGATGTAAAGTATAACTTAAAAAATAAATAGACAACAACTCAATGACTTTAAAAAAAAAAAACTGTGGTCACAACATTTGACAAATAAAAAAGGCCAGGACAATTTTTCAATACGTAGAAAAAATATGTCAAAATGTGTAATTTGTGACTGAGTTTGGTTCTTTGTTGAGTGACTGTAAACCATTGTCTATTGCTGTACCAGAAAACAACATATTGGCTTGATGTGATTTCATTTTGTATACTCAACAAAAATGTATTGCAACTGAAAATGTGTGATGTTGTTAAAGAATGGACACATTACCCCACATGCAAGAAAATGTGTGATATAGTTTTCAGCTGTAAAAGTAAAACCGTCATTCCCCAGTAAAGAACTGATGCATTATGCCACATGCATGAAAAATGTGTAATGTAAAGTCTAACTTAAAAAAAAAAAGTATGCTTTTATTTTATTCAATGTGAAAAAATGCATTTTTCTAATGCAAAATTAACTATAGTTACATCATTTGGCAAATAAAAGTAAAAAAGTTCCATAAAATAGATAGAGTAGGGTAGGAAGATAGTGATTTGGATGATAGGAAGATGGGGTCATGCATGAAGGAGGGGTGGCTTGTTAGAAGGAGGAAGAAGGACATGCCACAGTTGCAGAATGGTGAATGTGTGGACCGGAAGGAGTAGTGCCTAAAAAGCTTCCACCAGGAGAAGCTGGAAAGAGTGGCCTCAGAGACCAACACAAAGGTATATATGCTTTCTATGCATCACTTCTCCTGATCCACATCCAGCTCCCCGAGAAGCAAATATAAGTTGCGGCAGAATGTGACTCAAAAAGTCGAGAAAAACATAATTCTGTCATCCCTCCTGCCTGTCATCCCCATGTAACTTGATTATCCACTCTTCTGCTTGTGTGGTCATCTCTTGATAGATAGAGCGATAGATAGATAGATAGATAGATAGATAGATAGATAGATAGATAGATAGATAGATAGGTAGGTAGATTCTGCTTGTGTGGTCATCTCTTGATAGATAGAGCGATAGATAGATAGATAGATAGATAGATAGATAGATAGATAGATAGATAGATAGATAGATAGATAGATAGATAGGTAGATAGATAGATATAGAGCAAAAAAGAGATATAGACAACATGACATAGCTACTGTAAATAGAAATAGAGGGAGACAGATAGATACATAGATACAGCTGGAAAAAGAAAGATACCTGATGAGATGGCACACCCTTGCTTTAAACCTCTGACAGAATTGACATAAAGTGATATTAAAGGCTTTTTTTTAAGGAACAAACATGTCATACTTGCCTGCTCTGTGCAGTGGTTTTGCACAAAGCAGCCCCGATCCCCCTCTTCTTGGGTCACTCGCCTGTGCTCTTGACCCTCAGAGTGCCCTCAGAGCAAGCAGCTTGCAATGGGGGCACCCAAGTAGGCTCCTTTCTGAGCCATGGCTCTGCATGTCCATTCAAATACAAAGATGTGGCGTTGCCCCTGCCCCCTCTCTCTCCTCATAGGCTCACTGGCTGCGATTGACAACGGAGGGAGCCAACAGCTCCTACTGCTGTCTCAGATAATGAGGAAGCAGAGTTCTCGGAGATCCTAGGCTCTCAAGCACATCACTGGATCAAGATGGGGCTCAGGTAAGCATTACAGGGTGCTGCTGTACAGAGAAACATTCTTACCTTCATGCATAGAATACACAAAGGTAACAAAGCCTTTAGAACCACTTTAATGTCTTTGTGGTTGTGGTTGGTTTCAAGATACTAGGCCTTCATTTCCACATTTCCATCCTCCTTTTTTGGTTGATGTTTTGTCCTCTTGACAAAAAAGAGTAGACGTTACAAATTAAAAGAAAAATTAAAACAAAAACAACTTTAAAAAAAAAAAACACAAATTAATTAGAAAATAAAAATGTAAAATGTTCTTAATAAAAATTGATAAAAAGTCTCTCCACATGTGACCACACAGGGACTTCCACGGTGTCTGGAGGATGTCAACTGAAAAAGAAACCTAAAAAAAATGAGTGCATAAGCATATATACTACAAAAAAATTACAGATAAAATTAATAATGATCCTGCCCATATAAAAATGTGTATATATAAATAATAAATCCAAAAAGTGCAACGTGCTATAAAAACTAAATAAATAAATAATAAATGATTAAAAAGCAGGCACCGTAGATAAGTACATATACTGAGTCTCTAGATGTTTTCAGTGGCACCAGAAGTGTTCAAATAACTTCTCACCAGAGAAACAGGAGGTAAGGAAATACACAATGTAGTATGGAAAGATATGGGCTCTCAAAACTCTCACCTCCACTCTTTGATAAAACAGCACATCAGGTAAAATGAATAGCCTCCATTCTCTCCTTTACCACCAGGGGATCTTCAATAATTAATAGCTTGAAAATCATGGACATCCACACTGGACCACCAGGGGGCCGTTCATCCCTGTATCAAATGCATTGAGAAGCCGGGAGCGACCTACACAAATGTGTGCCACTCAATAAGACTATAGGGAGAAGGAAAAAAAGGCTCCAATGGTGTAGTAATATTAAAAACGAATGGTTCAATTTATTAAAACAGCAATAAGACTCTCACATTTACTAGAAATGTAAATAGCACATAACAAAAATGGATGCCTGGCGTCTTCCGCCAGTCTTACGTCACTTCCGGTATTACGTCACAGCCAATCCCTGCGCGTTACGTCAATCACGTGACTTCATCAGGGGATTCATCAGGGGTCTATCCTTCTGTTTCGCCCCCAATTTATTCACCAACGGGCCCTCACTCTGATGCCCTGTACACGCGGTCGGACATTCCAACCACAAAATCCGTCTGATTCAGATGGATTTTGTCCGAAACTGGTGTTGCATACACATGGTCGGGCATAGTTGACGGAAAATTTGAACGCTCGGAATTCTCTACAAACGATCGGAAAAGGTCCCATAGAGCCCACACACGATGGGATTTTCCGGCAATATAATCCGATCGGACCCTTTCCGTCGGAATTTCCGACCGTGTGTACAGGGCATGAGAGGTGTAGTTGCCCCGGGAGTGGTAGATCTCCCTATAATAAAAGATAATTGTCTTTTTTCCCTTTTTGTCTGGCTTTTATGCCTGAAGCCTGCAGGCATTCTAGAAACAACATTAAGTAGCGTAAGGAGTTCACCTCTTCTGTCAAGAATAAAAAGAACACAATGAAGGATCTTGTCACTTGCAGTATCCAGGGGGTAGTCTACATGCTTGAATGTGACTATGGCCTACAATATGTGGGCAGGACCTCCAGGGCACTGGGTGTACGTATCGGGAAGCACATTAACAATATTAAAAAATGTCTAAGATCACATAGTCTTTCTAAACACTTTTGAATGTTCCATGACAGGGATCTCAGATGTCTGAAATTCTGGGAAGTGCAAAGTGTCAATAGACAGTGGAGAGGGGGGAATTACATTAGGCGCCTCAGTCAAAGAGAATCCTTTCTGATTTTTTAGACAAAAGTCCTCATGCCATGTGGATTGAACGTTGAGTTTGATCTGAACTGTTTAATTTCATATAGATAGTAGATTATCCCCATTTTTCAGTGTTATGCATTCATGTGATGATTAGAGGTTCTTAATGGCAGGAATAGCTTTTTAACTTTTTTAGGTCCTTATATGAAGGTTACATTTGATTTATATAAAATTATGTATATTTGATAAGATATTAATAAGATAGCAACATAATTTATTTGTGAGAAGTGTGTAATGGATAGCCACAGGTACGTTGTATTTAAGTCAAAGATTTTTATACTTATTGATATTGCCCTTTTTTATAATTTTTTTTTATTTATTAGTGACAATTTTGTCTGGCCTATTGGTGCAAAGTTGATGGCTTTACCTTGATTTTTTTTTTTATTGAGAAAACTTTACTATAGCTTTTAGATCTATTTTGGCCTCTACTTTCACTGATCAGTTAGGCAAATTATTGCTATAAAAAATCAGGTACACAGCGATCACTACCTAAAAAAGCCCTTTTTTCAAGTTGAAGTTAATTAGCTTGGGATGCTATTGTTGTATTTGCACCAAGCAATAATGTAACATTAAAAAATGAATTTGCACATTTGCACGTTTTTTACAATGCATTTTGCTGCATTTTTTCAAGTGCCAAAATGTGTGTTTCTTTCTGCATTTGGGGTGCCGTTAACAATTAATGGCACCGAAAGCTAAACTAGTTCATTTTAGGTATATGAACCCTGTAAGACCCCAGGTTTTAATATTACATCAATTTTAACTCTTTTTTTTTCATCTAAAGACCACATTTACATAATTAGTAGGTCCTATTGTTCAGCCTAGCATTGCTATTGGATGGTAAAATGTGTAAATTGGCCTGTTTACCTGGACATGAAGTCAGTCAACTTGTGAACTTAGCCTAAAGCACACAGCCAGACTTGATAAAGGAAAATTAAAGTATGTAAACTGCCTGAAATATTTTTTCTGTGATTAATAACATGTCTAGATCAGTGGCATCACTAGGGTTGGTGTCACCTGGTGCAAAAAAACATTGTGTCACCCCCCTCTCCACCAACTATAGTCCCCCCTCAGTACAGACCCCCCTCCCTCAGTACAGACCCCCTTTAATACACATCTCAATTCATTGCAGACCCCGATTCAGTGTAGACCCCAATTCAGTGCAGACTCCCTCAGTGCAGAACCCAATTCAGTGCAGACCCCCTTAGTGCAGACCCCAGTTCAGAGCAGACCCCAATTCTTTGCAGACCCATAATGTGCTCAGTGCATACCTCATATCACCGACATGTTCAGCAGTGCCCCTCCTCCTGTGTAGAAGTAAATAGAGAGGAGGGGTGGTGGCTTAACTCTGTCCGGCTGTGTAGGAGACAGACAAGAGATGCCTGGGTCCTGCTGACGGGTGTCACCCCTCTGGCGGGTGTCACCTGGGTGCACCCCCCCGTGTGATGCCACTGGTCTAGATCATGCATACTGTATATCAAGGTACTGTTGAATGCATTGGAAATATTAGATTTTGAGCTTATGTCTGTGTTTTACAATGGGTTAAAGGAGTAGCAGAATTTGCTGGAACACATATTTTTCTGGTGAGGATATCACTAATGATACTGTCTTCCTCAATACACCACTGGAGTACAAACCAAAGGTTTGTGTCAGAAGACATGATCCAGGCTCTGACAGATCACATCAATGAGTACAGAGTTCTTAAAAAAGGAGCAGCAATAAATACCAGCACAAAAGAAATAGAACAAATGATTCTAATGTATCTGAAGATGGGCCTAGTTCAAATGGCTGGAGTAAGTATGTATTGAGAAACAGACACACAGTACAGCCCTGTTTCAGATGCGATGTCACAGAATAGATTCCAGTCTCTCTTGCAATCATTACATTTTGTAAAAGTGTCTGAGATGGAAAAAAAGACAAACTTTGGAAACTCAGACCATGGCTTGATGCCTACAGGGAGAAATCTCTGCAGGTGGTACCAAAAGAACAAAACTCTGTGGATGAAATGATGATTCATTTTAGGGGGAAATTTAGCAGCATCAAGCAGTACATGAAAAAACTCGCCACCGCCCTCATCTATAGCTGGCTATAGCAGTAAGTGGCATTGGAATGCTAAATCGGGTAACAACAAGGCCTGGGGAATGCCCAGGAAAAATCCAAGCCTACTTACCACCAGCTCACAGACAACCAAATTGACCTGTCTAACAGTACGTTAAAAACAGGGGTTTAGTCCGCACGCATTTGCAAATGCATGCGTAAGCCACAGAGCCTCGTCAAGGCACTCTTGTATCTGTGGTCCTAATGCTAAAATATGAGTGTCCTCACAGTGGAGGCATATGCATTCTAATGGATAGATGAGGTCAGGTGGACTGAACGGGAGCCCACCCCTTTTTAAAGGTACATGCAGCACACCAAACACCCAGCATGTAGCACAATGACTGCAAAGGTGCTGGTGCATTGCTGCACCAATACAAATACGATATAAAAAAACTCGCCACCGCCCTCATCTATAGCTCGCTATAGCAATAAGTGGCATTGGAAGGCTAAATCAGGTAACAACAAGGCCTGGGGAATGCCCAGGAAAAATCCAAGCCTACTTACCACCAGCTCGCAGACAACCAAATTGACCTGTCTAACAGTACGTTAAAAACAGGGATTTAGTCTGCACGCATTTGCAAACGCATGGCTAAGCCACAGAGCCTCGTCAAGGCACCCTTGTATCTGTGGTCCTAACACTAAAGTATGAGTGTCCCTACAGTGGAGGCACATGCATTCTAATGGATAGATGAGGTCAGGTGGACTGAACGGGAGCCCACCCCTTCTTAAAGGTACATGCAGCACACGAAACACCCAGCATGTAGCACAATGGCTGCAAAGGTGTTGGTGCATTGCTGCACCAATACAAATACGATATGAAAAAACTCGCCACCGCCCTCATCTATAGTTGGCTATAGCAGTAAGTGGCATTGGAAGACTAAATCAGGTAACAACAAGGCCTGGGGAATGCCCAGGAAAAATCCAAGCCTACTTACCACCAGCTCGCAGACAACCAAATTGACATGTCTAACAGTACATGCATGGCAAGCCATAGCCATTAGGGTTCAATGTGTGGGTAAGGGCAGGCATCTCTGGCATACTGTGTGACTTTGATGTGTACCAAGGAAATGTGAATGGAATATGTGCTAGATCTGAACTTGGATTGTCAGGAGATGTGATGAAGCTCACCTCCACACTTCCATAAGGCCACAACTACAAGATCTATGCAGACAACTATTTCAACCCAGTGGAGAAGATTCAATGCTAGGACAAAGCCACCAAAAGATATGCTGAAGTTGAGAGGCCTTACATTGTGGGTGTCTATAACAAATGCATGGGTGGTGTGGATATGTTGGATTAATTTGCAACAAAATATACGTTTCCTTTGAAACCCCAACGTTGGTACATCTTCTGGAACATCATCATCCTAGCTGGGATCAATGCATGGCTGCTGTACAAATGGGACTGCAAAGCACTGAATGCTCCCCAAAAAAAAAGATACTAAACAAGAGGCTGTTTCAAGCCCAGTTAGCATCCTCTCTCATCCCAGTTGGCACAACTATCATAAAACCAAAGAGAAGACAACCAGGTTCTATGGGAGCCCAATTCAGCGGACAGGGAACCCCTTAAATGACAGGAAAAGACCATCCACAGAAAAAGGGAGTCCTTCAAATGGCACCCCAGCCAAATGTACATCCACCAAAAGACATTTGCAAGGACATGTATGGAAATTTCTCTATAGAAACATGTAGAGGGAAACATGTAGAGGACGCTGCAGACAATGTGGTAAATGACATACCAACACACTTTGCAGCAAGTGCAATGTCCGCCTCTGCTTCTCATAGGACAAGAACTGCCTTTGGGACTATCATAACTAAGCATGGCTATAAACATAGCTAAACATAATAAATGTCAAGGTTTTCATTCAATGCAGTAGGTTTTGTAAAAACAGTTTGAACATAGTTTTAAAATAAATGATTATTAATATAAAATATGACATGCATTATTATTATTTTGTGATATATGTATATATGATAAAGTTTATATTAATTATAATATAAATTTATAGCTGCAATATTCAGAAGTTCTTCTAAGAGGCATACTTAAAGGAGTAGTATACCCAGTATAGCAAAGCTCGTTTGGCTGTACTTCTCCCTTCTCCTGTGGATCACAGTCCTGTGGATCGCAGTTTGTTATGCACTCCTGTGACCCGTTTTCAGCAGACATACAGTAGGACTAAAGTCTGCCGTCTGCTGATGTTACACAGCCGGTCCAGGCTCGGGCAAGATCATGGCAATGGAGTCAGGATCCACCCACATGTCTGGACTGGCACCCGGCTCAACCTCTCAACAAGTGTCTGAGAGTGTGAGCTAGCCACTCCCACCCCTTCACAGCCCAGTGCTCCAGTGAGCGCGCAGTGGGGGGGGACAGAGCAGAGAGTTGCTGACTGACAGACAGTCAGCAGCTCTCTGCTCAGTGAGCTGTGAGAACTGCGCTATCTGTGGTGTTCGATCGCTCAGCTCTCAGTGTTAGAGGTACTGGGGGACAGATGCAGCATCAGGTCGATGCTACATCCACCTAGGTAAGTATGATCCTTAAAAAACAAAACAAAAAAAACAATACTTTTTTTTAACATTTATGTTGCATATTTACATTAAATTTTTTTTGCCATTTTCCCCTCATGTGTAAGTGCATTCCACAGCCTTACCCCTCTAAGGCAGGCTCCATTTAGATCTAGGCAATTTGAATTACGGGCAGAATCGCTCCAATTCTACCTGAAATTCCAAATTGCAGCCAAATGCGGGACGCATTTGCAATGCCATTACTTCTTAGTGGGACCCCAATTGCCCCAAAATCTCCTGCTCCTTTTTGAGCGAAAAGCTTTGCACGTTGCAATTTTCCTGTGATTACAGCACGATTTATAGCAGCAAAATAGAACCCCAATTGGGGTGCCATTACTAAGTAATGGCATAGCTAACGCATTCCATATTTTGTAGAGATCGCAGGTAGAATCACGATGATTCCGCCCATGATTCAAATTGCCTAGGTGTGAATGGAGCCTTAGTGTCAGTTCACACTTCTGCAATGTCAGACATTGCATGTGATTCGCACCACACTGCTGTACAGATCACATGTGATGTCTGTGCAATGTGAATTCAGCCATATAGATTGTAAGGCTGAATTCGCATCTCATTTGAACAAAAATCGTGCAGGACCCAATTCCTGTCCAAATTCACAGTTTGCACTGTGATCTGCAAACCGATCTGGGAGTGTCATTAACTTTGTATTGACACACCCAGCGGTCCGCGTAGGGCAGAGTGAACCGTCGGCAATTCAGGTGCGATGCGGCAACAGGCACTAGATTCATAGGGTTTCCCGTATAACACCAGTGTGAACCAAGCCTTATTTAAATACCCCATACACACGGTTGGAAATTCTGACGGAGAAAGTCAGATTGGATTATGTTGTCGGAAAATCCGATCGTGTTTGGGCTCTATCAGACTTTTTCTGTCGGAATTTCCGACGGAAAATGTTTGAGAGCTGGATCTAAAATTTTCCGACAACAAAATCCTATTGAACTTTTTCCAATCGTGTGTAGAGAATTCCGACGCACAAAGTGGCACGCATACTCACAAAAAATTTGGAGACGAAAACTATTGGCTACTGGCCTCTACATAGTCCCGTCATACGTTTTGTTCGTCACCTCATTCCGAACGATCGGATTTTCCGGCAACTTCGTGTATGCAAGACAAGTTTCGGCCAAAATCCGTCTGAAAAAATCTGACGGATTTTGTGGTCCGACCGTGTGTATGGGGCAAAAGAATGCCTTCGTAAAAATCCTGTTTGTTCCTAGGTAACTGATGACTTTATCTCTTCTGTATTAGCCTTGGGATAAATAGTTACTAAACTTAAAGTGGATGTAAACCTAATTCATGAAATTTGAGCTGAGCACATCTACTGTATCCGCAGTGTTTTGTTATCTCACTTCAAAGCACTTTGTCTCCTACCTCTGTCCTGCCCCATTCCTCTGTTATCAGCCTGCTAACTTTTGACAAGCTCTTTGAGATAGTCCTGAGATAGACTGTGTGCCCATGTGAAAAGACCCTTAGTCTAGCACTCTTTAACTAGATCCAGACCAGCCAGCGCAGTTACACTGTGGCAAGTTGGCTCTCCTGGGCGGGGCATTGTAGGAGTACATCGGGCGTGCCGGTGTGCACCCTTGGTGATCAGATTCAATTCAGAACCAATCAGTCTCCAGGCCCAGGCCAATGATCTCTGGCCTGGACCCGGCGACCGGTTCTGGCGAATGGGAGACTGTCTCCTGCCTGTAAGTGTAAACACATTTAGGGAAAGGGATGTCATCTCCCTCTCTTGAATTCTTTTCCATTCCAGAGAGAGGAAAGAGGACATCCAAATGTGAGTTTCACCAAAACTACACTGACACAGTACATATAGCCACACATCCCCCCCCCTCCCGATCACCTCCCAATCACCCCCTCAGTTAACCCCTTCAGTCCCTGTCATAGTGGCACCAAGAGCAGTTTTCATATTTTTCTTTGATCACTGTACTGGTGTCATTTGTGATTGTGGTACTTAGTAGTAGGCCCAGATAGGTCTAGGGACCACCCCTAAACCCGCCCCTAATAAAGGTTTAACCCCTTGATCACCGACTGTCAGTGTGTAGTTAGCCAGTTAACTAGTTACTATCACCGTCAGGTTTTTATAGTGTCAGGGTACCTGCCAATATTGCTGAAAAAATGTTTAACCCCCCTGATCGCCCAGCAGGTGACATTAGTTTTAGCATCAGTTAGGGTCCGCGTATAGCGTCTGAATGGATCAATATATTTGATCTGATCAGAACTATATTAGCATCCCAAGTAGTTTAGGGTTCCCAAAACCCCTAACATATGGGACAGATTGACTCCATGATTTGGCAAATATTTTTTAGGCACAGATTGCAATAAAAAAATATGTTGTTTTGTTGAGTTAATGTTTTATTGTTGCCATTGTTTGCCTTTCAGTTACGCCATTCAGCTGCAGTACTGATTTAATTTTCTTGACAGAAACAGCGTTTGCTCTCACGATACGTAAATCAGCGACTTCAGTGCTGTAGGAGGTGATTTCACTAGCACAGTTAAAAAAAAAATGGTGCATGTATGCCCATCATTAGAAGTGGGTGGATGAAGGGCAGTATTCTAATGGTGGGCATACCCAACGATCAATCTATTTATTTTCTTTCAGCCCACAGGCTGCATGAAAAAAAGGACATTACAATGTATGCCCAACAAGGACCAGCAAAGTACTTGTATGTTGCTGGACTTTGAGTGGTTATACCAGATGCCTGCAGGTTTAGGTGTCATCTTTGTATCATTCTTTTCAGCCAGCGATCAGCTTTATGTAAAAGCAATCCTAGTGGCTAAATAGACTCGAGACTGCTTTTACAAGCAGTGGGAAGGAACGTCCCCCCTCTCGCAGTCTTCCATAGTTTCCTCTGGCTCTCCTGTCCCACCAGGGAACCTGAGAATCCCTTGTTCCGCTAACTGACCACAGAGCTGATCGGAGACCAGAAGGTTCCAATCATCTCTATGGCCTAAGAAACCAGAAGCTATGAGCATTTCATAACAGGTTTCACCAGCTATAAACAACATCATTGGAAAATTGGGAAAGCATTTCATCACATCGATCTTGGTGTGGTCAGATGCTTTGAGGGCAGAGGAGAGATCTAGGGTGTAATAGACTCCATTTTGTTTAAAAAATGGGGTCTACGTATTGCTATCACTGGGGATATTTACATTCCCTGAGATAACAATAACAATTATAAATAAAAAAAAAAGGAAAGGAACTGTTTAAAAATAAAATAAAAAAGCAAAACAAATAATTAAAAGACAAACAAAAAAAAGCACCCCTGTTCCCCTGTGCTCACGCGCAAAGGCGCAAGTGTCAGTCTGGTTTCGTATGTAAACAGCAATTTCACCATGCATGCGAGGTATCACCATGAACGTCAGATCGAGGGTAGTAATTTTATCAGTAGTTCTCCTCTGTAAATCTAAAGTGGTAACCTGTAAAAGTTTTTAAAGGCTTTTAAAAATGTACGTAGTGTGTCGCCACTGCACGTTTGTGCGCAATTTTAAAGCATGTCGTGTTTGGTATCCATGTACTCAGCATATCATCTTTTTTATTTCATCAAACAATTGGGCAATATAGTGTGTTTTAGTGCATTCAAATAAAAAAGGTGTTTTTTTTCCCCAAAAAATTGCGTTTGAAAAATTGCTGCACCAATATTGTGTGAAAAAAAATTGCAACAACCCCCATTTTAATCTGTAGGGCCTTTGCTTTTAAAAAAATATATAATGTTTAGGGGTTCAAAGTAATTTTCTATCAACATTTTTTTTTTATGTAAACAAAAAGTGTCAGAAAGGGCTTTTTCTTCAAGTAGTTAGAAGAGTGAGTGATGTGTGACATAAGCTTCTAATGTTGTGCATAAAATGCCAGGGAAGTTCAAAACCCCCCCTAAATTACCCATTTTTGGAAAGTATACACCCCAAGCTATTTGCTGATAGGCATGTTGAGTCCATGGAATATTTAATATTTTGCCACAAGTTTTGGGAATATAACAAACTTTTTTTTTGCACAAAGTTGTCACTAAATGATATATTTTTAAAACATGGCATGGTTATATGTGTAATTACACCCCAAAATATATTCTGCTGCTTCTCCCGAGTATGAGGATACCACATTTTTTGGGAGCCTAGCTGCATACAGGACCTCAAAAACCAATCACCGCCTTCAGGGTTTCTAAGGAGCGTAAAATTGGGATTTTACTCCTCACTACCTATCACAGTTACGGAGGCACTGAAATGTCAAGATAGCACAAAACCCCCCCAAATGAACCCATTTTAAAAAGTAGACAACCCAAGGTATTTGCTAAGAGGCATGGTGAGTATTTTGCAGCTCTCATTTGTGTTTGAAAATGAAGAAAGTAAAGGAAAATAGTTTTTTAAAAAAAATTTCAAAACTTTGTGACAAAAAGCGAGATCTGCAAAATACTCAACATGCCTCTTAGCAAATAGTTTGCGGTGTCTACTTTCCAAAATTGGGTAATTTGAGGGGGGGGGGGGGGGGGGTTGTGCTATCTTGGCATTTCATGGCCTTCGAAACTGTGATAGGTAGTGAGGAGTGAAATCAAAAAATTACGCCCTTAGAAAGCCTGAAGGCGGTGATTGGTTTTCGGGGTCCTGTATGTGTTTAGACTTCAAAATGTCCCACACATGCGGTATCCCTGTACTCAGGAGAAGCAGCAGAATGTATTTTGGTGTGTAATTCCACATATAACCATGCCATGTGTGAGCAATATATCATTTAGTGACAACTTTGTGTTCATTTATATTTTTTGTCATTTTTCAATCACTTGTGACAAAAAAATAAAATATTCAATGGGCCTAAAATGCCTCTCAGCAATTTCCTTGGGGTGTCTACTTTCCAAAATGGGGTAATTTGAGGAGTTTTTGTATTGCCCTGTCATTTTAACACCTCAAGAAATTAGATAGGCAGTCATAAACTGAAAGCTGTGTAAATTCCAGAAAATGTTCCCTAGTTTGTAGACGCTAGAACTTTTGTGCAAACCAATAAATATACGCTTATTGACATTTTTTACCAAAGACATGTGGCTATATACATTTTGGCCTAAATGTATGACTCAAATTTAGTTTATTGTATTTTTTATAACAAAAAGTAGAAAATATATATTTTTTTTAAATTTTCACTCTTTTTCCATTTATAGCGCAAAAAATAAACATCTCAGAGGCAATCAAATACCATCAAAAGAAATCTCTATTTGAGGGAAAAAAAGGACGCAAATTTAGTTTGGGTATAGCATTGCATGACCACATAATTACAAATTAAACCAGCACAGTTCCAAATTGTAAAAAGTGCTCTGGTCATTTAGGGGCCAATTCTTCCGGGGCTGAAGTGGTTAAACGATTTGATTCCTTTTCTTTGAACCTTTCAAAAATCACACAGTACAGGTGCTGTGGATGACATGCCTAGATTAAAACCTTTTTGTCACATGTTGCAATGTCAGTAGAGAAAATTAAGCTATCTAATTGTCAACATATTATGAGAAAAACCAACTCACTGGAAAATACAGTTATGCTTGAAAAAGTTGAAGGGCAAGTGAGAAAAGGAGAACCAGCAATTTGGTGGCTGGATACACTCACAGAAAGTATGAACATTCAATAGTAAAGTGTAAAAACCCACACAGAAGGCAGATGATTCTGGAAAAACAATGTCTATGTGGTCAAAGGCAGTAGACTTAACAGCACATATTAACTATAATGTTACCATGCAGATGCTCTGGTATTATGTTATATTTTGTTAAATAATTTACACAGAAAAAGCAGACTTAAAGCAGAAGTTTGGTCATTTTTTTTCATCTTTCCACCTATTAAATCTTGTGCCCTTGTTGTTTTAACTTAGATAGTAAAACTTTTTTTTTCTGGCAGTAAATTCATTACACAGCCCACTTCCTGTTTCTTGTATGGTCATTAGTCTGGGCTTGTGACATCATGCACAGCTCTCTCTCTCTCTCACTCTCCTGAGAGTTTGCCAAGAAGGAAGAGGGGGATGTGTCATAAGAGGGCCAATGAGAGCTGCGTGTCTGTGTAAATCCAGGAAGTGAACAGACAGCAGCTTTAGCTGCCCACAGTTATAATGGTTACACCCAGAATCAGTGGACGGAGATTTCTGCAGCATATTTGGCAAGTACAGAATCACAGTATATATAAAATAATATGCAAAGTGGTTGGAGCGAAGTTTCAGAATGGCAAAGATGTTTTTATTGCAAATTATGTGAGCGGACTCCAGTTCTTCTTTAATGATCTCTAGTTTCAAATAGTATTGTATCAATCATACTGCAATATTGCAATGCTCTAGTAAAAGTTTCCATCTCTACTGAAAAGAATAGAGCATTTGACAAAATCACCTACCATCTGTTTGATTGGCAACAAAAAATAGATTCCTCTGCAAAAATGAATGCTGCGGAATCTGTAAGTTCTTCAACACTACATCTCAGAACGGGGATCAAGCCACCGGCTACAACATAAATAAAGCATTGATCCATACCTCAGCTGCCCTCCTTGTCCCCAGTCACCTGTATAACCTCCTCCCCTGCATTTAACTCTGTGGAGCATATAGTGAGTTGGGAATAAATGAATATGTAAAAAGCTGGAAGGGTAATGGTAAGAATAGTATCAACCTACAAGAGAGAAATCAGGTCATTGAAGCAGGATATTCTGTCTATGGACCTTTTTTTTTATAACTTTTTTTTTATTTGACCTTTTTTTATCTTTAAAAAAAAAAAAAAATGTTTGTTGAAGCACATTATTTTTTAGAAAAAATTACTATTAAGTACTTTTAAACACTAAGGATTTGTGATAGCAAGTGATTGGTATAGTTCTGAATGTTTCTTTTTGGAATTAAATAGAATTATGTGGGATTATATTTAAATCAACACTGGTCCAAAGAGTCTTCTACTAGGAGGGATTGTACATTAACTAGCTAACCACCATATAAATGTATTAGCCTTTTAAACTAGGTTTAACACAAAGATGCAAATGTATTTTACAGAGGGGTGTAGAAATTAACTGTATTAATGGATGAATGGTCCTAGAATAATCAGAAAACAACATTTGACCTCTTTTGACCACATTTTTAACCACTTGCTTACTGGGCACTTAAACCCCCCTCAGTCCCAGACCAATTTTCAGCTTTCAGCGCTGATGCACTTTGAATGACAATTGCGCGGGCATACAACACTGTACCCAAATGAAATTTTTATCATTTTTTTCCCACAAATAGAGCTTTCTTTTGGTGGTATTTAGTTACAGCTCGGAGTTTTATTTTTTGCTAAACAAACAAAAAAAGATGCAAAAAAAAAAAAATCATGTTTTAATAGTTTGTTATAAAATTTTGCAAACGGGTCATTTTTCTCCTTCATTGAAGTGCACTGATAAGGCGGCACTGATAGGCTGCATTGGTGGGCACTGATGGGCTGCATTGGTGGGCACTGATAGGCTGCATTGGTGGGCACTGATAGGCTGCACTGGTGGGCACTGATAGGCATAGTTAAGGCGACACTAATAGGCACAGATAAGGCGGCACCGATGGGCACAGATAAGGCGGCACTGATGGGCAAAGATGGGCACAGATAAGATGGCACGGATGGGTGGCACGGATAAGTGGCACGGATGGGTGGCACGGATGGGCACTGATAGGTACCACAGATAGATGGGACTGATGGGCACTGATAGGTGGCACTGATAGGTGGCTCTGATAGGTGGCACTGCTGGGCACTGATGGGCGGCACTGCTGGGCACTGATGGGCGGCACTGCTGGGCACTGATGGGCGGCACTGGGGTGCAGCACCTTTGAGGCAGATTGGGTGGCACTGTGGGTGGCACTGTGGGTGGCACTGTGGGTGGCACTGTGGGGTGGCACTGTGGGTGGCACTGTGGGTGGCACTGTGGGCACTATGGGCACAGACGGGGGGCACTTACTTTTACTTTTAGTTATACTTCAGGATGGCACTGCGGGAGGCAGGTGGGCACTGGCAGGTGGCATGTGGTGCCTTGCATTGCTGGCCGTGATCGGGACTGATGTCCCGATCACGGCCGCCGGTGATCGGCTTTTTTTTTTCTGACAGCGCGAGGAGGAATAATAGCCGATTACCGGCTCCGTTCTATCACATGATCAGCTGTCATTGGCTGACAGCTGATCACGTGATAAGGGGTCGGGATCGACCCCTTACACGGATCGGTGATCAGGCGAGTCTCACGGACTCGCCGATCACAGAGCGCGCCGCGCGCGCTCCTCAGGGGGCGCGCAGGCCGCTCGTAACCAGGACGACGTCAATAGACGTAGTCCCGGAAATCTAGGTCCGCGCTAATGCCGTCATTCGGCAATAGCGCGGTACCCAAGTGGTTAAATAGCATCAAAACTTGTTAGTGCCTCTTTGTGAGGCAGAATAATATCTGCTATAGTTCCAATGAGACAGCTTTAGGTAGGATGTGGTTGAAAGGTGCGATTCTTTTATACTTATGTTAGCTGAATGCTTAGAAAACTCAGCAAAGTGTCACCACACTCATTTTAAACCCCATATATTTATGGGAAATTTCTCTACACATTGACTAGCATTTTTATAAAATGTGTTGAGGATGGTAGAATGATAAAACAGAAAAGTATGGTCTGTGAGTAACATGAAAATCAAAAATCAAATAAGAAACAGATGGATGAAAAACATTTTGATAAAAACACTGAGCAAGGTGCAAAAGATAATATTAATTATGTCCACTAACTAATTTCTCTGATGAATAACAGGGAGTAGAAGTTAGTGATTAAGCCAGCAAACTCTAATGCCGCATACATACGACTGAACTTTCCAGCACAATATCTCAGACAGAATTATTCCGTCGGATATTCCGATCGTATGTGGGATAATCCAATAATTTTTCTTTAAAAAATTCAGACGGACCTAGAAATAGAACATGTTTCAAATCTGTACGACAGACTCAATTCCTATCTGGAAAACCGTTCGTCTGTATGCTGGTCCGACAGACCAAATATGACGCAAGGGCAGCTATTGGCTACTGGCTATTGAACTTTCACATTCAAAACAAACAGACTTTGGAACGGACTTTAGTCCGTTCGTGTGTGGTCAAGTCCTTTCGTTCAGAAGTCCGTCGTAACTCTGTCGAAAGTCTGTCGGGAAGGCCACTGAAACAGCCGGCTTCTCTGATACATCTGCTTGCTCCTGTTGGGCAGCACTGGTGGGTACCGACTCATCAGCAGTGTCTTCTCCTGAACTATAAGTGGTGAACTTCCAGCCTCTGCCGCAGGTGTATTTTATCTTCACGAGGAAACCTCTATCCTGGGACTCCACCCCACTTGTGCTCTTTATCTTCATGGGGGACTTTATCTCTGTCCTGGGACTCTGCTCTCTGTATCCACTTCCCAGCCCTGAACTGCTGCAGACATATGGCTTCTTCCCCAGAAGCAGCGACAAAGGTCCAAATGACTACAGGCTCGCAAATCACACACCCCCCAATCTCCTCCAGCCTACCGTCCTGGTTTTAGATCCACTGTGTATGTGACAGGCAGCAGGTCACTGCGCACCAACTTTACCAATGGTTCCCTACAAAACCTACTCCTTAGCCAAGCCCCTATAGCTGTGGTGATGTTTCTGCACTCAGGACACAGTAGGCACAATCTCTCTACAAAGCTGGTCATGCCAAGAGTTAATGCCCTTGGGTGTTCCAACCGCACACTGGTATCCACCATAAGTTCGGAACCTGGCTGCATGTTTGCAGGTGACCCATCATGTTGCTCCTCTATCTTGTTCTCATGTGCTGGGTACTGGGCTTTCCTTGGACTTCAGCTCCACCCCCACACAGACAATCTGCCACCAAACATCTCTGATAGGCAGGATTGCTCCAGCACTGGCTGAGCCCCCATTAATTTGCTTAATTGAGCGTGTAATGTGCCCCTGATGCCCCCTATGTAATGTTCCCTATTGCCCCCCATGTAATGTACTCTGCTGTGCCCCATGGAATGTGCCCTACTGTGCCCCATGGAATGTGCCCTACTGTGCCCTATGGAATGTGCCCTGCTGAGCTCCCCATGTAATGTGCCTTGATGCACTATATTCTCCTGCAAGTTTTGTGAGTACAAGAATGCATTTGTATTATTTAACCACACCCATTTAAGCCCCTCCCATTAACAACACAACTAGGCCACATCCATATTTTGCCAGGGAGTACTGTGCGCACTGCATTGCTGCTCTCCATGAAGTAGCCTAAGATACCACACGTCTATTAACAAACCTGGCAATACCCCTTTTTGCCACAGTACACTAACCAAACCACTTATTTATTTCTATTTTTTTATCAAGCAATGGGGCCCAACATGTAATCTTGCACACAGACCCACTGATTTCCTAAAACGTCCATTGAGAGAGGGGGGGGGGGTGTCATCACTTACCTGTTAAAAAAATAATGAGAAAGACAGAAAAGTCATGACCCCACCATAGATTAGAATGTCAAATTTAGAAGACAGGGTATACATTTTGGATAATCCAACAACTGGGAGCATGCCTTAAAACAGTATCAGAGCAGAGAGTATATTAGCCACAGATGTAAATGTTGAGATGCTTGCTGAGATCAAGTGGCGATGTGCAGTGGACTGAAATTATTGCAGCATGAACAACCTTATGATCTAATAAAGGAACCAGGAATCCATTTCTGTCTTTTAGTTTTGGGAGAGTAGGGACACTGTGGTGAAGACAATGGAATCCATCTCTAGATAAAGGTAAGAAATTCCCTACAGATGGCAGATAGGAATTGCTTAGGTATCTGTATGAGAATGTTCTGATATAGGTATGAAGGGCTGGTAATATATTTATTTTCAAGTTATTGTTTCTGCCAAACCATATGAAGTACCTTTTGCTCCAACGTTGGAGGTCCTTGAGTATGTTGGTTAAGTGATTGGGAAAGTTAACTTGTAACATTTACTCTTTGCCACATTTAGCTGTTGATCCTTGATGCTCGAACCTTATGGTTTTTAATCCTAGTATACATAGCCAGTAACATGTTTCACAGGCTTACTGATTACAGTTTCTGAACATTTATGGAAATCCTCATCTCTGACTGGTGAACATTCTTTTGACAAATTGCCCATTAATGCCTGGAATAGTTGGCACTCTCACTTGTTGCAGATCAAATCAACTTAACATTCAATGTCTCTTTGGTCCATTAACTTCTCTGAACAGAGCTTAAATAACTAAATAAAAGTCTTGTTCTTTAGAATCATTAATGCATGTATGATGGATGCATTAATCCACTGACATGTATAAAAACATATTTTAAGTGCCTTAGGACTCAGTTTGCTATTAATAATTGGGAATATTGCCAACATTTAGAGTGGCATTTGTGGCGTAGAACTGTTTTCTTTTGTTTTTTTCTTTCTTTTTTTTAATCCTAAAGAAAAACGGAATTGTATAACTACTACTAAACAACTTTGTCTTGTAATATTTCTAATATTTATACATTTTTAACAGATACTTTTCTAGTTCTTGCAACTATAAAAAAAAATATCTTTAAAGTTTATGTTTTGAACATAAATTTCATTTTTAGCTTGTGTCATTGGCTCACTGTCTCCCCAGAAGTCTGCATAAAGCTTGAAAGAACTTTCAAGCATCCCTGTTCTGTCCTTATTTTTTTTTATATACACATGCAGTGGTAAATTGATGTTTAAACTACTTCAGTAAATTTCTTAATAAATGCACCTTTGTTCTACAAATAAACATAAAGTCTAGGTTCACATCTTTGCGGTTGCAGTTGATGCGGTTTTCAGGCGTGTTTTACGGGTGCGTTTTGTTTTTTTAAACCCTCGATCTTGATACGTTTTTGCATGCAATTTTCATGCATTTTGCATTTTTTTCTCTTTAAAACACACTGTGTATAGCTGGTTGCTAAGGAGTATGCTTGGAAGCCAGCTGCTGCAATCTTAACAACCAACACTTGCATTTTTAGTGTGGCTCCATTGAAGTCTATCACACGCAAAGCACAATCTGCAGTGTAAACAGCATTTCCCCATTCTGCCTAGCAACTAGTGACGCTTATCTCTGCTCCATGTGATTGGAGCAGAGATCAGTGTACACTAAATGAAAGCCCACCCCCCCCCCACAGTTAGTAACACACCCCTAGGAACACTTAACTCCTACACTGCCATCCACTGGTTAACCCCTTCACTGCCAGTGTCATTTACACAGGAATCACTGCATTTATATAGCAGTGATTACTGTATAAATGACAATGGTCCTAAAAATGTGTCAAAAATGTCCGATGTGTCCGCCGCAATGTTGCAGTCACAATAAAAATCGCTGATTGCCGCCATTACTAGTAAAAAAAAAGAAAATAACAAATTATTAATAAAAATGCCATAAAACTATCCCTATTTTTTAAACGCTATAACTTTTGCGCAAACCAATCAATAATCGCTTATTGCGATTTTTTTACCAAAAATATGTAGAAGAATATGTATCGGTCTAAACTGAGGGAAAAATTTTTTTTTATAGATTTTTTGGGAATATTTATTATAACAAAAAGTAAAAAATAATGCTTTTTTTCAAAATTGTCAGCTCTATTTGTGGGAAAAAAAGGACGCCAATTTTGTTTGGGAGCCACGTTGCAGGGCCGCGCAATTGTCAGTTAAAGCGACGGAATGCCGAATTGCAAAAAGTGGTCTGGTCTTTGACCAGCAAAATGGTCCGGTCTGTAAGTGGTTTACCACTTCCAGACCGCCCACCGTCCTTATACGTCGGTACTTTGAAGGAGGACATCGTTGTTATGGCAGCAGCTAGCTGCCATAACCCCGGTATCCTCTTCTTCAGTGAGCGGCCCGGTTTAAGATAAAAGTGGTCTCTGCGGCGGATTCACCGCAAGATCACTTTCATCGGTGGCGGGAAAGGTGCCCCCCTCTCGCCGTGATCCGATACCTTCCGCCGCTTATCGGAGCCGTCGGCAGCGGTGATCGGATCCTTCTTATGGCCTGACATGGAGACGAGTGAGAGGAAGAATAGCCCCACCCGTCTCCATATCATTGCAGGACTGAAGTGATTTCAAAACGTCACTTGCGCTCATAGCTCTTAAAGGAACATTTTGTTTTTTAAATAACAATTATTTTATTTTTTTATTGCATTTTAATGTAAATATAAGATCTGAGGACTTTTTGACCCCAAATCTCATATTTAAGGGGCCCTGTCATGCTTTTTTCTATTACAAGGGATGTTTACATTCCTTGTACAGGGGTCCTCGACTTACAAATAACTCCTACTTACAAACTTACAAGGGAGATAACAAGAAGTAAGAGGAAATCTACCTCTAGGAAGGGAAATTCTCTCCTTTAACAGTTAATATGGGAAAAAGGTGTCTCCACTGATGCTTTATCACCAATCCTTGTTTCCCTAACAGCCCAAAATTTTCAAAATCCAATTATCATTGGGACAGAAAGTGAGGTGAAATCTTCTGTACAGGGGCACAGACAGCTAAACAAATGTTACATGGGTGATAACCCTTCCCTATGTTATCCAAAAAGCTTAAAAACTGATTTTTTGGGCTGGAGCTACACTTAAAAAATGTACCTGTTCCAACTTACAAACAGATTCAACTTAAGAACAAACCTACAGTCCCTATCTTGTTTGTAACCCGTGGACCCCCTGTAATAGGGATACAAGTGACACATTTTTTTTTTAAACAGTCTAAAAATGTAAAAAATTGAAAATAATAAGAAAAAAACATTGTTTAAACGTGCCCCATCCCGACGAGCTCACATGCAGAAGCGAACGCATACGTGACTAGTGCCCGCATATAAAAACGGTGTTCAAACCACACATGTGAGGTATTGCCACGATTGGTAGAGCTAGAGCAATAATTATAACCCTAAACCTCCTCTGTAACTTAAAACATGCAACCTGTAGAATTTTTTAAGCGTCGCCTATGGAGATTTTTATGGGTAAAAGTTTGTCGCCATTCCACGAGCGGGTGCAATTTTTAAGCGATGCCACTTGCTCCCATCTCTATCGTAGTAAGAAGCATTGGAAGGCTAATAACAGGTAAAAACAAGGCCAAGGATAAATCCAAGGGAAAAACCAAGCTTAACTTACCACCAGCCTGCAGACAACCAAATAACCTGTCTAACAGTATGCGTTAAAAGCAGGGGTTTAGTCTGCACACATTTGCAAATGCATGCGTAAGCCACCTTTGCTTTGTTAAGGCACCCTGGTATCTGTGGTACCTATTACTAACGTATAAGTGTCCCCACAGTGGAGGCACATGCATTCCGATGGATAGGTGAGAGCAGGTGGACTGAAGGGGAACCACCCCTTCTTAAAGGTACAGGGGCCCACTGAACACCCAGCATATAGCCCAATGGCTGCAAAGGTGTCAGTGCATTGCCTGACCAAAAAACACGACAGTGATACAAAAAAGGCACCACTTGCTCCTATCTATAGCTGGCTATCGCAGTAAGAAGCATTTGAAGGCTAACAACAGGTACAAACAAGGCCAAGGATAAATCCAAGGGAAAAATCAAGCTTAAATTACCACCAGCCCACAGACAACCAAATAACCTGTCTAACAGTATGCGTTAAGAGCAGGGGCCTAGTCTGCACACATTTGCAAATGCATGCGTAAGCCACAGAGCAGAAGCCCTTGTGCTATATGCTGGGTGTTCAGTGTACCCCTGTACCTTTTAAGAAGGGGTGGCTTCCCTTCAGTCCACCTGCTCTCACCTATCCATCAGAATGCATGTACCTCCACTTCCGGTATCAGGTTCCAGAACTCTGGGGAACCCCCATCTTGAAAATACTTTGGTCCACAAAGCTTTAGCTGTAGCAGAAGCTGAGTCCTTTCTCAGCAGCCTCCACCCACTTTGAAAAGACAATTACAACTATCAACAGCTATCTGTACCCTCCAGGGGCACTTGGTAGTGGACCAAAAAAGGCAATCTGCAAGTTCTCCCAGGGTCCATCAGCTACCGCTACCCTTGCTAACACTGGTTTCTGTCCCTTTGGCCTAGGGTTCATTAGTAGATCGTCTAGTAGATCGTCTTGCAATATATCATTTTTGGGAGCATCTTCTGATTTTCCTCTAAGCTTCGCATTGATTGAGCTCAAGGCCTTATCCTTATTTGGTCTTCTGCTAAGCACAGGGTAGGCATCCTTAGCACTGGCAAGAGTTCATAGGAACCTGTTTTCACCTCCTACTCCTCAAAATTATGTTCCACCCAGGCCTGCCTCCCCTCAGCATCATAGGGTGTCCACCTGACTCCTATCAGGACCACCTTCTTTTCCAGCTTATCTGCTTTGTTATTGCCCATGTTAACCTCCTAACAACCTCTCTGGTGGGCTTTCACCTTAATGATAGCCACTCTCTAAGTCTCAACACTCGCTCTTTCTCATATATCTCTGAGCACTGAACTTTGTACCAAGTCTTTCCTAGAGGCATCACTAAAACCCCTTGAAATGTATTTGTACAATGACCTTGTGACATGCTGTCAGAGAATATGGTTATGGGAACTGAACTGAAATGCGTGATGGCCTCTCTCACTGATTCCGACAGAGGGAAATATCAACCTGCCTCCAGCTTCCTTTCTCTATTTTTTCATGTGGGTAATTTAGCCTTGGATGAAGGTAGAATCCTCAGTCAGTAAGCCCACTGACACCACTGAATATACAGACTGAGTCTATATATGGGATCAACAAGGAAGCATAACAACTTTCATAATCCAAACTTTCACAGCCAGGGCCGGCGCTACCACTAGGCGAAGTAGGCAGCCGCCTAGGGCGCACTACTACCTAGGGCGCAACCACGGCCTCTGTCCAATGTGAGCTCAGCTCTCCTCTCCTGTGTGCCGCCGGCGCCACCAATCCCCCATGTTTCCCCTTGAGCGCCCCGCTGTGCTCACATGTTTTCATCTCACAGCGCCGCTCAGGGACTCCTTTGCTCCATCCTGTCCCTGTGGAGCGGCGCTGTGTGTCTCTATATATGCAGCGGAGGGGCGGGGCGGGGCGGGGCTCGGCGGAGATGGGAGCATTGAGAGGTCTGTCAGCTGACCTCCCGCCCGGCGGGGACATCATGGAGTGGATGGATGGCGCTGGCCTGGAGGGACATCGTGGAGCGGGTGGACGGCGCTGGCCTGGCCCTGGCGGGACATCGTGGAGGCGGAGCGGGTGGACGGTGCTGGCCTGGCCCTGGCGGGACATCGTGGAGGCGGAGCGGGTGGACGGCGCTGGTGTGGACTCCTGAACACTTCTGCACACCCAGTGCTGAGGAGAGGCCCGGATTATGGTCGCTGAAGCATCAAAGAGCAGAGGTAAGGAGGAGGGTGGTTCTTCCCTGATCTACATTGAGCTGTATGGAGGGAGTTTGTGTGTGAGTAATGCAGGAACTAGGAGTCAGGTAGGTCAGTGTATGTGTCAGTGTGATGGTCAGTGTCAGCGTATGGGTCAGCGTATGGGTCAGCGTATGGGTCAGCGTATGGGTCAGCGTATGGGTCAGCGTATGGGTCAGCGTACGGGTCAGCGTGATGGTCAGCGTACGTGTCAGCGTGATGGTCAGTGTCAGCGTATGGGTCAGTGTGATGGTCAGTGTGACGGTCAGTGTGACGGTCAGTGTGACGGTCAGTGTATGGGTCAGTGTATGGGTCAGTGTATGGGTCAGTGTATGGGTCAGTGTATGGGTCTGTGTATGGGTCAGTGTGATGGTCAGTGTGATGGTCAGTGTATGGATCAGTGTGATGGTCAGTGTATGGGTCAGTGTGATGGTCAGCGTATGTTTCAGCGTATGTGTCAGCGTATGTGTCAGCGTATGTGTCAGCGTGATGGTCAGCGTGATGGTCAGCGTGATGGTCAGCGTATGTGTCAGTGTGATGGTCAGCGTATGTGTCAGCGTATGTGTCAGCGTATGTGTCAGCGTGATGGTCAGCGTATGTGTCAGCGTATGTGTCAGCGTATGTGTCAGCGTATGTGTCAGCGTATGTGTCAGTGTATGTTTCAGTGTGATGGTCAGCGTATGTGTCAGTGTGATGGTCAGCGTACGTGTCAGCGTACGTGTCAGCGTGATGGTCAGTGTCAGCGTATGGGTCAGCGTATGGGTCAGTGTGACGGTCAGTGTGACGGTCAGTGTGACGGTCAGTGTATGGGTCAGTGTATGGGTCAGTGTATGGGTCAGTGTGATGGTCAGCGTATGTGTCAGCGTATGTGTCAGCGTATGTGTCAGCGTGATGGTCAGCGTGATGGTCAGCGTATGTGTCAGTGTGATGGTCAGCGTATGTGTCAGCGTATGTGTCAGCGTATGTGTCAGCGTGATGGTCAGCGTGATGGTCAGCGTATGTGTCAGCGTATGTGTCAGCGTATGTGTCAGCGTATGTGTCAGCGTATGTGTCAGTGTGATGGTCAGTGTATGTTTTAGTGTGATGGTCAGTGTGATGGTCAGCGTATGTGTCAGTGTGATGGTCAGCGTATGTGTCAGTGTGATGGTCAGCGTACGTGTCAGCGTGATGGTCAGTGTCAGCGTATGGGTCAGCGTATGTGTCAGTGTGATGGTCAGCGTATGTGTACGTGTCAGTGTGATGGTCAGCGTATGTGTCAGCGTATGTGTCAGCGTCAGTATATGTGTCAGTGTGATGGCCAGTGTCAGTGTATGTGTCAGTGTGATGGCCAGTGTCAGTGTCAGTGTGATGGTCAGTGTCAGTGTATGTGTCAGTGTGATGGCCAGTGTGATGGCCAGTGTCAGTGTATGGGTCAGTGTGATGGCCAGTGTGATGGCCAGTGTCAGTGTATGGGTCAGTGTGATGGCCAGTGTGATGGCCAGTGTGAGTGTATGTGTCAGTGTATGTGTCAGTGTCAGTGTGATGGTCAGTGTGATGGTCAGTGTAGGTGTCAGTGTCAATGTAGGTGTCAGTGTGATGGTCAGTGTAGGTGTCAGTGTCAATGTAGGTGTCAGTGTGATGGTCAGTGTGATGGTCAGTGTAGGTGTCAGTGTCAATATAGGTGTCAGTGTGATGGTCAGTGTAGGTGTCAGTGTCAATGTAGGTGTCAGTGTGATGGTCAGTGTAGGTGTCAGTGTAGGTGCCAGGTGGGTTAGTGTAGGTGCCAGGTGGGTTAGTGTAGGTGCCAGGTGGGTTAGTGTAGCTGCCAGGTGGGTTCGGTGTAATTATCAGGTAGGTCAGTGTAGGGGTCAGTGTGATGTGAGTAGTGCAGGAAGTAGGAGTCAGGTGGATTAGTGTATGTGTCAGGAGGTCAGTGTAGGGGTCAGATAGGTCACATGTGTAGCAAGGGCAGGGTAAAGTGGAGTCGGGCGCAGGGGGGGGGGGGGGGCGGCAAAATTAGGTTTCGCCTAGGGTGTCAAAGATCCTTGCACCAGCCCTGTTCACAGCCCACCCAGGCATTCGACCACCACTTTGGATTAGTGAAAGTGATGTGTTTTGGAAAAAGCTTACTGAGCTGGGATGCTAACTTATAAGGCCACTGCCCCTCATACAGAGGCTACACAATCAGCTTGATGTTGGTTGATAATTACAACTGTCCCTGCGTGCATGCCAGAGCCCATGATACATTTTTCCCCTGTATTCCCACCTTCTCTACCAACCTTTTAAAATGGTAGATAAAATCTTGAGCCACTTTAAAATGAGTATTTATGTGACTTTTTTGACTGCTATTAAGTATGTTATTTATCTCTCTTTGAGTAACAAATTCCCGCTTACTGTCTGAAGCTATGGCCGAGAGTTTGTTCCTCAAGATACTGATGTCCACTCCATTAATAACACCCATCCCAGCTCCTTTTCCCCCAATACAGTGCTGAATACATCTCTCCTCTTTGGTAACTCCTCAGAAATAAGTGTCCTGAATGAATCTAATTCTGTGTCCGCACACCTCTGGGAATAAGCCACGGCTGCAATGGCCGTACTTGGTTCAGTGTATGTTCAGCACATACAGGGTTTTTATCAACCACTGTGAGATGTTGAAGTGCCATGTGGTGAAAGCATATTGTACCCTGGTAGCCAGCTTTTGGGAAGAGCTTAGATCTGCTTGTAGTGGTTCCCCTTTCTCTAACGGAGCCTGTTTTTTTCAGCAGTCACTGGCATTACCTGTGCAGGGTTCCAACCGCTTTTTTTAAAGTCTGATATGTTGGTGTTATATCTTTCACTTGGATGTTATAAGTTGCACTAGTAAACACAGCTGGATAAAACAAAAAAAGTCTGTCTTCACTTTTTTTTTTTTTTTAAGTTTGGGGGTGATTCTTTTCTATACCTGCTGATGTATTTTTGTTTTCAAGTATATGCCTTCATGATTTGGTATTTTTTGAAATTTGTTTCTCCTTGTGTGCCATGTATCCTATTTATGCATTCATGTTTTAGCTTGCTTGTTTAGACAGATTTGCAAGTGGTGTGGAATGCTGAGCTAGAAGTGAAATAGGTAAAGTTATTGATTACACCAAAAAATGCTTATTTTGGCAATAGATGGTTGGGATCCTGGAAGCCACTAATATCAATTTGGAGACCCGCACATCTTTCTTCAAAGATGCCCTGAATCCTTCTCATAATTGAGAAAAGAAGCACTGCTATAATTACCTGTTCACCATCCACAGTGTCACCCAATGGCATCAGCATTATTGAGAGACTACAGACAGAGAGAGAGGTTGCAGCTGAGACAACAGCTACACAGTTCAGTGTAATAGATTTTTACAGGATTAGTGTGATTTGTTGGAATGCATAGTAAGATAACTAGGTGCTTTTGTCCGTGCAATTCCAGTAGTTACTTTTAGAAAAGCTTGGTCAATCAAGGATAATCCTTTCACGTGTGGAGGCTGCAAATATTGCAGATTTATGCATACTAAGTATCCCACTACTCTACTTAATGGACAGAAATATCAACCGAAACACTACGCCAACTGTAAAACAGAGGGTGTGGTATATCTACTTCTCTGTGAGTGCTCCTGTTTCTATGTAGGCAAAACTAAAATGGAGTTCTGGCAACGGGCCTACAGACACATTTATGCCATGAAAACATGCAACCCTGATCTCCCTCTGGGGAGACATGTCACTACTGTGCATGGGGGTTCTTTTCCCAAGATATCATTTTTGATCCTCTATCGGATTTGCCCAGGGACACATGGCAGTGATTGGAAAAAGATTCTGCTCCAATATGAGCAGAAATGGATATTCCATCTAAACATCACGTCTCCCCTGGGACTGAACAAGTTTTTCTCCATCAGACCTTTTTTTAGAAGGATTTAAGTCAGGGGTCTCCAAAATGAATATGTAGTCAATGATGCCCCTCTACGGAGGTTCTCTACACTGTAACCACTAGTGTATGTTTGGGTTTCCTTCCTTTCTTCTACTAATGGTCATTGTGACCTGCCTATTTAACTTACAGTACAATTCATGTATCTTTATAGATTTAAAAAAAAAAAACTTCCTCTTTTGTGTATATTTTTACCTGGATTTATTGGGCTATAAGTGCCTCTGTCTGTGTCTTTGCCCTGGCCTGTTTATAAAGTGAATAAGCATGGGTAGCTATGTAGTTTTCTAACATTGTTGGATTTTTAGTAGCAATGATGTCTTTTGAAGTTCTTTGTCTTTTTACTGTTCTGTTGCTTTTATGGCTGCGCCTGCCTTTACACTTTAGCCCACTTGATGTGGTCTGGATTCTGGCATCCCTGTGGCGGCCATTCAGTGCACAGAGGCCGTCGGATGACTATGTCATCACACCGGCCTCTAATTACTTGGTTGCCATGCGACCGTTCATTTCCGGATGCTCTGGCATCAACATGCACTGGTGGGCAGATGACGCGTGTCTCCGTGGCTCTGTGTAGGGTGTGGCTCCACCCTCGGTGGGCGGGGCTTAAGTGCCTTGTGTACTCATCGTTCTTCGCCGGGTATGTCATGGCCACTTGCCTGTGACTGTGCGGCGGGGCCGTATGCCGCTCGCTCGGAAGGGGACTATGGGTGGATGTCCACCTGTTCCTGGCAATGGTCCACACCTGTGGAGATGCTCCACTCCACTGTTAGGGGTGTTTGCTGATTGTGTCCTCCCCTTCCTCCTCCTACCTCACTCCAATCACTTATAAGTCAGCAGGTGCTAGTGCACACTCCTGCTGCCTCTTATGCCGTCACTAGTCCAGCTGAGTGCAAGCATACCTACATAATAGGCCACATTTGGAATAAGTTTTATCCATATTGTTGCAGGTTTCGTTTCAATGAAGATCTATCTATATTCAGTCTATGGGATGTGGGTCTGCCCCTTTTGTCTGGATGTGCCTTTGTAGGTCATCCTTTAACTGTTTGACTATTAGGTTTTGCACAGTTATCGGATGTTTATGTGCATGCAGTTAGGTTTATTTAAATGTGATATGTGCACTATACACTATAAGCACACTGTATATGTGTGCTTGCTAGCAATTTATCATCTTTAACCTTCCATTATAGATACAACTCACCAATTAATGATACAGAGTCACTCTCTAAGGCGATTATCCAGGCATTTCTTTTTAGTGGAGACTATAGGAATAACTAGTGTGCATATTTATGTGCATTATCCTCTATCTGGCAATATTTTACTGTCTTTATTTGTAGATTAGATCTCACATAAATTACTTATCCCCTGGCCCTTTGGTTCCCCATCTTTTTTCCCCATCTTTTTGGGATTCTTCCAATTTCTATGCTGTATATCTACCAAGTGAGGTGGGTTGAGGAATAACACCAGAGAAATAACCCTCAGCTCTTCCTTTTTTCCTTTTTTTTTCCTTTTTCCGTTTCTTTCTTCTCTTCTCTTTTCTCTCTTTTCTTTTTCTCGCTTTCGCTCCTTTTTCTTTCCTTTTTCTTTTCCTTTTTTCTCTGAGTGGCTTTGGGGTTTTATACAAATCTTGTATATGCATGTCATTTACATGTGCATATATTATCATTCATTAATTTATCTATATACTTATTGTTAGATTTGCGTCGGCTTCAATCTGGTAAGGACTGACTGGCTTTCGGTTGGGGTTCTCACCCCTTTTGTTGCCCCCCCTTTTTTGGCTATCGCTGGGTTGGCCATGTCTGTATGTATCTTCCCTGGGCATTGTGAGGCCAGCATAGCCATAGTTTCCTGTTTTTCTCATTCTCCCTCCTTTATTCATAGAAAAATCCCAGATGTGATATATCAAGACATCTGTCTCTATATGGTCAGTAGACTAATGTATTCAAAATATATATATATTGATTGTCTAGAAATAATACTGTTGTTTAACTTTATCTCCAGTATTTATATACTCTTTACTTATTGTTTTTCTTCATGAATTGTAGATATCATATAATACTCATACCATTTGCTCCGGGTGAAGAGGAATAATGCATGAGAGAGAGAGAGAGAGAGAGAACGAGGGAGAGAGAATGAGAGCGAGAAAGTGAGAGAACGAGGAGGTGAGAAAAAGAAAGCAAGAGAACCAGAAAGAGAGAGACCAAGAGAACGAGGAAGAGATAAACAAGAGAGATAGAGAATGAGATAGAAAATGAGAGAGAATGAGAGAGAGAATGAGAGATAGAACGAGAGAGAATGAGGGGCACAGAGAGAGAACAAGGGAGATAATGAGAGAGAGAAAGAACGAGAGATAGAGAGTATATTAAAATATTGAAAAAATATTATATCAAATATAAAAAAATATTGATTTGCATTTTTGCAAAATTAATTGCCAATAGACTTACGCCTATTTTGCCAATGTAAAATAATTTAGATCAAGTTGGCTTTACAATGGGTTGGGAGGCAAGCGACAATACAATAAATACATGTACATTAATAAAATAAGCCCAGAAACATGTCATCCCACCATGTCTTTTATCAATAGATGTTGAAAAAGCTTTTAACAGGGTGGGTTGGGGTTTCTGGAGGAAGCCCTGAAACAGTTGGGGGTGGGTCCTTGGCTTTTGCAGAGGATTATGGCTTTATATTCCAACGCTAGAGTGAAAATATGTACAAATGGAATATTCTAAGATTAGGTAAAGATATCAAATGGTACCCAACAAGTATGTCTGTTGTCTCCCCTGTTATATGTAATAGTAATGGAACATCTTACTACAGCTCTTCATAAGAATAAGGATATTCAAGGGATTTGTGTTAAAAGAAAAGAATATAAGATGTCAGTATATGTAGATAATTTATTAATATACGTTACCAACAAGATAGTGACATTACCAAATCTTATGCACAAATTCAAATGTTTTGGTGATGTAAGTAATTTCAAAGTCAATTATGATAAATCAGAGATGTTAAACATATCATTACTAAAGAAAATTCAAAAACTTCTTCAAGAAAATTTTAATTTTAAATGGCAAGAAATAGCACTTAAATACCTAGGGGTATATATTCCAAGAGATATGGCCAGAGTACAAGAGTTAAATCATTCTCCATTAATCCATAAAGCTATAAAAATCACTTCAAAGGTACGATAGATTGGTTTATTCATGGATTGGGAGGATCAATATAATGAAAATGGATATAGTAACAAAACTATTATATGTATTTCAAGCAATACCTTTGATCCCCCCAATCAATTTAATGGTGCAGCTATATAAAGCTATAGGAAGCTTCATTTGGGCTCAGAAATCACCACAAATAAAAAGAGAAATCCTAATTAGGACAAAAAATAATGGAGGCTGAGCCATCCCGGACTTTAGATTATATTTGCATGCAGCATCTATAACTAGGATTATGGACTGGTTCATAATGCTAAATATAAATAATGGGTAACTTTAAGATTTTAAGATATTATCCCCTTGAATTTTAAATCACTCCCATGGGTTAAACCCCAGTTTTGAACTGGGAGGAAGGAATTAATGTTTTTTGTATCATCAACTTTGAGAATATGGGATGTCATGTTCAAAAGAAAATGCCTCTCTACACAGATCAGGCCAATGACCCCTCTGTTTTCTAATCCCGAATTTCCACCAGCATTAGAGGCCATAACTTTTATTAAATGGAATAGTGTTGAGAATACAGGGGGTGTGGCCTGGACGTGGCCGAAGATGGCAGCTTAAGGTCCACGCTCTGCTGCTCGAGGGTTTACACAACAGCCTAAAGGGAGCCCACCGACAGAAAACATGAGCAAAATGGACCGGGACCCATCCGCTACCTGCTCCTGCTCACCGCAAGATCCGGACACTCAGCTCTCCGGTAATATACCGGAATTATTCAGGTCCCATGCAAGAGAGCCTCCCGCTGCATCACAGGCCTCCAGGGAGGTGAGTCACAGCCCCACGAGGCGACAGGGGACACAGGCAATTGAGACACAGTCTGCAGCTACAAACAGCCTGAGCATAGAAGATCTCAGAGCAGTAGCTGCAGACATTAAAAACACTCTCTCTGCAGCGATAGCTGATCTGAGAATCGATTCAAAAGCTGTAGTTGGCCGCCTGGAAGATGTTGAGGACACAGCAGACCGCCATGAGGCTGCACTAAACACAGCACAGCACTTCATTAACTCACACTCCTCACAGTTACAGGAATTACAAAGACACATAGAGGATTTGGGCAACAGGGGCTGACATCATAACATAAGTATTAAAGGACTCCCTGAATCGATCGATGCAGAACATTTGACGCAAACTGTGAAAAATGTTTTCAATGACCTCCTAGGCCGCCCACCCGACACACCAGTGGATATGGAAAGGCATCATAGAGCACTCCGTCCGAGGGGAAGAGACACAGACCCCCCAAGAGATGTCAGAGGGTGTCTAACTAATTTCAGAATCAAAGAGGAAATTATGAGACAAGCAAGACTCAGAGCACATATTCTACACCAGGGAGTGGAAATCAGACTGTATCACGATCTATCGCAAATCACATTACAGAAGCGCAGAACCCTGCACCCCCTATTGGACGCTCTGCGTGAAAGGAACATCCCATACAGATGGAAATTTCCTTTCTGCCTGCAAGCAGGGCACAACGGACAGATATCCTATCTACGCCATCCTGAAGATGCACCATCCTTCTGCGACACCCTGGGTATTCCTCCAATCGAAATCCCAGATTGGAACTGCGAAGCAAGCAATGCCACAGCTCACCAGGAAGATCCGATGGAAGTGAACCACCGTGACATTTCCTCCAACACCAGACGAAGCAGACACTCCCCCCATACCTCACCGCCACCAGCTAACCAACGCTCCCCAGGAGGAGGAAGTGTACCAGCATAGCCAGTACACAGAAAACCCCAGAAAGAATGAACAGCGCAACCACAGCAGACACAAAACTTGCATATCTGCACAAAGTACATTAGAGATCCACGCTCATGCACGCAAGAAACCACAGTGAGTGTCCAAATGTCATACTTACACCCACTACCAGCCGGCCTACACTCAGGGTTTAAAACAAGGCTAATAGCAGGGCAGGAAATCCCTTAAGATGTCCTGCTCTCACTTAAACGTACAGACTTAAGATGTGTGTATTACCTTTCCGAGGATACAGACAATCTTAAAAAAAAAAGAAAAAAAAAAACTTTGGGAGTGGTCCTCGTAACTGGAAGATAGCAAACTCACACACCACCGCAAAGGACCTACTCCCATATATGGTCTAAATTGCGGAGGATGAAAGCCCCCTCTATACATTGAAATAGAGGCACAGAAAGGCTAGAGAGACCTAACAGATATCCACATAAAAGCATATCCTTGATCAGTGTACAGGATCCAACTACCACAGTGACAGAGTAATAGCCACACTGAAAATGCATAAACCTCCGCAATTATACTAGGCCCCTTAAACCCTGTATGGTATGCTAAGCCAGTGTAAAAATGCCTTAAAGGTAAAAGTGTAAGGCCCATACAACCAACCCAAGGACTCATAAATATGGTATGCCTGTTTAATTGTTTGATGCAAGACGCACATCACATCCTACTCAATAACAGTTAAAACGTAATTACGAGTGCCATAACCAGTATTATATTGGATTAACTCCTTATTGCTTGCCAACTACTTAATAGTGAATCGCTGCTCTTTGAGCAACCATAGAGGTGGATGTTATGTACCCCGCATAACAAAGTTCAAATGTTTTGGTACAGATAAGTTTAAAGTTAACCTACATATGACCACCCACCCAAGGACTTACAAAAGTGGTTTACCTGTCTAATTATTCGATATATGATGAGCATCATATTCTACCCATCACAGAACAAAACCTAACTATGAGTGCCACAAACATTACTATATTGCATCAGAGCCCTATAACCAATCTACCACTTAGCAGCGAATCACTGCCCTCTGAGCATTAATAGTGATGGATGTGATGCACTCCGCACACTACAGTTTTGACGTTTTTGTTTAGATAAGTTTAAAGTTAACTTACATTCGGCTTGTTACCCGAAGACCCACAAATATGAGATACTTGTTTAATCGTTCGTTGCGAGACATACATCTTATTCTGCCCACCATTGAAAAATATTCAAATATAAGAAGCATAACCAATACTACATTGGACTAGCACCTTACTGCCTGTCTACCATTCAACAGCGAACTGCTGTTCTCTGAACAACCACAGAGGTAGATAAGATGTACCCAGCATACTATAGCTTCAGTGTTCCTTATATAGATAAGTTTAAAGTTAACCTACATATGGTCACCTATCAAAGGATACACAAACATGGTATACTTGTTTAATGGTTCGAGACGGGTCATGCACCATATCCTACTCTCCAACAAACAAAACTTAAATAAAATCGCCACCACCACCAATACTACATAGGAATAACTCTTTATTACCAGCCCAACACTCAATAATGTATAGCTATACTCTGACCAATCATAGACGCGGATATGATGCACCCCACAAATCATAGTTTAAATCTTTCTGAACAGATACGATTAAAGTGAACCTATATATCGTCAAACGGTTTCAGGGATTCCGGACCTAAAACTTGCCTTAAGCATACATTACTGATGAGAGCACTAAAAAGACATGCTAATGGGAGCTGGCACCTCCCCTAAAATAATGCCAACAATGTTAGTACGACAATGTTTTTACGACTTTCCATTATAAGGCGTCTCACACCCCCAACGCGAAAATATTCAAACAAACCTCAACGTCCCACCCACCCCCCCCCCAAAATATCAGTGACCTAAATTCACAACAGTCTCTTCCAATGCCAACAAACCCATATGCACTTAAGAGCCTGTAATCCACCACGAGCTAAACTCCCAAATAAGCCCCTGAACATTATAGACCCATAAAGCAGCAACGAGATTCAGATCTTACACCCTCATATACCACCGGACACCAGCTTCGCCAGTCTTACCACACCCCACAACAGCATTGTCCACAGATAGGTGCTGACCCTTTCCGATTAAAACCACCCTACAAGGCAGGATAGCGGGACTACTCCTAGCCACCGGAATATATATCACTTTTCTACCCACTACCAAATAAATACTCCTTAATTTTCCTCCCTTTCCTAATCCCTGGTTACTTCACTCTACCCCACCCCCCCCCCACACACACACACACCCCCTCACAACACACAGAGAAAAACGCGAACCCACCCCCTTTAAGAGCAAGACTAAAAATAGTCTCCCTTAATGCGAAAGAGCTCAACATCCCAGAAAAGAGATCACAACTCTTGATACACATGCGCAAACTCAAAGCCGATGTAATCTTACTCCAAGAAACACATTTCGAATCTGGACAAGTACCTAAACTAACAAAAAAAGATTTTCCAACAGCCTACCATACACCCAACCCAGAGGCCAAGACGAAAGGGGTATCTACTCTAAAATCCTCCAAGCACATACCTCTAGAAATAACAGATTCAAAAATAGACAACTCAGGCAGATACATATTCATCAAAGGCTCAATCTGGGGAAAATCCATTATGATTGCTAACATATATAGCCCAAATTCAAAACAAGTGACCTTCTTTTGTGAAACAACAATGACCCTTACTTCCTTTCAAAGAGGAATATTAATACTTGGAGGGGATTTTAATGTAGCTTTAAATCCTCTTGAAGATACTTCCTCTGGAACCTCCTTACTCCCTTTTAAAGCTCTCAAATAAATGAAATCCCAAATGCAGGACCTTCTCTTACACGACTCTTGGTGTGCTTTGCACCATAGAGAAAGAGACTACACATTTTATTCAACACCCCATAACCGGCATTCTAGATTAGACTACATCTTTATCACACAAAGAGACCTCCCACTCCTAACAGAAACCACCATTGAACCCACATTCCTGTCTGACCACAACCCTATCACAGCCACCCTATCATTACCAAACTACATCTAGCACACCAAAATTTGGAGACTAGATGCATCATTACTCTCTGACCCCTCTCACACAGCCCAAACTGCGGAAAACATTAAATAATTCTTCAAGATCAATGATACACCCGACACATCTTATCTAACCCAATGGGAAACTCATAAATGCGTGGTGAGGGGCACATTAATCAAACTTGCAGCAGCACAGAAACGCTTCCAACAGGAATCCATTAACACCTTACTACGACAAATACAAAAATTAGAACAGATACATAAACGCACTAAAGCGCAAAACACACTAATGCCGCGTACACACGATCAAACAATCCGGTGGAAAAGTCCGGACAATCCCCCGTGTGTGGGCTCCGGCGGACTTATTTTACCCAAAGTCTGGCAGACTAAGAAAGTCGTTTTGCACCAAAATATGTCCGCCAGACAATACGGCCGTGTGTATGCTAGTCCGCCGTACTTTTGAAATGAACTGACTTTTCTCACACGGAGAAATATACGCCTGTGGAGTAAGACCATGTCTCAGAAAGATTTCAACCAATATAAATCTGCCCTCCAAAAATACAATTTCAGCCTCCTCTCTGCCAAGCAGACCTATTTTATCACTTTCATTAGCAACTTATTATCCCGTCCCCATCAACTGTTCTCTACTTTCAACTCTCTACTTCGTCCTCCACCGCCTCCACCCGCCAACCCACTCACTGCCCAGGAGATTGCCAATCACTTCAAACAGAAGATTGATACAATTTGCGCAGAGATCTCTACTGTTCTTATACCCTCCACACTTTACACTTCATGCCCACAGGCACAATCATTACTTCCCTCTTTTAACCCCACCACTATAGACAAAGTTGGTAAACTACTTGGTAATGTCCACCTTACCACCTGCCCTCTGGATCCTGTTCCCTCACAAATGCTAGGTTCACCCTCTGGCTCTATACTACACTCTCTAACCCACATCTTCAATTTCTCCCTCTCTTCTGGCATCTTCCCCAACTCTCTAAAACATGCACATGTCAGACCCATACTTAAAAAGCCCTCACTCGACCCATCCAATCCTAACAACCTACACCCCATCTCCTTGCTCCCCTTCTTATCCAAACTCCTTGAATGTCTGGTCTACAATCGACTGAGTGTCCACCTCGCTGATAATAGCTTTCTTGATCCCCTTCAGTCTGGATTTTGTCCTCAACACTCCACAGAAACTGCTCTCCTAAAACTAACAAATGATCTACTAATGGCCAAAACCAATCGACATTATTCAGTACTCCTCCTCCTGGACCTCTCTGCTGCCTTTGACACGGTTGACCACCCCCTCCTCCTCAAAAAACTCCACACCTTTGGTCTCCGTGACTGTACTCTTCGCTGGTTCTCTTCCTACTTATCCAACCGCACCTTTACCGTTTCTTACAACTCTACTTCCTCCTCTGCTCTTCCTTTCTCTGTTGGGGTCCCCCAAGGTTCTGTTCTTGGTCCGCTCCTATTTTCAATCTACACTTCCTCCCTGGGTCAACTGCTAGCCTCCCATGGCTTCCAATACCACCTTTACGCTGATGACACCCAAATCTATTTCTCTACCCCTCAGCTCACTCCCTCTGTCTCCTCACGTATCACTAATTTACTATCAGATATATCAGTCTGGATGTCACATCACTTCCTCAAACTCAATCTATCCAAAACCAAACTTGTAATTTTTCCTCCCCCATATGCCCCTTCCCCTGATCTCACTGTCCAAATTGATGGCACAACCATAAGCCCATCCCCACATGCCAAGGTTCTAGGTGTAGTCCTGGACTCTGACCTCTCCTTCAAGCAACACATCCAATCACTGTCCAAACCCTGCAACCTCAACCTCCGCAACATCTCCAAAATACACCTCTTTCTAACCAATGACACAACAAAGCTCTTAATTCACTCGTTGGTCATCTCTCTCCTCGACTACTGCAACTCCCTTCTCATTGGCTTACCTCTACATAGTCTATCTCCTCTTCAATCCATCATGAATGCTGCTGCCAGACTCATCCACCTTACCAATCGTTCTGTCTCTGCTACTCCTCTCGGTCAATCCCTCCACTGGCTTCCGCTCAGCCAAAGAATTAGATTCAAAATACTAACAACTACGTACAAAGCCATCCACAACTCTGCCCCCAGCTACATCACTAGCTTAGTCTCTAAATACCAACCCACTCGTTCTCTTCGTTCCTCTCAAGACCTCCTGCTCTCTAGCTCCCTCATCACCTCCTCCCATGCTCGCCTCCAGGACTTTTCCAAAGCCTCTCCAATCCTATGGAATGCCCTACCCCAATCTGTCCCTATATCTCCTACTTTATTAGCTTTTAGGCGATCCCTGAAAACCCTTCTCTTCAGAGAAGCCTATCCTACCCACACCTAACAACTGTATTTTCATTTTCTCCATCAGCTCATCCCCCACAGTTATTACATTTTTTGTTTCAACTTGACCCTCCTTTCTAGATTGTAAGCTCTAACGAGCAGGGCCCTCTAGTCCCTCCTGTATTGATTTGTATTTTAAGTGTACTGTCTGCCCTCATGTTGTAAAGTGCTGTGCAAACTGTTGGCGCTATATAAATCCTGAATAATAATAATAATAATAATAATAATAATAATGTCCCTGTACACAAACCCCAGAGCGAAAGTACGAGCTAACAGACTTCTGTAAATTGCTTTCCAAATAGGTAACGAACCACGCCAAGGATGCCCCTTATCCCCCATTCTATTTTTTCTCAAAATGGAACCCCTCCTACGCAAAATATGCAAAAACTTAGATATCTGAGGAATCACTATAGTCTGATCCCCACATATCTCTCCCAAACCTCCTAAAGGATTTCAACTTATTCCAATACATAGCCAACTTTAAAATAAACTTCTCAAAATCCCATGCCCTAAATATAACCTTAACGGAAAGACAAGTCTCACTATGCAAACAAAACTTCCCATTTATCTGGAAATCGGACGCACTAACATATCTCAGGATCCAACTACCCCTAAAATTAGCTGACCTCTTCCAAAAAAAATTACCTCCTGCTTCTCAATACCTTTACAGAAGACTTGAAAAAATGGAATAAAGCACACTTCTCATGGTTTGGGAGAACGGCCATAGTCAAAATGAATATCCTACCACGAATACTTTATCTCCTCCAAACAATCCCCATTAAACTGCCCAACTCATTCCAATCTCTCAGAAAAATAAATAGAACCTACATTTGGAGCCAAAAACACCCTAGAATCAGATATGAACAACTAATGAAACCCAAAACCAAAGGAGGAATAGGACTACCCGACATACAACACTACTATTGGTCATGCCATTTACAATGAATTGTAGATTGGCATACCCACCAACAGACAAAAGACTGGGTTACCCTTGAGAACTCTCTCTTCTACCCTCACATTAGTGAGACCCCATGAATCAGAAAAAATCTCTTACCAGAATCCCTCACGAGAAACCCAATCATAGGCCCTACACTGGAATGCTTCAAACAAGTCAGTCGTAAATTCCAACTCTCCAAAGTCCCAGGTCCACTCTCACCAATCCTGCTTAAAGAGGAGGGCCGGTTATACAAAAAAAAAAGTCAGCAGCTGCAAACACTGCAGCTGCTGACTTAATCAACACACTCACCTGTCCAGGGCGCCCGCGATGTCGGCCTCCCGAGGCCGACCCGTCCCTCGGCTCTCGGGTCCCGGCGCCGCCATTCCTTGTAAGGGAAACAGGCAGTGGAGTCTTACGGCTTCACTGCCCGTTTCCTACTGCGCATGCGCGAGTCCCGCAGCTACTGCGCATGCGCGAGTCCCGCAGCGCTTTCTGAATGGGACGTGCTGTGTTCTGGAACACACAGTTCCCAGAACACAGCGTGACCCATTACCCAGAAGACGCCGCGACGAAGACAGAAGACAGAAGATCTCCGCGGAGGAGGAAGAGGAAGATTAGGAGAAAGTGCCTAGCAACAGGCATTTCTGGTAAGTAAAAAAAAAATTTTTTTTTCATTTTTTTTTAATATTTTTTTGTAATTTTTAATATTTTTTTTGTTTTCAGGGTGGCCCTCCACTTTAACCCACAATTCCCCCCAGGGATGGACCATCACCCACTATCTAAAAAACAACCGGACATATGCTTATGCTTACAACATCTACTAAAAGAGGGTAAACTATTATCTCAAGACCATATAAACTCAACATGGGCCACACCCAACTTGAGCATGTTGGAGTACTGGCAACTTAATCATTATGTAAAGAGTATGCAAAACAAAACGGATCTAACTGAGGCCCTAACCGACTTTGGAAAAATATGCCTTAAGCCCCATACACACTATCAGATTTTCTGCTGATTTTTGTCTTCGGGTTTACCAAAACCATGTAGTGCAAGGGCCTGCCTGATTGCATACGAATTGAAACCCCTAAAGTTTGACCTCATATTATATGATTTTGGTAAATGTAAAGGAAGGAGAAAAACTGATATTGTGTATGGGGCTTAAGCCACACTCCACTACGACATTTTATCTCCACACTCCAAAATATGTTATGGGACAACACACAAAACAGCGAAGGAATAGCGTGTAAAGCCTGGGAAAGAGACCTAAACATAGAAATAACAGACAGAATGTGGGAGGCAATATACCGAAACGCGCATAAGAGCTCTTTAAATGTCTCTATACAAGAGACAAACTACAAAGTCCTGACACAATGGTATCGCACCCCCTCCATTCTACACAGATTTGACAAATCACACCCGAACAAATGCTGGAAATACCAAAACTCACCTGGCGATCTCTTACACATCTGGTGGTCCTGTCCGATCATCCAAGTTTTCTGGAAATAAGTTCATGCACTAACGGAAAAAATTACCACAGACATACTAGAATACTCACCGGCACAACTCCTTTTACATCTCCAAAAAGCAAACAATACAGCGTACCACAAATCACTAGCAATACTGATAATCAACGCAGAAAAAATGTGCATACCTCCTATATGGGGTTCCCCAAGAGCCCCCTCTTTGTTAGATTCAAAAGAATAAACAAAATCGCAGAAATGGAGGAACTAATTGCAATCTCCAGAAACCAACCGCACAAATTCTCCAAAATTTGGACATGCTGGAACCACTTTAAGAAAACTGAGGAATACATTAGACAAATGCACTCTTGTACACCTTGCCCCCCCCCCCCCAACCATGCAACACATCATACAATACATACCTGGAAATAATCCTCCAAAGGCCACCTAGCAAACCAAGAAAACAATAAAGCAAACAACACACAAACCTCCCTCATGAGAAGCATGTAGGCTCCCCACCCAGAACAATACACAAAAGTAACAATTAAGGCTGCACAAAAACAACACACATAACGCGGTACCAGACTGTAGGAACCCCTTTTCAACACATACACTCCTCATCTCCCCACTCCCCGCTGTCCTTCCCCACTCCCCCACCCCATAGTAACCATATACATCACCACAAAGCTGTATGGTGTGCGGGACACACACATATTCTCAAGAGCAAATAAGAGCGGTACATTATATATGACCCCTAACCACGATGCACCAATATAACCCACGTCAAACACAGTAGCGGGGGTAAAAGAAGAAAATAATGACAAGAAACAAATATTTAAAGCTTGTCATAACTCATCTACATAAATCATCTCCCTAAACTACTACCCCCTACCCAGTTAAAAAAAAAAAAAACATTCTACTTATGCTCATAAGGTAACTACAAAGGACCGCATCAACATGTTTTGTATACAATTATAGAAAGTGACTCAGCTGTTTGTTAATAACCGCAATGTAACAATCATACTTGTTAACGATATAATGGTACCCTATCCTTGTGTTTTCAATAAATAAAAGTTTTGAGAGAAAAAAAAAGAGAATACAAGAATGGTGGATGGCAAATTGTCACAGCTGTCCGACCTGGGGCCTGAATATGAATATAAATGGATGCAAAATAAACAGCTGTATACATATATTGGATCTATATCACAATCGTCTCTGATAGACAGACTGTTAACAAACTTTGAGCAATAGAGAGGCCAATATCACCGTTAGAATGGGAGGAGTTTCTTTTACATAGTTACATAGTTACATAGTTAGTCAGGTTGAAAAAAGACACATGTCCATCAAGTTCAACCACAAAAAAAAAAAAAAATTTATAATAATATCATACAATCCCATATACCCAATTCTATACCCACAGTTGATCCAGAGGAAGGCAAAAAACCCCAGCAGAGCATGATCCAATTTGCTAAAGCAGGGGAAAAAATTCCTTCCTGATCCCCCGAGAGGCAATCGGATTTTCCCCGGATCAAAAATTATCATTAGCTGCTAAGCATCAGGAAAGGAATTATAAAATTATGACAAGATGGTACTGGAGTCCAGTTAATTTACATAGTATAAATGGAGATAACTCAGAAACATGTTGGAGATGTCTTAACCACTTCAGCCCCGGAGGATTTGGCTGGCCAAAGACCATAGCACTTTTTGCGGTTCGGCACTGCGTCGCTTTAACTGACAATTGCACGGTCGTGCAATGTGGCTCCCAAACAAAATTGACATCCTTTCTTTCCCATAAATAAAGATTTCTTTTGGTGGTATTTGATCACCACTGCGGTTTTTATTTTTGCACTATAAACAAAAAAAGAGTGACAATTTAAAAAAAAAAAAAGCAATATTTTTTACTTTTTGCTATAATAAATATCCCCCAAAAATATATAAAAAAACTTTTTGTTCCCTCAGTTTAGGCTGATACATATTCTTCTACATATTTTTGGTATTAAAAAAAAATGCAATAAGTGTTTATTGATTGGTTTGCGCAAAAGTTATAGCGTCTACAAAATAGAGCAGTGTTTCTGGCTATGTGGCTGATTAAGATGGTAATAATGTCTTTGGCTCTACATGTTACGCACTTAGCGCTTCTTCAGGAGCATCGAGTAGACTTACTACATAAAAAACAAAGTGTGTACAATAAGAAACAGGCAATATGATAAACACAAAAATACATAATGTTAAAGATTAGATATAGACACTGTGACTAGGGAACCGGGCAATGTAGTGGACTCAACCAACATGCAATTTTATCTAGTACCATTGGGAAAAAGGCCCCCAAGAATTGCTCTCTCTTTTTTAATTTTTGTTATCTAGGCTCTATCGGCGAAGCCCTGCGAGTCTATGGTGGGGTTGCTTGCTTTCGCTATGACAAGCAATTTTGTCAGCACAAGGCAGTCCGGTCCTCTTTACGGTGGGTCCACAAAAACATAATTCTCTTGATGAAACTGATGTCGTCTCCACAGAGTTTGGTTCCTCCCTTTTGGGGTGGGGCTGAGGGTGCGGCAGTCTCTTCACAACTGGCCGCAAATCGCAGGGGTTTATGTTGCTAATTTAATGCCAGATCTTGTAAGTTTGGCACAGCGGGCTGTTTCTGTTATCACTTTCAGGGTGAGGAGGGTCTCGTGTGCTGTCCAGATGCTTCAAGCAAGGAAAAGGAGGTGATGCTGAAAAGAGGGAAGTAAAGGTAGAAAATATGGCGTCTTTCTTAAAGCGTTATTCTTTTTTTTTTTATTGAGATCGTTTTTGTAATACAAATCAGAGTATAAATGTGTATAATGAGTACAAAGGGAGTAATAAATTCCATAGAACAGATTAACAGTGTCATTCTTTTATTACAGGCAAATGCAGGGAGTAATCCCACCATACTAATAATATAGTGATAATACAGTAAAATAATAGTAAAGTGGAAATAAAAATAAAGAAAAACATAAATCTAAAGGCAAAATACTGTGAGTGTGAATATGAATATACAGTGAAGGTGGCATGAGATGGACATTTGAAAGCTATTGGTCTAATAGGAGAAGACTATTGTAGTGAGATATAGTTATCAGTACAATTCTGTTAGAGCAAGTATATTAATGTTCTATATTGAGCCATTCCCTCCATATCTTCTACTGTTGGTCAAATTTCTTCTTAGTACTATAATTGTTGGCAATTAAGGATTCATAATTATAATGAGATTGCATTATTTCAAGAGCGCCTGATACAGTATATTAGGTGCAATATTGGATTTCCAGTGTGTAGTTATTAGTGATCTAGCTGAAAGTAAGATATGTGTAATCACTCAAATAAGATATTTGAGGTGTATACCTGTGCATACGGAGATGAATATAGGGCAAATATAGCAGAGAGACTAGGTCCAGTAAAGCCAAATCTCTTGAGAGTGTGCGTCATGTATCCCCAGTCGATCCTGTCGAATGCCTTCTCCGCATCCAAAGAAAGAAGCACAGAAGGAACTTGACAGGACCTTGCATAGTGGATAAGGTTGATAACTTTGCGCATAGCATCCAAGGCTTGTCTCCCTGAGGTGATCTGGATTGATCAGTATTGGTAAGATGGGGAGGAGTCTGTGAGCAAGGATTTTAGCATACAACTTAACATCTGTGTTTAGGAGCGATATGGGTGGGGTGGCGAGGTCTTTACCTGGTTAAGGGATGGTAACTACATACGCTTTGAGCATCTCAGAAGGGAATGAGGCAGAACACACAGCTTGGGAGTGCCTGCAACAAAATCTTATCTACAAAAATCGTATTAATTCACGAGTATGAATTGTGTCTCAGGGAGTGGAAGGTGCAATTGCGCTTGTTGGAGTGCTGACATCTCCAGACATTGTATACATCTTCAGTGTTGAGCAAAGGTTGCAGAGTGGGTAGAGGACATTTAGATCTAGTAGTAGTGTCCACTTTATAGTCAATTGTAAAGGTATAATCCCCACACATGATCAGACCACCTTTATTGATTGTTGCAATTTTGCTCAACAGTCTTTCCATGAAACAAAGTTAATGGGTATTGGGTTCGTACACATTACCAATTGTGTAGGTACAATTGTTGAACTCGCATACAAGAATCAAATATCACCCTTGCGGATCTGTTTGTACTTCTTTAAGATAAAAGGCGATAGCCATTGGCGATAGCCACCCCACTTTACTTCTGTGGGGCTGAGGCCAGGAATATGTGGGGGAACTTCCTATGTTGAAAAATAGGTGGGTCGGAGGTTAGGTATGCACAGCATATAAGAGTGTAACTTCAAGGCCTCTTTCCAGACCAAAGATCTCTTTGCTGGGTGGTTTAGGCCATGGACATTGAAGCAAACAAAATTGAGTACCTTGAGGAGATCCACTTGCTGGGTATCGATCAAGAGGAGATATGTCATAGTGAGGGTAAGGAAGGCTTTTCCTTATCGAGTTGTATTCCATCTCATAAAGGGCAGAGTAAGAGAAGAAAGAGAAACAAATAATAAGACCCTCATGAAGACAATAATCACTGACGTATTGCCATCATAAGTGATGATTAACTTTGATAGGTAGCCTCAGCAATAATTAATATCGTGATTGCGCATTACCTTTGTGATAGGTAAAAGGGATTTGCGCTTCTGCATGGTGAATTGCGAAAGATCCGCAAAAAGTTGAATAGAGCAGAATTGCTCAGGCAGTTGTTGGTTTTTGCGGAAAGCTATCATAAAATGTTCCTTTGTATGAAAAAAGTGCACCCACATCAAAAAATCTCTTGGAATATTATCTGGAAGATGTGAAGGTTTGGGCAAGTGATGAATTCTGCTCACAATCAAGTCTTAATTAGACAACCTAGGCAGGTAGGCTTTCATGAGGTCATATGCATATTGCTGCATTTGTGAAGGTTGTGTAGTTTTAGGGACTCCACTGATCTTAACATTGTTCCTATGTGACTTGTCCTCGAGATCGGCCACCTTGACCCTAAGCTATGTCTCCTCTTCAGACTGGTCATTGTGGGCATCTACCAGAGAATTGTAAGAGGTAGCATACTGTCAGGGCTGGGCTCAGCTCTTCCTTCTCTGAGCTGGCCGCTCAGATGTTGGCTAATTGCCAGCTCCCATCTCTCTCCACAGTTACCCAGCTGTTGATGATCCTGCTCGTCTGTCCTGCCTACTTAAGCCATCCAGTCTAAAGGAGCTCTGCCTTCTCTGTGGTCACATCACAAGAAACTATCTCCTGTGTTCCTGTTTATAGATTGGCTTTGCTGGCATTCCTTCTGGCTACAGATCCTGCTTGCTCGCGTTTTCATCCACAAATCCTTGTCTTCTGCTGGTGCTGGTTTCTTCTTTGTGAAGAAGAAGATTGGTAAACTGAGACCCTGCATTGATTATAGGGGTCTCAATCGTCTCATGGTTAATAATTCCTATCCGAAAAAAACTTCTCATGCAGTCCATTATATCAGCATGCAAGGACCTGCGGAGGGAGACCAGCATGTCTTTTAATGTAGTAGCAGATATTGGCTTGTTAGTGGTGGGAAAGGTGGTGATCGTTTCAGCAAGATCTCTAGTGTCATTTAGGGATTCGTGACATGTGCTCACCTTAGTGCTGCAGAGGTCATGCTCCATGCAGGGTCTGGATTTTGCTGGGCTGTGGGAAAGTGGTGTGGAGACATTGGGTGAGCAGCCTCCGCAGTCCCCTGTGAGCCCAGGCTTGTTGATGCTGAGAGAGGGCTGCCGGAGGAGGCCAGAGAGATGATGTTAGCACCACCTTGGATAGGACTCCAGGCCATCAGTGGGAAGAAATGCTGTAGTTTCTTTGGCTGGGATGACTCTTTGTGGGTCGTCTCGGGCTATCGGGAGGCACTTCAGAGGAAGGATGGTGTGGAAAAGGCAGGTCAGGAACACCTCGGCTTGCTCGAATTCCTAGTGCTGGATTGGAGCTGCTGTTTCAGACGTCCATACAGCAGTGTGGTAGCCATGTCCCCCAAAGCGTTATTCTAACAGGGAGGCAGCTCGTGTGTTGCAGCTGAGTTTCTTGTAGGGTTTTTCTGATACCCTGCCAGTTCTTGATTGTTCCTCCTATGGCAGATAGCTTGCAGTCATCTCGTTTACATCCAGTGGTAATTTTCAGGAAAACTTTTCAAAGTAGTTTCTTTGGGTCGCATTGCTGGCCCCTTTTGATTCAACCCCAGTATTTCCCCTTTGGGTATTATCCCCAAAAAAGAACTGAATAAGTTACGCCTCATTCATCATTTGTCGCATCCTAAAGGGGGTTCAGTGAATGATGCCATTTATCCGGAGCTTTGCATGATGTCCTATCATTCCTTTGATACGGCAGTGTTGTGGGCTCCTAGGTATGATAAAGGTACATTGTTGGCCAAAACTGATATTGAGGCGGCCTTTCCTTGGTTGCCTGTACATCCTAGTTGTTGCCATCTGCTGGGGTGCAAATGGCAAGGGCAGAATTTTGTTGATAGATGTTTACCAATGGACTGTGCCATTTTCTTGTCTGTTTGTTGGAATGTTTAGTTCCTTTTATGCTGCGTACATACAATCGGACTATCCGGCAGACTTAGTCCGGCGGACCAGAGTCCGCCAGACAAATCGACCATGTGTGGGCTCCAGCGGACTTTGAAAGAAGACTTGTCCGGCGGACAATCCGCTCGTTTGTGTGCTAGTCCGCCAGACTTTTCAAATAAACAGACTTGCCCACACACGGTGTAAAGTCCATTCATTTTAAACGTGACTTCAGGTATGACGGGACTAGAGAAGGAGGTCAATGTTGCCACCTCCATTGGTGAGATTGACACCTTGCAAGCCCTGTCGCCTGGTATGGATTTTAAGGGGAACCCCTACGCCAACAAAACAGAGTGGGAGTCCCCCCAAAGTCCATACCAGACCCTTATCTGAACACGCAGCCCGGCTGGTCAGGAAAGGGGGTGGGGACGAGTGAGCACTCCCCCTCCTGAACTGTACCAGGCCGCGTGCCCTCAATTTGGGGGAATGAGTGCTTTGGGGAACCCAAAGCACCTTGTCCCCATGTTGATGAGGACAAGGGCCTCTTCCCGACAACCCTGGCCATTGGTTGCCGGGGTCTGTGGGCGGGGGGCTTATCGGAATCCAGGAGCCCCCTTTAATAAGGGAACAAAAATATTACAGCGCACACATGCAAAAGCATGGCAATATGGTATGACCAAATCCCCATATTTTTTTGATAATGACTTTTGAAAATGTCTAGGTGTTTTTAAAAAGCCTTGCTGGAGGTAAATGTTAGTTTTTGTATGTGTGCGCTGTAATATTTTTGTTCTGTTGTATGGTCTTATGGCAGCACCCTCTTTATGCATTTTTTTAGGGTGTGCCCCCAAATATCTTGTTTGCCCTTTAATAAGGGGGCCCCAAGATCCCAACCCCCACCCTATGTGAATGAGTAACGGGTACATCGTACCCCTACCCATTCACCTGAGGGGAAAAAGTGGTAATAAAAAAACACACAACACAGGTTTTTAAAGTAGTTTATTAGTCAGCTCCAGGGGTCTTCTTCCGACTTTGGGGGTCTTCTCGCTGGGCTCCTCCGCTAGCCCCCCACCCGCAGACCGTGACAACCAATGGCCAGGGATGTTGGGAAGAGGCCCTTGTCCTCATCAACATGGGGACAAGGTGCTTTGGGGTGGGGGAGCTCAGCGGCCCCCCATTCCCCAAAGCACTCACCCCCCCATGTTGATGGCATGTGGCCTGGTTAGGTTCAGGAGGGGAGGCACTCGGTCATGCTCGTGTGCTGTGGCAGGGGGTCTATTGGGTCTTTGAAGGCGTTACTGGTAAAATAATTGTGGAAAATTGTGCATTGGGCCCATCTGAGATATGAGTGTCCCTTGCTAACAATACAGTGGTAACATCGGGGTATTACTTAGGTTGTATCTTGTAGTACGTAAGTGGTTAATTGTCCCTGAGCCAGTGTAGTTGCAGCTGGGGGCTCTTTGATTGGGTGGCAGATACAACCGGTTAATCGTGAGTATATAGGCCTTCATAGACCTTAGACTGGGCATAAGCTAAGGTTGGTTTATTTGTTATGCATTGACTGTATTATATGCATTAAACCAGTTTTTCTTGTGAATGTTGTATTTAATGGTTTGTAATAAAAGGCTGCTATGGCCTTTCGACTCCAAATAAAATGTGATAAAGGAATCGGAAGCCTGGACCCCAACCAGGTCCCCCCAAAAGAAGGGGGCAAATGGACTATCTTGGTACAATGCAATAAGGGTAAATTCAAATATATGAGCAAATGTGTAAAATAGCACAAAAGTTATTAATACATAACACATAACGAAAAAATCAGGTACAGGTTAAAAGCATGGATAACAATCCATGTACAGTATGTCACCAAGATAATCATCCCCAAGCAGGGAAGATCACAGTGGGATAGTTGATCACGGATAACATCTCAAATAGTTTCAGACTAAAGCTGCTTTGTCAGGAGGATATCTGTAATTTGATTAACTAATAATCAATGACAATATAATTAATCAGAGACATGAAGAGTAACAATGTTTAAAGCATCATATCAGTCAAACAATATGCTTATGTTATACAGGGGCAGAAGCGAAACTGCTTACCAACATCTCGGCAAGCACAAGGCGTCACCAAGTAAAAGGGAGTCTCGGGGGGGGGGGGGGGGGGACTAACAAATCAATAGGCTGGGGGATTATTATCTTGGTGATACACATGGATAGTTACCCATGCTTTTAACCTATAACTGAATGTTTTGTTATGTGTTATGTATTATAACAAAACAATAAACTTTTTTACTATTTTATACATTTGCTCATATATTTGAATTTACCCTTGTTGCATTGTACTGAGATATTCCATTTGCCTCCTTTTTTGGGGGGGAGACCTGGTTGGGGACCAGGCTCCCGATTCCTTATTTCTTTTTTTCTTTTCCAATTAACAACAATTATGACACATTTAAAGGTAACACAGTAATGAGGAGTATGCAGACTCCAATCTCCAGTTAGTACCACGTTTACAATTTAATACATCTACTTGTCATTCTAGTTATCATAGTCTTTCCTTCCTATGCTTCTTCTTTACAGAGAATCAGTTAAATAGCCTGATGTTTATTCTAAAAATTTTCCCATAGCCGCCACCTTCTTGAAAAGACCGACATGGTATTCTTCCGATATGCAATGCTTTTCTCGTATGAGTATGAATCATCAACCAGATTGAGCACTTCCCTTACATTAGGGGGGATATTCGACTTCCATTTACACGTTATAGCCAATCGAGCCACAAAGATTATGTGCATTACCAAAGTGCGGCACGAGGGAGGGTATAAATCCATATTTACACTTAACAAGGCTTGTTCCGGTCTGAGGGGATTCAATATACCTGTTGTTTTGGCTATTAGCTTCGCTATAGCTCCCCAAAAGCTGCGAAGAGACAAGCAGTACCAAAGCATATTTGCTAAGTTGCCTACTTGACCAAATTCTCTCCAGCACAAGTTTGAATTAGAGCCCCTAAACTTCGCCATGGTATACGGTGTTCTGTACCACCTCAAGATAATCTTTTGGGCCTCTTCCCTGAAGTTTGAGCATCTAGTATGGGTATGATTGCTTTTAATTGCCCTCGTCCATTAAACTGGTAATATCGTTATATTTAAATCCCTTCCCCATTTAACTAGTGGAGAAATCATCTCAAATTGTAATTTGTTACGTAGGATGTTATATATTTTAGTAATGCCTTTCCTATGGTTAAATGTGGGTTGCCATCTCCCACACTAGCTCTGGGACTGAAAGGTGATTATTGCCCTTGTTTGGCAGTATACTAGCTATTCCGGTGTAGTTCAAGAATTCCTTTGTGGGTAATGAGAATTGAGATTGCAGCACAGGGAATGGTTTCACTTCCCCCCCTTCCATCAGCTCATGGACATATAATATTCCATGGTCAGTCCAATTTTTTAGATTCAGGTGAATGAATGAATGAATGAAATGAATGAAATACTTATATAGCGCACAATGCGAACTGAATCGCCTCTAGGTCTGAAGTAAATAATGACAGTGCCGATAACGGGATGTGGACACCTTTATGTTTAAGACCTTTGCTTTTATAGTTCATGAAGTATTTCCATGCCTGAATCGTGGCCTCAACTGTGGGGTGTAGTTGAAACTGTTTTGGGCCACCTATTGCCGTAGCAAGGAGTAGCCCAGACAGATCGCCCTGAGGCACCAGGCTCTGTTCACAGGCACACCAATGCTTTGATTCTGGGAAGTGAAACCAGAACCTAAGCTGGTCGATAATTGCAGCCATATGGTAGTCTCTAAGATTTGGGACCCCCATACCCCCCACTTTCCTGTTTTTCACAAGGATATCAAAATTACATCTTGCTTGTTTCCCTTCCCACACAAATCTATTCAACTGGCATTGTGCAGTATTATAGAAGGATATTGGCAAATGTATTGGAAGTGCCCTAAATAGATAGAGCAGTTTTGGGAGCAGGAACATTTTGTAAGCCGCCAGTCTACCTGACCATGTCAAATAAAACTTTTTAAGTCTCTTCATTTCCCTTTCCATTTCTACAATCATAGGATCAAAGTTAAGTTTACCAAGTTGAGAGAGGGAGCTGGACACCTGTACCCCTAGATATTGTATTGAATCCTCAGACCAAGGATATGGGAGCCTCTCCTGAATCTGTTTTTTCACCTCCGTGCTAACTCCCAAATTCAAGACACTCGATTTTGATGCTTTTACCTTATAGTAAGATACTTCATTGAAGCCCTCCAGTATTTCATGTACCTTCTCCAGAGATCTTGCCGGGTCAGTTAGTGACAATATAATGTCATCAGCAAACAAAGTGATTGTGTGCCGTGAGCTGCCGGTTTGTATGCCGTTTACGAGAGGGTGGGTCTTGATGCTCTCCGCCAAGGGCTCCATCATCAGGGCAAAGATCAGGGGGGACAGAGGGCACCCCTGCCTTGTCCTGTTAGTAATATGGAATTGTTCTGAAAACATGCCCTCTGTGTAGACATGCGCTGGTGGTTTTGAATATAGAGCTGTAATGGCGGAGACCACCCGGCCCGTAAATCCAAATTTCTAAAGAACCGCTGAGAGATAGCCCCAGTGTATTTGATCGAAAGCTTTCTCAGCATCCAGCGACAGAAGCACCGCAGCACCTCTGCCGCCAGATGCTGAGTGGATCAGATTTAAAACCCTTCTCATTGCATCTGTAGCTTGTCTGCCCCAGACGAACCCAATCTGATCCGGCTTAATCAAGGTAGGAAGTAACCGGGCTATTCTACATGCCAAAAGCTTGGCGTAAACCTTCAGGTCCACATTCAAAAGGGATATGGGCCTGAAGTTCTGTGCCCTGGCAGAGGAGGCAGAGGAGGCAGCGGCATGGAACACTCTTTGCATTATTGGAGTAAGGATGTTTTTAAAGCACCGGTAGTACTCCGAAGAGAACCCATCCGGGCCAGGCGCTTTATTAGCCTGTAGATCCGCTATTACCTTCTGTATTTCCAATACAGAAAACGGGGCATTTAACAAATCTAGGTCCGCCTGTTGTACTATAGGGAGATTGAGCTTCTGAAGGAATTCCTCAATCAACTCAGGCGTCGGTTGGGGAATGGATTGATCTGCTTGTAGGTTATAGAGACTACTATAATAGAAGCTGAATGAGTCAGCTATATCCTTGGGGTTTGTGAGTTTAATTCCTGTTTCTGGGCGAATTAAGTATGGAAGTCTCTGTTTAAGTGTTCTGTCTTTAATTTGATTGGCCAGGAGTTTCCCTGCTTTATTTCCATTAGCGTAAAAATTTGCATTAAAGGTGTTTTTTTTGCGCGAGTGTTGAGCTGTCAATAAGGCACGTAGTTCGTTTCTCATTTCTGATAATTTGTTGCTTAGAATTATTGTGGGGTTTTGTTTGTTTGCGTGTTCCAGGTCTGCTATTTCTTTTAGAATATTGTCCATGCGCTGCCTCCTCGACCTTCTCAGCCCTGCACTTTTCTTAATTAAAATGCCTCTGATGAATGCTTTGTGGGCATTCCATAATGTAAATGAGTTCACCTCAGAAGTGTCGTTATTATCAAAAAACTCTTGCAACGAGTTGGAAATATCCTGTGCTATGTCTGGTACATTAAATAGTTGTGTGTCATTCTTCCACCTATTGGCACGGGTGGAACAGGACTGAGTTCCCACTATGATAGATACCGGAGCATGGTCCGACCATTCTATACAACCAATGTCCAATTTTGATATTTTTTGTAACAGTAACTTGTCCACTAAAAACATATCAATCCTTGAGTATGATAGGTGAACTTGGGAAAATATGAGAAGTCTTTTTTCCGTGGAGTGATAACATCTCCACATGTCATATAATCCAGTGGATTGCACAAATTTAGCCATAGTTGACTTGTGGGAAGATCTGGTCACCGTACTTGAGGTGTCCAATTGGGGATCCACTACAGCGTTCAAATCGGCACATAGAATCAAGTGCCCGACTTTCACTTTCTGTACTTTTTTCCACAGTCTATTTAAGAAGCGTACTTGTCTAGTATTAGAGGCATAGGTATTAACCACAGTGAATACTAAATTGTTAATCTCACTTATTAAGATTATCTACCATCCTGCACTATCACAGTGATGCGCTATATGCTGGAATGACACCGTGTTCTTAATCAAAATTGCTACCCCTCTTTTTTTCTTCGGTGCATTGGAAAGGTATGTATTAGAGAATTGCTTGTGATTCAAGGAGGGGTGGATGCTCTCCTTGAAATGGGTCTCCTGTAAACACAGGATGTCACATTTCAATGAGTGTGCTGCTTTCCACATCATGTGCCTCTTCTGTGGTGAGTTCAGGCCATTGACATTTAGAGATGAAATCTTAATGAACATTGTGCTGGGATGTATATTCCTTTCAACTATACACAGGTGGTTTGAGCTCCTTGGACCAGTGTGTGTAGCTTACCTTCCTGAAGATTTATGGGTGTTGAAGGCAGTTGTCTGTGTCCTTTCCTCTCCAAGTTAAAAGGTAAGAACGTCCAGACTGTTGTTGCCGAAGAGTAGATGCAATGCTTATTACCGACAAGTGCGTTGGTTTCAGTGGTACTAAGGAGAACAAAAAGCAACACGTATAAACTTATAGTCACTGAGCAACGTATGTGAAGCATCTCTCAGTGCTCTTTCTTTATAGAAAAAAAGAACTTGTAAAAAAACTGTAAAAACTTTACGATTCCTGCGGAATCTGAGCTTGCAATAACAGCTGATAATGGGGGTATTAAGTCTTTGTGTGCCGGGTGTGACATCCAGAACTTGTTTTCTCAATCATAATGTTGGGCAATGTCACGTTTTCAACCTGTCAGTCCGTACTGGACAAAGCGGGAGATCCTTGCCGGCTCCTGGGTTCTGCCGAGTCTGGCGTGATGATTTTTAATTTCTCCAACAAACGTAAGCCCTCCTCTAAGGTGTTCACCCAGTACTCCCGGTCCCCCTCAGATACCACCGAAGTAGCGGGGTGGTTCCAACGGTAGGGTATGTTGTGATTTTGAAGGGGCTTCATTATTGTCATTAAGTTGCACCTTCTCTGCATAGTGTGGGCCGAGAGGTCAGGAAAAAAGTTAGATCTTGCATGCATTCAGGAAGGTGATCCGCCCGCCTTATGGCGTACACAGGGCCAGACTGACAACTCATGGGGCCCCCGGGCAATAGGAGATTATGGGGCACCCAGGCAATCAGATATTATGGGCCACACAGCAGACACAAACACACACACACAGTATACAATCACACAGTATACACAGACATGTTTGTATTGGCTGAGAAGGTACTGGAGAGGTGGGGCAGCTATTATCTCAGGATTTTTAGACCAAAAGGATGTCGGTAAGGACATTTCAGAGACAGATGTAAAAAAAAAAAAAACACACATTTTTACATACTGTCCCTAGTTTTACTGAGGCTGGCAACCCTGATGGGGCCCCCTAGTGGCATGGGGCCCTCGGACAGTGCCCGAGTGGCCCAATGGTCAGTCCGCCCCTGGACGTACAACAGCTTTTCTTTAACCCAGTAATAGTGGATCCTGGCTATGGTGTCTCTAGGAAGCTTAGCTGGAATATGCTGTGACTTAGGAAGCCTATGTATCCGATCTATGATCAATTCCTCTAGGGGCAGATCTGGCAAGGCTTCTTTCCAGACGTTTGTAAAGTAAGCCATTAATTCCTGAGGTTTAACCGTTTCCGGAATGCCTCTAATTCTAATGTTGTTCCTTCTGAAACGGTCTTCCAGGTCTGCGACCTTTGCTTTGAGACAGGTTATGTCATCATCATGGTCGTTGTGAGCGTCAACCATACTATTAAAAGTGTCAGCAAATTCCCCCATTTTGTTCTCGATATTGTTATTAGTGTCCCACTCCTCCGCTGCACTGTCTGGCTGTGAGCATGGAGATCTCCGCATGTCTCCGGCGCCATCTTGGCTCCGTGAGCGGCCCGAGTGCGGATAAAAATCAGTCATCTTACCGGGCTGCCTTCCTGCTCTCTTCCTCCGCCACATCCTCCGAAGGTGTGCGGGTATTGAGGCACTGATTCCGCTGTGTGTAGCTTCCCTATGTCGCTTGTATAGCTTCTGGATGACTCGTGCAGCTGAGAGCTAGTGTCTCATGCAGCCATTCTCCTCGCGCGCCGGCTCCGCCCCTCCCGATTCTTTATTTCTAAAGTTTCTGGACAATGGTACAACCCTTGATTTTAGAGGCTACCCCTACCTTTCCAAATAAAATGTGTCATCTGGTCATTTTAGAAGAGGGGGCGTGGTCAAGTGTTTAATGTTTTATAGATAATCAGAGCTTCTGCAGGTCCCTCAGTCATGTCTACTTCATTGATTTCCAATTTCCATGGGCATAGGTCAGTTATGATATATACATAGTTACATTGGTCCAAGCTAGACTAAAGCAAATATCTATAAAATACCCAAGCCTCAAAAATACTGTTACTATAGATAAGAAATACAAAACAGGGGAAATTGCTTAGAGGATAAGGAAGAAAAATAATTAATTAAGGATGATTGGTGTTAACTAAGAGTTATCAAGGAATTAAATAGGAAAACGTTTTATTAAATTTTTTTTTTTTTTTATTTGTAAGGTCATCCCTTTGATTTGAATATGAATATGAATGAAACAAGGGAAATACAAACTAATGTTACACTGTATTTTTTCTATTGTGCTCCTGAATAGTGTATACAAACACTGTTCAGTATCTCTGTGTTTACATAGTTACTGTGTTAGAGAGCAAGTCCTGGCTGGGAAATGTATAGTAAAAGTAGTAAGGGCATGCAGCAGTGGAAGAGAGGAGTGAACAGGGCGAGATACGTAGCATGCCTAAGATCTTCAAACCAATAATGGTCTAATGAGCAAGCGATGATCTTTGAAATGCATCAAGGCTTCTTGCAGTGTTTGCTGACTTATTGCTGCTATAAATATACTGCATCCAGGTTCCTTTACTTGGCTGTCAGGGATCATTTTTTCACTTCAAAATTTGTTTAATCTTTTTTTTACTGAGCTGCTGTGTTTTATGTGTTTATAGAGATATACAGTATTTTCCAATACCAAGCAACCAGCAGTGAAATTCATTGTTGTGTATTCTACATGCTAAACAGTAGAAAAATGTTTTAACTTTTTCTTTATTTTAGTATAGTATTTCTGACACCCTTTAGCAGTCCTTTCAAATAATATTGCACATAAAAATGCACTTAAAAATGCATGTACAGTAATGTGAATTTGCATGTATTTTTATGCTCACTGTGTTGCATTAATGAGTTTTGTGGTGTTAACCAGACACATAGAAATCCATTGTGTTTTATGTGCCCTCGTGGTGACCTGAGTTAATCCAGTACAGAAAATAGCAGGTCACTGGAGATGGTGTGAACAAGCCCTAAAAGTTAACCACACTTAAAAAAACATGTAATATATCTAGGCATACCAAGCAACTTTTCATAGACATGTATGCACTTACCTTAGCCCTTTCATCCCTGTTTCTTTCAAAGCTGTCATCACAGGCCTGGGTCACGGTAAACATTACATTTTTGGCATTTGAGCTATCTACTTTTGTACTGTACTGTAACTGCAAGCAAGAATGGGGAAGGCATCTGCACATACTGTACTTCCTTGATCAAATGGGATTGATTTACTGAAAATGTATGGACTGTTCACTTGCCAACGTTCACCTAATTTAGTAAATAGGTTGAAGCAGTGTGACCTTTAACCATTTGTGTTGTGGAAAATTTTATGAAGATGTATTAGATGTATTTTTATTTTCTCCCCCGACCCACTCTAAGGAGCTGACTGGGGCAGACTGATGCTGGTTGAGACCTGTTAGGTAGTGGAAAACTTCCTGTTGTTTGGAGAGAGGTGTTTGCAAAGTGAGGACATGTCCGCCAGTTAAGGGCCCCTGTGCAATGCACGGAACGATCGTCTAGGGGGGATTTGTTCATCCTGCAAACACATCGGTTTAGCAGATGTGCACTCTTATCACCCCTGTATGCCTGATCAACATATTTGGGGTGCTATGACGTACACCTGTAGGTAGCCTCCCATCCACAAGGAACTGTAGTATAAGGATTCCTATCAGCAGAATTGTTGTCATCGTTCAATGGTTATTTTATAAATTCATTTATTTTGTGTCATGTCTGTATTTGGTAATGTCCTGTGTTGACGTCTACATCCTGTATTGGTCATGCACTTATTTGGTAATTTCCTGTGAGGTCACAAACTCTGTTGGAGGCACACCCTCAAGTTTGGGACTTCCTGTTGATATGTAAATAAAAACATAGCCATGGCTCAGGAAGGGAGGCTGAGTGATGCTGAGATGAGGACGTAAGAATGTGGTAATGTCTGTTTACTGGGGAATGGAGAACCAGATGAGCATGGGATAAAAAGGTACTGTACATTATATCATTAGATGGAAGGGTACTTATTAGCGCAAGAGTGTGGTGGAATATCCATGACAATTGACTGCTGGAACATTTTACCCCCTTCATGACCAGGAGATTTTTTGCTACAGTATTCAGCACTGTGTTAATTTGACTAGCAATTGCTTGGTCATGCAGCATTGTATGCATATGCAATTTATATTATTTATTTTCACACAAATAGAACTTTCTTTTAGTGGTATTTATTCACCTTATTTTTTTATTTTTTTTGCTATATAAACAAAAAAATATAGAAATTAAAAAACAAACTATGGTATACATATTTTGAACTTGATCAATTCTTTTTACACTGTTATTTCTTATAATAAGTGATAAATACTGTTATAAACAATAGTTAACTGTAATGAATGGTTTCCATTTATGCAGATTGCTTACTGTTGACATGCTGTGTGATTGGCTACAGCTAATCACATAGTACAGGGTGCTGTAATTGGCCAATGTACCATTTGATAGTAGTTAGCCAATCACAACATCACACTAGCAATCAAAACAGTCATGAATGGAAGCCATTCATGACTTTTGGTTTACATTGTAAACATGTGATTGCTATGACCAATCATAGCGATCACATGATACCCTGGCTACTCACAGTGACCGGGTACACTGGACACAGTGGTCATAGGATTGCACCACTGCGTGCCCCAAGGGGTGTGCTAGGCAGCGTATCAATACATCACCTAGCCTGGTTGTGCCACCCATCTGCAGTAAATGTAGTGTGAGCGGGTGGCAAGCAGTTAAATAGTCAATTATGAGCATAGGAAAAACATGATTGAAGTTAATAGTACTTACATTGTAAGTTGGGTGAACAATCACAATCTTATGCAGTGACTGCCTCCTTCTAACAGTTTCTGATCTTCAATGATTTCATAAATACTGTATATGAATACATGAATATCCCCCATATTTGACAGTAAGGATGAGCCGAACACCCCCCCAGGTTCGGTTCGCACCAGAACCTGCGAACAGGCCTACATTTCGTGTGAACTTTAGAACCCTATTAAAGTCTATGGGACTCGAACGTTCAAAATCAAAAGTGTTCATTTTAAAGGCCTATATGCAGGTTGGTGTCCTAAAAAGTGTTTGGGGACCTGGGTCCTGCCCCAGGGGACATGTATCAATGCAAAACAAAGTTTTAAAAACGGCAGTTTTTTCAGGAGCAGAGATTTTAATAATGCTTAAAGTGAAACAATAAAAGTGTAATATTCCTTTAAATTTCGTGTATAGTATGCCTGTAAAGGGACGCATGTTTCCGTGCTTAGACCTGACCCTGCACAAAATGTAATTTCTGCAGGAAAAAAAAGTAATTTAAAAGCACTCATGGCTATAATGAATTGTTGGCTCCCCGTAATACAGTCATTGACTGTTGTAATTTCAACAGTCATTGAAAGTCATTGATAAAAAGAAAAACGTGATGTTCCCCTCAAATATCCATACCAGACCCGAAGGGTCTGGTATGGATTTTAAGGGGAACTCCACGCCAATTTTTTTTTTCAAATGGTCATGATGTTCCCCCCAAAAATCCATACCAGACCCTTTATCCAGGCACACAACCTGGCAGGCCGCAGGAAAAGAGGGGGGCCCCGCCCCCCTCTGATGTAACGGAAACCTACGTTACATTAGAGGGGGCGGGGTCACCCGTACATCACTGGGGAAGCCCAGCTTTCCCCTTGCGTCAGAGGGGGTGGGGTTTAGGTGACGGGTGGCCCCTCCTCCTCAGCTAAGACTCGTCAGGCTGCCGGGATTCCCGCAGTGTCTCCGGTGGAGACAGGATGGATGCGCTGCGCTGGACCATCGGGAGAGATCACCCATCGCTGGACCCCGGAGAAGAGATCAGATCACCCATTGCTGGACCCCAGAGAAGAGATCACCCATCGCTGGATAGCAAGAGTGGATTACCACCGCTGGAATATATATATTTTTTAATAAAGGACTTTTCCCAACAGTGCGTGTGTTTTTAAAAAAAAATTTACACTTTCTTTGTGAAATGGTAGGGGTACTTTTGTACCCCCTTACCATTTCAAACGGAGGGTGGGATCTGGGGGTCCCCTTGTTAAAGGGGGTTCCAGATTCTGATAAGCCCCCCGCCCGCAGACCCCCACAACCACCAGCCAGGGTTGTGGGGATGAGGCCCTTGTCTCAGACCCCCAAAGCATCCTCCCAATATTGAGGGCATGTGGCCTGGTACGGTTCAGGAGGGGGGGGCGCTCTTTCACTGCCCCTCTTTTCCTGCGGCCTGCCAGGTTGCGTGCTTGGATAAAGGGTCTGGTATGGATTTTTGGGGGGAACTCCACGCCATTTTTTAAAAAAAAATTCTTAAATTTGACGCAGGGTTCCCCTTAACCACTTAACAACCGCCCATTGCCGATTAACGGCTTCAGGGCGGTTGTTTAACTCTGAGAGGCCATTAATTAACGGCCTCCCAGAATTCTGCTCTCGCTCGCCCCCTGGGGCACGCACACAAGAGCATCCGTGGACCCGGCGCATCACGGATCACGGTAAACGGCCGCTCATCGCGGCCGATTACCACGTGATCGCTCCGTCAAATGACGGAGTGATCACTTGTAAACAAACCGATCGGTACAGCGGAGGGGGAAGAGATCGGTGTCAGCAGCGCTGTGGGCTGCATCTGCAGTGCCCACATCGCTGCTCACCGAAATGTAACCCCTCAATTCCCTGCCATTACTCTGCAATACCCTGCAATACTCTGCAATACCCTGCAATACTCTGCAATACCCTGCAACACTCTGCAATACTCTGCAATACTCTGCAATACCCTGCAACACTCTGCAATACCCTGCAACACTTTGCAATGCTCTGCAACACCCCCCAATACCCTGCAACACTCTGCAACGCCCGCCAATACCCTGCAACACTCTGCAACACCCGCCAATACCCTGCAACATTCTGCAATGCTCTGCAACACCCGCCAATACCCTGCAATGCTCTGCAACACCCGCCAATACCCTGCAACGCTCTGCAACACCCGCCAATACCCTGCAACGCTCTGCAACACCCGCCAATACCCTGCAACACTCTGCAACACCCACCAATACCCTGCAACACTCTGCAACGCTCTGCAACACCCACCAATACCCTGCAACACCCGCCAATACCCTGCAACACTCTGCAACGCTCTGCAACACCCGCCAATACCCTGCAACACTCTGCAATGCTCTGCAACACCCGCCAATACCCTGAAACACTCTGCAATGCTATGCAACACCCGCCAATACCCTGCAATGCTCTGCAACGCCATACTCTGAGATACCCAGCCATGCTCTGAGATACGCAGCCATACCCAGCCACAGTCAGTGATACCCTGCAATACCCAGCCATAGACATCGCCAATACGATCAAAGCCAGAATCTTTTTTTTTTTTTCTTTTTAAGACTTCCCAGCTTAGAGGGGACGTTTACACTCCTTGTAATAAGAATAAAAGTGATCAAAAAATGTATTTTTGGGGAAAAAAAATGTCAAACTAAAATAAATAAAGTAAAATTAACAATAAAATTTTTTTTTTTTAAAGCGCCCCTGTCCCCATGTGCTCGCATGCAGAAGCGAACGCATACGTAAGTCCCGCCCACATATGAAAACGGTGTTCAAACCACACATGTGAGGTATCGCTGCGAACGTTAGAGTGAGAGCAATAATTCTAGCTCTAGACCTCCTCTGTAACTCAAAACATATAACCAGTAAAAAAAAATTAAATCGTCGCCTATGGGGATTTTTAAGTAGCGACGTTTGGTGCCATTCCACGAGCGTGTGCAATTTTGAAGAGTGACATGTTAGGTATCTATTTACTCAGCATAACTTCATCTTTCGCATTATGCAAAAATTGGGCTAACTTTACTGTGGTTTTTTTTTAAGCACAAAACTGTTTTTTTTCCAAAAAAAAGCATTCGAGAAATTGCTGCGCAAATACCGTGCGAGATAAAAAGTTGCAACGACCACCATTGTATTCTCCAGGGTGTTTGCTAAAAATAATAATGTTTTGGGATTCTATGTAATTTTCTAGCAAATAAATTATGATTTTTACATGTAGGGGAGAAATGTCAGAATTGTCCTGGGTTCTCCAGAATGCCTGATGGCACTCCCTGCATGTTGGGCCTCTGTATGTGGCCACACTGTGTAAAAGTCTCACACATGTGGTATCGCTGTACTCGGGAGTAATAGCAGAATGTGTTTTGGGGTGTAATTTGTGGTATGCATATGCTGTGTGTGAGAAATAAACTGATAATATGACAATTTTGTGAAAAAAAATGTAAAAAAATCTTGATTTTGCAAAGAATTGTGGGAAAAAATGACAACTTCAAAAACTCATCATGCCCCTACTAAATACCTTGGAATGTCTTCTTTCCAAAAAGGGGTCATTTGGGGGGTATTTGTACTTTTCTGGCATGTTAGGGTCTCAAGAATTGAAATAGGCCTCCATCACTTCAGGTGTGATAAATTTTCAGATATTGGCACCATAGCTTGTGGACTCTATAACTTTCACAAAGACCAAATAATATCCACCAATTTGTATTTATTTTTACCAAATATATGTAGTAGTATAAATTTTGGCCAAAATTTATGAAGAAAAAATTACTAATCTGCTAAATTGTATAACAGAAACAAAGAAAAATTCTTTTTTTTACAGAATTTTCTGTATTTTTTCTTTTATAGCACAAAAAATAAAAAACTGAGCGGTGATTAAATACCACCAAAAGAAAGCTCCATTTGTGTGAAAAAAAGGACAAAAATTTCTTATAGGTCCAGTGTTGCATGACTGAGTAATTGTCATTCAAAATGTGAGAGCACCGAAAGCTGAAAATTGGTCTGGTTATTAAGGGTGTTTAAGTGCCCAGTGGTCAAGTGGTTAATATCCATACCCGACCTGAAGGGCCTGGTAGTTGAATTTGGGAGGAACCCCACGCTTTTTTTTATCAATGACTTTCAATGACTGTTCTCTGTATTACGGGAAGCCGACAATTCATTATAGCCACGAGTGCTTTTAAATGACTTTTCCTGCAGAAATTACACTTTGTGAAGGGACAGTTCTAAGCACGGGAAACGTGCCCCTTTACAGGCATACTATAGACACACCCCAGGTACAAAATTTCAAGGAATATTACACTTTTATTGTTTCACTTTAAGTATTATTAAAATCACTGCTCCCGAAAAAACGTACGTTTTTAAAAGTTTTTTTTGCATTGATACATGTCCCCTGGGGCAGGACCCAGGTCCCCAAACACTTTTTATGACAATAACTTGCATATAAGCCTTGAAAATTAGCACTTTAGATTTTACAGGGCGTTCTGCGGCATTTCGAATTTGCCGCGAACACCCCAAATTGTTCGCTGTTCAGCGAACAGGCAATGTTCGAGTCGATGACTATTTGACAGTGTCCCAGAGATGTCATTTAGATAATCGTCCTACTAAAGTAAATAATGATTGGGGTTTATCTGAGTGATATCTCTGGGACCCCACTGCTAAAGTAAACAAAGGGGAGGGGTCAGCCAATGACATCATTGACCAAATATGGGCTGATATGTAGAATAATTGGAGAAGAGGAGCTTAAGAGGGGTTCTGATCACAATTATGGATGAGCCCGATGTTCAATTCGAATGTAAGTTCGACTTGAACATTGGGTGTTCGCCTGCTCGCCGAATAGCGAACAATTTGGGGTGTTTGCGGCAAATTCGAAAGCCACGGAACATCCTTTAAAAGTCTATGGGAGAAATCAAAAGTGCTAATTTTTAAGGCTTATATGCATGGTATTGTCATAAACAGTGTTTGGGGACCTGGGTCCTGCCCAGGGGACATGTATCAAGGCAAAAAAAAAAAAGTTTTAAAAACATCAATTTTTTCGGGAACAGTGATTTTAATAATGCTTAAAGTGAAACAATAAAAGTGAAATATTCCTTTACATTTCGTATCTGGGGGGTGTCTATAGTAATGTAGTATTACATTTCTAAAGGAAAAAAAGTAATTTAAAAGTACTCAACACTAAATAAATTGTCGGTCCCGGCAATACACATAAAAATACACATAAAAGTCATTGAAAAAAACAGCATGGGATTCCCCCAAAGTCCATTACCAGGTCCTTTGGGTCTGGTATGAATATTAAAGGGAAACCCCGAATTAAGAAAAAAAATTGCATGGGGGGTCCCCTCAAATTCCATACCAGGCCCTTCAGGTCTGGTATGGATATTAAGGGGAACTCTGCATCAAAATTTTAAAAAAGAGAGGCGTGGGGTCCCTCTTAAAATCCATACCAGACCTGAGGGTCTGGTATGGATTTTAAGGGGAACCCTGGGCCAAAATTAAATAAAAATGCATGGCGTCCCCCCAAAAATACATACCAGACCCTTATCCAAGCACCCAACCTGGCAGACCGCAGGAAAAGAGAGGGGGCCCCCAGATCCCTGCCTCCCCCTGTGTGAAATGGTAACGGGGTACAAATGTACCCCTACCATTTCACAAAAAAGTGTGAAAATTTTAAAAATGACATAACACGGCTTGGGACAAGTTCTTTATTAAAAAATAAAAATGTCCCATGGAGTCTTCTTCTTCTCTTGCTCCACCGAAGGACTGAAAAAAAACCAGCTACCGACCCACCTCCATAGGAGGCTCCCGCTGTATGATGCATCTTTGCTTTGACAGTTATTTTATAACTGAGGGCGGGGCCAAATCATGACGTTCCTGGGTGACCCCGCCCTCTCTTACGCATGGGGACTTCCCAATGGCTTCCCCGGGTGTCAGAGGGGGCGGGGCCTCCCGGTTATCGTTTAACACGGGGGAGGCCAGGATCTGGGGGTCCCTTTGTTTAAAGGGGCTTCCAGATTCTGATGAACAGACCCCCACAACCACCGGGCAAGGGTTGTGGGGATGATGCCCTTGTCCACACCAACATGGGGACACGGTGCTTTGAGGGCTACCCCAAAATACCCTTCCCATGTTGAGGGCATGTGGCCTGGTATGGTTCAGGAGGGGGGGCGCTCTCTCATCCCCCCTCTTTTCCCGCCGCCTGCCAGGTTGCGTGCTCAGATAAGGGTCTGGTATGGATTTTTAGGGGGGACCCCCCCACGCCATTTTTTTTACATTTTGGTGCAGGGTTCCCCTTAAAATCCATGCCAGACCTGAAGGGTCTGGTATGGATTTTGAATGGGACCCCCACGCCATTTTTTAAAAATGTTGGCGCGGGGTTCCCCTTAATATCCATACCAGACCCGAAGGGCCTGATATGGAATTCGGGGGGACCCCCATGCAATTTTTTTTTAAAATTTTGGTTCCGGGTTCCAGTTAATATTCATACTAGACCCAAAGGGCCTGATAATGGACTGCGGGGGAATCCCATGCTGTTTTTTTCAATGACTTTTATGTGTATTGCTGGGATCGACAATTCATTATAGCCGCGAGTACATTTAAATTACTTTTTTTCCTTTAGAAATGTAATTTTGTGCAGAGACTGTTGTAAACACGGGAAACATGTGCCACTTTACAGGCATACTATAGACACCCATTTAAAGGAATATTTCACTTTTATAGTTTCACTTTATGCATTATTAAAATCACTGCTCCCGAAAAAACTGCCGTTTTTAAAACTTATTTTTGCATTGATACATGTCTCCTGGGGCAGGACCTAGGTCCCCAAACACTTTTTATGACAATAACTTGCATATAAGCCTTTAAAATTAGCACTTTTGATTATTCATGTTCGTGTCCCATAGACTTTACCACTGTTCCTGTGTTTGAACATGTTTTTTGCCTGTTCGCATGTTCTGCTGCGAACCGAACGGGGGGGGGGGGGGTTCAGCTCATCCCTAATCACAATACACAAATCTTTACATGGGGACTGTGTTATCGAGAGGAAACTGTTTAATTTAGGGATATGCGGTCACGCAATGAAGTTGGACGAGAAGCAGTTCAATACTAAACTGTGTAAGGGATTGTTTACTAGTAAAACCAAAAAAAAAAAAGCCAACAGGGAGTGTAGATAAAATAAAAACTTTTAGGTATGTTTCCTCAAAGGTGCAGTCAGGGCCGTCTTTAATATTGATTGGACCCTGGCCGAAACTTTTCTTGGGCCCCCCCCCATGCAGTTTCACTCTCTACCTGCTCTGAGACATACAATAAATAGCAGCTAGACGCAAAATCCGTTTACTGAATCAGATCAGGCAGCTATTGTGATTGGTTGCCAGAGGTTACAGTCTATCATTGCTGCTCACTGACTGGTTGCCAGAGGTTACAATGTATCATTACCGCTAACTGACTGGTTGCTAGAGGGTACAGCACACATTACGGCTCACTGATTAGTTGTTAGAGGTTACAGCATATTATTTCTGCTTGTTGACTGGTTGCTAGAGATTACTGTGGATATGACCTCAGGGGGGCATGATATACATATCTGCTGGCCGCCACTATTTACATATAAATGCCACCGCTATTTACATATGAATGCCAGTAATTTACATGTAAACACAGGGTCTGCAGGTGAGTTATCTGTACACAACCATAGGGCAGAGCTGGGCAGCATTAGAAGCAGAACTTCACACTGAGATATTGGGACACAACACAGGACTAAAACCTCAAGGGACAAGGGTATTTAAACTGGGATAGTTGGCAAGTATGAGGCAGCTGCTTTGGGCCCCACAACAATGACAGGGCCCAGGGCAGCTGCCCCTTTTGCCCTGCCTTAAAAATGGCCCTGAGTACCATGTACAGCGATAAGGAAAATACTAGTGAGACACACACACACTCAGTTTAAAGTGGTTGTAAACCCTCCCCCACAACTTTGACCCATGTAAATCAGCATACAAAACCCTAATGAGCACTGCTTGTAGATATCTCCTTACTTGCTTAGTATTGTTGTAATCCTTGTTGTTCTGTAGAATGAATGAAGTCACTGAGCATGCCCAGATCTCCCCTGATTTAAGGCACACTCTCTATGTCTTATCTATCTGTTATCAGGACTTCCTAAGGCACAACACTGAACTCTGCTAATCATTCAGAGCTTCCTCCTACACACCATGTGACCATGTGACCTCACATACAGTCTAAACTTGCCATTACTGCAGTCGTATCAGCTGAAGCTTAGACAACGGCACAAGTAAATACTATGAAATAAACAAGTAAGCTATGAACAGGGAAGCAGGGTTGCCATAGAAATGTTGGATTGAGAAGGAGGCTTGGTTAACAGTACAGGAAGTACTCAATGTAAGGGCGGAAATACACTCCACTGTGGACTCAGAAAACAATACTTAAGATGGTACTGCCTAACCCCTGGAAACAAGTTTTTTAAAGTTTCTTTAAACAGTATGTAATATGCAATTTGGGCTGGACTACAGTGGCTATAGTCTGGTAATGACTTATTATAATGGACTAAATGAAAAGAAGCATCAAAGTGGGAGAGTTTACTTCCTCTTTAAACTGGGTGGACTGGTGTCTTTATTACACCTTACCACGTATCTAACTATGTAGCTATGTAACTCATTAATATGTGATCATCTTTAATGAGGCGATCCTTATTTTCCAAAGATAATGTATGGAACAGAGGCTGTCTTCATAAATTCCACAAAATCTGGGACCTGCAGTGTAACATGTATATGAGTTGTTCTTATATGTGCAAAAAGCAGATAAATCTGTTCCAAGGCCTTTGCAGGAAAAAATTTGATCATATACAGCAGACTTCACTCCTTTATACGACTGCCAAAGCACAAAAACAGATGCCGAAATGCAGTGTGGTTTGTTTATTGCTTGCTAGTCCAAAACAGAAATTTGTTGGGAAGATATATGTGATTTCCTAACTATAGATTAAATAACCAAGTGAACTTAACTCTGAAATTTGGTGTTCAGTGTGTACTTTAAGCCAACTGTTAGTAGTAGCTTTGGAAATAACTTGCAAAGCGTCACCCTCTGGATGAGATTGCTTTCTCAGGGCTGTTGATTAAAATAACAGTACAGATAAAACAATGGTACATTTTTCTTTTTAAAACCTTTAAAGTAACTGTAAGCCTTTTTTATACCAACAATTATATACTTACCTGCCCCAATCCTCCTCTTCTCATGCCCCCTACCAACACTCCTGGCTCCTCCTCTTCTCAGTGTGTCACCATAGGAAGTCACTTCCTAATGTGACACACCTGTGGGTTTGATCCCAAGCACACTGCCTGCGTCTATACACAGACATTGTGGTTGGCCCCATGCCCCTCCACACAAAATGTGATTGACAACAGTGGGAGCCAATGATTCTCCTGCATAGAGCTGCTTCTCTCGGACACAGCCCTGGATTGAGATCCGGGCTCAGGTAAATATAAGGGAGAGCTGGGGAGATCCTGTAGCATGGGAGGGTTTTTACCTTAATGACTAGAATGTTTTAAGGTAAAAATGCTTAAGCCCAGTGGCGGCACAACCAGGGTCACAGCGATCGCACTTGCGACTGGGCCCTGGCCTTTCACCACTGTCGGGGTCCCCAGTGGGGTTCCTAGTCCTGTGGCACTGAGAGGAGAATGAATCTCTCATACAGCCAGACAATAGTTCTCCCTGCTCCCCCCTCTGTCCTCCCTCCCTCTCTCCTCTCTCACACAGGATGAGACAGGACACAGTCAATATGCTCCTTCTCCCCCATCACCTCTCCTGTGTGTGCTCTGTGGGAAGTCAAGTGTGAAGCTAACGAGCTCACACCTCCTGCAGTACACATACAGGAGAGCAGTGGGGGAAGAAGGAGCAGATTGGCTGTGTCATCCTGTGCAAGAGAAGAAGGAGGGAGGGAGGATGGAGGGGGGAGCAGGGAGAACAATTGGTTGGCTGTATACCCTCTCCTCTCAGAGCCGTGCTGAGGAGGCATCCAGCACTCATGAGAACTGATAGGCAGTGCTGATAGGAGGCATTGATGGGCACTGATAGGTGGCACTGATAGGCAGTGTAGATAGGCGGCATTTATGAGCACTGATAGGCAGCAATGAGGGGCACTGATAGGTGGCATTGATGGGCACTGGTAGGTGGCACTGATAGGCACTGGTAGGTGGCACTAATAGGCAGCACTGATATGCAGCACTGATAGGTGGCATTGATGAGCAATGGTCTGTGGCACAGATAGGCGGTGTGGCACTGATGGGCATTGATGAGCACTGATAGATGGCATTCATGAGAACTGATAGGCAATAATGGTGTGCACTGATAGGTGGCACTAATGGGCATTGAGCACTGATAAGAAGCAATGATAGGTGGCACTGGTGGATGCCGATAGGCAGCTTTGATGGACACTGATAGGCAGCACTGGGCACTGATAGGCAGCATTGATGAACACTGATAGGCAGCACTGATGGAAACTGATAGGCAGCATTAATGGGCACTGATAAGTGGGACTGATAGTTAGCAGTGATGAGCAATGATAGGTGGCACTGAAATGCAGCACTGATCGGCGGCACTGCTAGACAGCATTGATGGACACTAATAGGTGTCATTGATGAGCACTGATATTTGGCACTGATTATCAATGTAACCAATATACTGACATTCTTGGCAGTTAACATCTGTCCTTTCCTTACACAAACACAGTATGGGAGGAAAGGGCTGCCGATATCCAGCAATTCTGTTTACATGTGATCAGCTAATCACATGTTAAAGGTCCGCCGTGATTGCACTGGATGCATATCCCAGGGGGTATACAGGATGCAGAGTTCTGGGAGGATATCCATGGACACCATCCCAAAATTGGAAGCCCGGGGTTTGGATGGAATGGGGGGGGGGGTCAGGGGGGGGCCATAATGGTTTCTTGCACTGGGGCCCTGAAGGTCCTAGGTACACCCCTGCTTAAGCCTTTAAGGCCAACTCCTGAATATTAGTAAGAAATAGATTTTTTCTCATCAAATTTGTTTATTAAATATAACAAAGATTGACAAACTGAGTACATACAAGGATGGTAGTACAATATTCAAATAGCAATAAAGCTAAACATATCGTTTTTCGAACAGGATAAGTACATAACAATGTAAAAATAAAGCATTAGAAAATTCCATCAGAAGTAAAAAATTAAGCTAGTGACTACTGATTAATTTTGCAAGAGCAGTAATAAGGAGATCAAGCTAATAGGTATACAGTATATTAAAAACAGTAGAGTAGAGTAGATAATGTGTAGGTAAGGAACCACACAATATTAAAAGTAGAAAACCAAAAATAGGAACAGATAGGGAGAAGAGGATAGAAAAAAGAGGGGAAGGGAATAGGGGCGGGGGGTTGCAAGTGGTGATGAGATCCCAAATGATTAAAAATTATAGTGAAGGCAAATACAGTAAAATTACCAAGGCAAATAGTGTGTCATCAAAGTCTGGAGGTAAACAACGCTTAACCCAAAGGAGCCAGAGTTTCTCAAATTGACTAATTCAGTCTCTTTAGATTGCTTCCATTTTAGCATGAATAAGCCCTTGTACACACATTCGGAGATTCCGACAACCAAATCCGTCAGAGTTATTCCGACGGATTAATTCCAGACAAGGTCCGGAAGTGATGTTGCATACACACGGTCGGACTAAGTTGTTGGAATTTCGGGTTGCCAAGAACGCAGTGACGTAAGTCGCGTACGGCGGGCCTAGAAAAGGGAAGTTCAGCACCACGTCCGGCACCCTTTGGGCTCCTTCTGCTGATCTCGTGTGCATCGCGTGTTAGTAGAAGTTTGGTGAGAGACGATTTGCGCTTTTCAGATTTGTGATTCAGTTCGCTACTGCTCTTCAGTTTCTGCTTGTCTTGTGTAGTCAGTAGTCAGTAAGTATTTGTTTCTCATTGTGGACTATATCTTGGTATAGTACGCTTTGATTTGCATTGTTTATTGTCTGCTTGCTTCTGCTATTCAGGTCGTTCTTTCAGGCATTGCTGTTTATCAGTGCTTTCTGTTGTCCGTTCTGACCAGCCGACCGTTTTCAAACCATGTTTCGTCTACGTACTTGTCGTAGAGTTTGTGCTGTGCAGGGGCTTCGTGTTGGGGTTCTTACTTTGACACAAGCCCGGTCCATGAACAGGAAGGGGAGGCGTTTGTGGACCAAGAATTGGTTGCGCCAGCGTGACCAGTTCTCGCACATGCCTTTGCTCCGTGAGATCCGCGAGAATAATCATGAGGATTTCAGGAATTATCGCCAGATGACGGCCCCCGATTTTCACCGTCTGCTGGCTTTGTTGACCCCTTATATCAGCAGGCAGGATACCTGCATGCGGCAAGCCATCACTCCGGAGCAGAGGCTCATCGCCACGTTGCGCTACTTGGCGACAGGGAGAAGCCTTCAGGACCCCAATTTCTACACAGGCATCTCCCCCAGGCTCTGGGGATCATTATTCCAGAGACCTGTTCTGCCATCATTCAGGTCCTGCAGAAGGACTATATGAAGGTAAGTTTTATCCTTTAACATCACATTTTATGTATTTAATGATTGCTAATGTCTTGCATTTCTTTCCTCATTCCCTAATTACCATAATTGCAATATGCTGTAATTCATATGCTCTGCCCCTTTGTCCTCATGCATATTTGCCTCACTAACTTCCCCACCATGCTCTTCTTGGCCCATAAAACTATGGTCTAGTCACTTACCAATGTCTTTTGTCAGCTCCATAGTATTGCTTTCCCCTAAACCCCTCTAAAATGTCTACAAATGTTATGTGTGTGCTTTAATTCATGCAGAGTGACTTTTTTTTTTTGGTTGTGACAAACTCATTAGGAACACCCCTCCCCCCAACTGCTAGGTCAGCTGCTAGCAATCCTCTATCTGCTGACTTTACCAAACCCAATGCACACTATATCTACCTTTTTTTTAATAACAATTTTATTTTTCGTGGTCGTAAAACAGAGATATCAGTGCAGGCATACAGCAAAAACAGCAAGGCTCCCAAAATTTGGAGGGCCCATTGCAGAGATACAGCATACAGTAACATGGTATAGGGCGGTATAGCAAAAACAGGCGGTTCGATATATCTACCTTTTTGATGGTTACATTTATGGATGAATTCACCAAAGCATGTAGTGCAAGGGCCTGCCTCAATACTTTCAAATGCTAGCATTTTTTTTGTTTTTCCCCTATTATTATCTTGATATGTAATAGCAGAATGTGAAAATGTGCTTCCATTTTGTTTTCTTTTTGGTATTATGACACTTCTTACCTGTCCGGTGGGCTGCCAATAGTGTAAGTAAGGAGGGGCTGCCCAAAGTATCCCACATTATTTAGCCATTCAGCTCTCAATATAGTGGAGAGGGTTACCGGTCCAAAACATCCCCCCTCCTTTTTAGCAAGGGCCCATCAGATGGGGGGGATGGGGGGGTGATGACTCTCATAAGGGGACCTTATACTTTAGGCTTTAAATACTCAGTTACCAAAATGTTATACTGATCTTGGCCAAAAATGTTGGTGTCTAATCTGCTTGCAATGTTGATTAGCAAAATTACTAATTTTTTGTCTTGTTTCTCTCCACAGTGTCCTTCAACGCCACAGGAACGGCAGACTGTGGCCTACCACTTTGCCAGTCATTAGGACTTTTCCAATTGTGGAGGTGCAATTGATGGGAAACACGTCCGCATCGTCCCACCACCCAACTTGGGGTCATACTATTTTAACTACAAGGGGTTTAATAGTATTGTGATGTTGGCGGTGGTGTCTGCGACCTATGACTTCTTGTATGTGGACGTGGGGCAAAATGGCCGGATGTCGGATGGTGTAGTGTTCTCACGGACGGAGTTCTACTAGCATCTCCAGAGTGGCAGTCTGGGCTTGCCACTCCCAGAGGAGAATCAGGAAGGACTCCCGTTCGTCTTTGTCACGGATGAGGCTTTTGCCCTGTCAAACCATCTGATGTGGCCTTTCCCGATGAGGACCCTCACCCCGGACCAGAGGATTTTTAATTTCCGGCTGCCCAGAGCCCGAAGAGTGGTGGAGAACACTTTTGGAATACTGGCCAGCAGGTTCCGCCTTTTTTTAACGCCTATCCACATGGCGGAATACAAAATAAATCACATTGTGCTGGCCTGCTGTGTTCTTCACAATTTCCTAAAAAGACATTCTGCAAACTATGCGGTCTCAGTTGACCAAGAAGCAGACTTGCTTGAAAATGAGAACCTCATGGGCCTTGAAGCTGCTCGTCCTGGCTTGCCCCCCCAAAGCGCCCGTGAGGTCAGAACCCAATACATGGACTACTTTGTGGGTAGGGGGGCCATTGATATGCCAGGCATGAGAGGCATGAGAGGCATTTTTGGAATACATTTGTCTTTGAAACTTCAATCTTTGTTTTCATTTACTGCTTGGCTTGGTTTTAGGTGTCTCCTAGGTAAATGTATGTTTTTTCTTGTTGTGCCTTTTTCAACAACAGTGCAAACCCAAGTTCTGAGCGAGATGAGGGGACAGTCTCTTCTTCAGATAATCTTATTATGTTGTGGGTCTGCTACACACACACCTTGTTTTTGTTAACCTAATGTATGTAGTGCATAACTTACCAAAATCTTGCTCATTTTCAGCACCATGGCAGGAAAATGGCATGATTGTGAAAATTAACACATCACTGTGGGTGTTATTTACTAAAGGCACATCCACTATGCACTACAAGAGCACTGCAAAAGTACACCTGAAACTGCACTTGGAGTGCAAAGTGGAGTTGCCTTTAGTAAATAACACCCATTGTCACTGAAAACAACAATTTTACTCCAAATACTGCTTTTGCGCAATGAAAAAGGAAGCCACACATTGTTGATAATTTAACTTTTTAGTCAAAGCACATTCACATGTGCATTTAGAAAAGGGTTTTACAACAAACCAACATATTGGGTGTATCAAAAACATTATTTCAGGTAATTTTTTTGTAACTTGGTGTTTTTGTGTAAACAGGCATGTATCAAAGCGTAACATACAGAACACAGGAACTTACAAAGTTCAACTTTGAAAAGTGAAGACAATATCAGACATGAGTATGTACAAACTCAGCTGATATTGCCTTCATCACATGGGGTGTCACCCCTGGAAAAGCCAAATTTGGAAGATGCACACAGTGTGTCAACATGTGCTATCTCCCATCATGGGGGATTAATGTACATATTTTGGGGCTGCAACCCCTTCATCTCAGCCACTTTCCACAAATGTGAAATGTGCCGACATACATTGATGAGCTTACCGGAAGCTGTGTTCTCCGACACTCACCTGTTGTGGTGACAATTTGTCCAACTTCAACGATCTCTCCTTCCTCCTCCTCCTCCTGCTCCTCTGCTTCTGGTTTTGGAATTTTGCCTTCTTTGGGAGGGGTGGGGTCCCTGGTGTCCTCATACTTGCCGAGTCTTCTCTCCCCTATGGGAATGTAAAAAAGGAATAATTAGCACACAGAGGGCAGAAATAGGAATATGAAACATTGCTTGGAAGTGTTGTACAATTGTGTTTTTTGGCCGAGTTCAAAGGTGAGAACATTATTGTGGACACTTTGTTAAGCTGGAATACTTACCTGCAGAACGATGTTTCTTACGAACGAATGAAACCATGAACTTGAAAGTGGCCATTTTAAAATGCACAACATGAAATCAAAGCACATGGAGCAGTATGCAAGCAAGAATAATCATATGAACACACGACAACTACTTACTTTTTTGAAGAACACGCTTGATCCTTCTGTACTGATCGTGCTCCCTCAGTTTCAGGTCTGACCAGCACTTTCTCAGTTGATCCATGGATCGGCGTACCCCAAAATTCTTCTGAAGACTCTTCACAACTTTAGTCATGATCTTGGCCTTTCTGATATTTGGGTTTGGGTAAGGTCCATACTTCCCATCATAGTCGATCTTGTTCAATATGTCCACCATCTCCAACATCTCTACAAAAGACATATTTGAGGCCTTAAATCTCTTCCTGAATCGGGACGTTTCAGGCTCCGGGCTTTCCTCGCCCTCCTCCTCGTTAGTGGAACTCTGATTGAGCACCTGCGTTCTCTCCGCCATGTGCTCTCCCCACTGTGCCGAAAGCAAAGGGGCAGGGAATAGTCTAGAAAGAACGTCAGGGGCGGGCAGAGTTTCAAACATGCACACTGTATATAAAATGCAACACGCGTGTGTCGTCCGTACGATCTGTGAACAGAGGGAGAAGCTGACGTGACGATAGTGCAAACGAAGGTAAAATTTTGAACTTGGTACATCACTAGGCTATACTGCTTCTAGATTGAGGCCTACATTAGTCGAGTTTAGCCTGACATTAGGGTTTATCTTGTGTTGTGTCTTGCAGAGATTATGGACGGTTTCAATGATCATAGCTTCCTCCCTCTGTTCATCGATAAATACAGGGAGCTGCCCTGCCTGTGGCAAGCGATGCACCCTCATTATAGTAACAGACAAAAGAGGCAGGCAGCAATGGAGAAACTGGTTGAGTTTGTGAAGCCGGTGGTCCAAAGGGCAGACGTCAACTATTTAAAAGTGAAAATCGGTGGCCTGAGGAGTACTTATCTGAAGGAGAGGAAGAAGGTGCTGCAGTCCATGCAATCTGGTGCTTCAGCAGATGACGTTTATGTCCCCAGGCTGTGGTATTATAACAGGATGCAGTTTCTGTCAGACCAGGCTGAGGCCAGGGAATCACTCTCTACTCTTCCTTCCACGCGTCCTATGCTACATTCCATACCCGCTGAGTCTTCCGACGCCCAACCTGGGCCTTCCACTCAGGAAGAACTGGGGGAGCCCAGCTTGAGCCAGGTATAGTATTGCTGTACATATTTTGGGAGTATAAATGAATGATGTTAACTTGATTTTTGCTCACTAATTGCTGATTTTAGAAAGTGTTTCATATATCAATAGACAGTAGTGGCCAAAACCTTTGGGCCAAGAATGAAAAATGCTGGGCTCAGAATGATAGTCTTTTCTATTGGTTAACAATTTGCAACAGTCTTGATGTGAAAATTGTGTGTGTTTGATGAACCAAAAACTAAAACTATGTCCCTTTTTCATACACAGGAAGACATCAGCCAGGAGGTGGGTGTGGAATGCAGCAGCCAGGAGGTGACTGTGGGAAGTGGCAGCCAGGAGGAGGCAGGGGTAAGCGGCAGCCAGGCGGTGGGCAGGCAAAGGAGCCTGACAGAATGCCAGGTCCCTCCCCTCCGCCTTCCACGCAAAAGGGTGAGAAAGGGGGGGAATGTGGAGGAGTTGGCTCTGAGGCTGATCGGGGAGGCTTCAGCGGCCCTCCAAGCCAAACCCACCTATCAAGAAGCCTTTGGCGCCTTGGCTGCGTGCAAACTGGAGAAAATGGAGGAGGGGCAACAGCTCTTGTGTGAGGAGATAATTATACAGACCCTCAACAAGAGTCTGTTGGGCCAAATGACACAAACAGCACACTTGTGTGATTTGGCCCATGCCCCTCCTCCTCCTCCTCCTCCTCCTTCTACCACACCTCAGCCACAGCCTGGAAGGAAGGAAGCGTGGAAGGAAGACCAGAGTGTGATGACCTGGGTTCAGTCTGGTCTGAAAGAAGATGCAGCCTCTTGTAGTACCACAGCCTGGGAACATAGATGTCATCTGCTGCTGTTCCGGGTTTCTTGGACTTCAGGACCAGACTTCTCTCTCTCAGATATGTACTCCTCAGGCCACCAAGTTTTGCGTTTAAATAGTTGATGTGTGCACTGGTGGCCAAAGGCTTCGCTAATCTCCCCAGTTTCTCCATCACTGCCTCCCTCTTTATCTGTTACTGACACCTAAATAAAGGTTTTTTTTTGTTTGAAGAAATACTTGCGTATGTGTTTTACTTCAAAAGGACAGTTTATTTGTGAGCAGGCAGGTACATTTCAAAAATACAAAGTGACATGAATAACAAGGGGTACCAACACTAAACAAGCTCCTGTAGATTAAAAAAGAAAATATAAAAAAGATAATAATGTTGTTGTGGTAAGTTGACACACAAAATACACCCCAAAAAATGCAAAGATGAGCAAACTGTCAAAAAAGGAGATGTTTATGAAAAAACAAACACAAAATTCACCCAAAAAACAATAAAAAAAATAAAAATTGTGTAGATGTGACGATTTCAAAAATTGTATTGCTGAAATGAGTAAAAAAGACTCAGGAAATACGTTCGGGAGAAGTGTGTGTGACTATGAGCATCAAAAGAAGTTCCTTCTTGCAGCATTGTAAAGAACAAGAGAATGCGCTTCATGAAAGAATTTTTAACATTGCAACGTGATGAATGTGCTATATCGATTACGAGCAGTCGTTTTACCTGAGCGAGCGCTTCTGTGTCCGAATTTGATTGTGAGCATGCGTGGCACCTTGTCCATCGGAGTAGGCTACACATGATCGGAGTATGTCTCATCGGAGCATTTTGGCTTAAAATTTTACCTGCAAGTTGGAAAAGTTGGACCATCGGATACTCCGACGGAAACACTCCGATGCAGACAACACACAGTCAGAATATGCGACAAAAAGCTCAGATCAGAAACATTCCGTCGGAATCTCTGACCATGTGTACAAGGGCTAAGAGCTTTATTATTTCTCTGTATGGTTTCAGCTAGAATAAGGCCGCGTACACACGCGCGGACTGTTCGCCCAACTTTGTCCGCTGAACAGTGTTTGGGCGGACAGTCCGCTCGTGTGTGGGCTTTCAGCGGACAGTTTCAGCGGACAGTTGGACGGACAAGGTTTTTCGGAAATTCCGAAAAACTGTCCGCTGAAACCTTGTTTGAGCGAACAGTCCGCCCGTGTGTAGGCTTGTTCGTCAAACAAAGTTGCGCGCATGCTCAGAAAGGATTTTCACGCCGAAAGCTATAATGCAGTGTATAGGACGTCGTATTTTTCGTCCCGTCGTACGTGCTGTTCACGTCATCGCGCACGGTTTCAGCAAACTGTTCGTTCGTCGTGTGTGGGCATGTCCGTCCATGCTAATTTTGAGCGGACTGTTTGCTGAAACTGTTGGACGGACAAAGTTGGGCGAACAGTCCGCGCGTGTGTACGCGGCCTAAATTATTTTGTTTTCAATGCCTTAGCAATGGTTTGTCTTGCGACTGTTAGGTAGCTGTAAAAGAAGGTGAAATTGATTCTGTGTTTTCCCATCAGGTTTCAGGTTTAATAGGGCTGTAACAGGATTGGGGATTGGTCTGTATAGGCGTATCAAAGATTTTGGAGACAAAAACTGCATTCCAGAATTTTTGGGCAATTGGGCAATCCCACCAAATATGAAGTTGAATGCCAGACTCTGAACAGAAGTGAGAACAAGCTCAAGGGTAATCAGAAGCCTATTTCGATGTTTTAGCGGAAACCAAATACCAATGGGTTAGCACCTTAAAGTTAGTTTTTACAGCAACAACTTTAGAAGAAGCAGACTTAGTGGCGGACCATATGCTAGACAATTCAGTAGCATTAAATGAGCAATTAAGGTCTAGTTCCCATTTAAGGTTGGAAAACAATTTTGATTTGCAAATATGGGCACAGTTTTTATTGAGGAAGTCCAAATGTATTACATAGTCCAAATGTATTACACAAAGTAGGAAAATAATGTATGGAGGAGGCAGATACCAAATTATATTTGATATATATATATATATATATATATATATATATATATATATATATATATATATATATACATATATATATATACTTTAGCTGTATTCCATGCTTTGAATTAAGAGCAAACCAGGCAGGGTAAAAAGTGTGATTTTTAATAAAAGAAAGGAGCAGTAAATGAGGACTTTGTAGGCCAAGAGAAGTTTTAAATCTGTCCCAGATGGATAAAGAATGTTTTGTGATAGGATTGCGTATTGAAGTGCGATCAGTTCAGTTGGTCTTAACCATAACATGTTAGATACTGAAAAAAGGGTCACAGTCAATAGACTCAATTGTTACCCGTAAAGGAACTTTGATTGCATGGCATTTTGGTAAATGTGCAATGTATGCAGCATGACAGTAAGCAGAAATATTTGGGGGACCTAAACCTCTGCAGCATTTTGGGAGACAGAGAATGGATTTTAAGGTTCTAGGTTTTGTTTTATCTAAGATAAAGCAGATAATTGTGCGCTGTATAAGCCTTAAAAAAATAGATGGAACTGGGATGGGGAAGACTCTAAAAAGATATAAAAACTTGGGCAATATAGCCATCTTAATTACAATGAATATCCTATCAAGGATAGAGGGATAGGACCATTGTGATAATAATTCAGTAACCTGTTTTAGTAATGGAGAGAATTTTAGAGTATAAGTCAGTTATCTTAGGAGTGAGTTGTATTCCTAGGTATGGAAGTCTATGAAGTTTCCAAAAGAAGGGGCTTTAAACTTTAGCAAGCTAATGGTCTAAAGGAGGCAAGGAAAAGTTGAGTGTATTAGATTTTTGATAGTTAACTGTTAAGAATGAAATGTGTGCAAAATGGTTTTGGACAGAGAGAAGATTAGGTGCTGTGATATGGGGAGATGACATGAAGAGTAAGATGTCATCTGCAAAAATACATACTTTATGATGGCATACAGCTAATTCAATAACTTTTATGTTTGCATCAGGTCTAATTAAATGGGCCAAGGATTCAATGAGGAGTGCAAATAGGAGGGGGAGAGAGGACATCCTTGGCGGCTGCCTCTTCCAATAGGGCAAGGGTCTGATTTAAAACCAGCATATTTATTAAATTAATTTAGCTTGTCATATAAGGATGAAATCCACTTCAAAAAGTGCGGTCCAAACCCCCATTTTTGAAGAATATATTTTAAGTATGGCCATGAGACAGTGTCAAATGCTTTCCTTATATTGAACAATAAAAAACACGCAGGTAGACATCTGGATTTAGCAACATGGGCGAGTAAAGAATCTCTATGAATATTATCACTTGCTTGGCATGAGGGGATAAACCCAACTTGATCTCGATGAACAAGTTCACCTATTACTTTGTTCAAGCAGGTTGCAAGTATTTTAGCTAACATTTTAATGTCAATATTGACCACTTAAAGATCAGGCCTCTTTTTCAGACTCGGTTTTTACATGTTTAAAACAGTTTTGTTTGCTAGAAAATTACTTAGAACCCCTAAACATTTTATATATTTTTTCTAACATCCTAGAGAATAAAATGGCGGTCATTGCAATACTTTTTTTCACCCCGTATTTGCGCAGTGGTCTTACAAGTGCACTTTTTTTGGAAAAAAATGATGGTTGGGCGAATATAGATGTCATAGGTCTTTGCAGTGAGCATAAGGTTCGGGCTAATAGGATATCTGTTTGTTTGCTTTGAGGTAATAAAGGTGTTGTTATTTACGAATTAATTTATCTGCAGAGTCAATGAGAAACAGGTCAAATTCTAAGCAGGCTCTATCAAGCTTAGTTTTAGTAGAAGGGGAGGGAGAATTTTTGAATGCATCTTGACAAAGATTGAAATCATTTTCTAATTGTCCGTAAAGGAGCTTACACTCGTATTTGAGATATGATATTTACCGGATAAGCGTACCTCAAATTACAGGTTTATGGGCTTACCAAAGAGTGAGAGGGGAAATATCTGCAGAAGTGTTATTAATGAGATAGTCATTGAGAGCATGTTTAAAATCTAGACAATGGGATGGGTTAGGATGAGTTAGAATGAAATCATTAATGCACCAAGATGAATCCTGGCATCTTGGGATAGGGGAGGAGATGGTAGTATAAACTGCACTATGATCAGACCAAGTAAAAGGTGTAATAACTGATGATAGGATTTCTGGGGCCATGCCAACACTTAGGAAGATATGATCCATCCTAAAAAATTATTTGTGTGGATGGAAGTAATATGTAAAGCGTTCACAGTGAACGTGAACAAAGTGATTCCCAGCCCGCACCTGAAGCAGCCTCGCTCCTTTTACAGTCATTTAGAGACTAATTTTTAGAGGTTCATTACCCAGAACTTTCAATCCACTCACCAATCACATGGTTGAACCTTAATGTATCAGCATGCAGATACATGCCTTTTCATTAAATTTTTAAACTTTAATCTTTTTCATCAGATGGTTTAGCACTGAACATTATACCAATATTGTGTATGTGTTCCCTCCTACTGACATTATATCATATGTAAGGATGATCTGAACACCCCCCGGTTCGGTTCGCACCAGAACCTGAGAACAGACCTAAACTTTGTGTGAACTTTAGAACCTTATTAAAGTCTAGACTCGAACGTTCAAAATCAAAAGTGCTAATTTTAAAGGCTAATATGCAAGTTATTGTCATAAAAAGTGTTGGGTGAACAATCACAATCTTATGCAGTGACTGCCTCCTTCTAACAGTTTCTGATCTTCAATGATTTCATAAATACTGTATATGAATACATGAATATCCCCCATATTTGACAGTAAGGATGAGCCAAACACCCCCCCCAGGTTCGGTTCACACCAGAACCTGCGAACAGACCTACATTTCGTGTGAACTTTAGAACCCTATTAAAGTCTATGGAACTCGAACGTTCAAAATCAAAAGTGCTCATTTTAAAGGCCTATATGCAGATTATTGTCCTAAAAAGTGTTTGGGGACCTGGGTCCTGCCCCAGGGGACATGTATCAATGCAAAAAAAAGATTTTAATAATGCTTAAAGTGAAACAATAAAAGTGTAATATTCCTTTAAATTTCGTACCTGGGGGGTGTGTATAGTATACCTGTAAAGGGGCGCATGTTTTCTGTGCTTAGAACTGTCCCTGCACAAAGTATCATTTCTGCAGGAAAAAAAGTAATTTAAAATCACTTGCGGCTATAATGAATAGTCGGCTCCCTGTACTACAGAAAACAGTCATTGATAAAAAAATAAAATAAAAGCGTGGGGTTCCCCCAAATTCAATTACCAGGCCCTTCAGGTCTGGTATGGATATTAAGGGGAACCCCGCATCAAATATCCATACCAGACCCTTTATCCGAGCACGCAACCTGGCAGGCTGCAGGAAAAGAGGGGGGACAAGAGAGTGCCCCCCTCCTGAACTGTACCAGGCAACATGCCCTCAACATTGGGAGGATGCTTTGGGGTCCCCCCAAAGCACCTTGTCCCCATGTTGATGAGGACAAGGGCCTCATCCCCACAACCCTGGTCGGTGGTTGTGAGGGTCTGTGGGTGGGGGTCTTATCAGAATCTGGAAGCCCCCTTTAACAAGGGGACTAGGGATGAGCTTCGTGTTCGAGTCAAACGTACGTTCGACTCGAACATTGGCTGTTCGGCCGTTCGGCGAATTCTGAACGTTTGGGCCGTTCGCGTCAAAATTCGAGTGACGCGCGCGCGGACCACAATGCACTGCGGTGGCGCAGTGCATTGCTGCCCCATGATTGGCCAAGCATGCACTGTGACCCCGCATGCTTGGCCAATCGCAGCGCTGGCAGCGAGGAGAGCCATGATTGGCCACAGGCATCCTGCCTGTGGCCAATCATAGCTCAGGCTGTGTAGTGCACGCCCCACACTATATAAGGCCGCCTTTGAGGCGGCCTCGTGTAGTGTGTTACTTAGCATCTGAAGCAGTGGGTGTTCTGTGTACCTTCAACACAGTACACACCAATCGTTTTTGGCTGATTTCCTATCTTGCTGCTGTGTAGTGGTTGTTGTCTGTGCCCTGACTGCAGTATATACCACTATATTCACCTCACCTATATAGCTAGTGATCTAGCTTTAACCACTTAACAACTGCCCATTGCCGATTAACGGCTTCAGGGGGGTTGTTTAACTCTGAGAGGCCGTTAATTAACGGCCTCCCAGAATTCTGCTCTCGCGTGCCCCGAGGTGTGCGCACTCGAGAGCATCCGTGACCGCCGGGTCGCATCACGGATCACGGTAAACGGCCGCTCATAGCGGCCGTTTACCACGTGATTGCTCCGTCAAATGACGGAGTGATCACTTGGAAACAAACCGGCGTCATGTTATGACGCCTGTTCCTCCCTCCCCTCTCTGTACCGATCGGTACAGCGGAGGGGAAAGAGATCGGTGTCAGCAGCGATGTGGGCTGCATCTGCAGTTCCCACATCGCTGCTCACCGAATTTAACCCCTCAATTCCCTGCCAATACTCTGCAATACCAGTGCATACTCTGCAGTACCCTGCCATTACTCTGCAGTACCCCGCCATTACTCTGCAGTGCAGTACCCTGCCATTACTCTGCAGTGCAGTACCCTGCCATTACTCTGCAGTACCCCCCATTACTCTGCAGTAACCCCCATTACTCTGCAGTACCCCCCAATACTCTGCAGTACCCGCCATTACTCTGCAGTACCCCCCATTACTCTGCAGTAACCCCCATTACTCTGCAGTACCCCCCAATACTCTGCAGTACCCGCCATTACTCTGCAGTACCCCCCATTACTCTGCAGTAACCCCCATTACTCTGCAGTACCCCCCAATACTCTGCAGTACCCGCCATTACTCTGCAGTACCCGCCATTACTCTGCAGTACCCCCAATACTCTGCAGTACCCTGCCATTACTCTGTAGTACCCCCCAATACTCTGCAGTACCCTGCTATTACTCTGTAGTACCCCGCCAATACCCCGCCAATACTCTGTAATACCCTGCCATAAATTGCCATACCCAGCCATACTCAGAGATACCCAGCCATACTCGGTGATACCCTGAAATACCCAGCCATAGACGCCCCCCCACCCCTCACCGCCCTTCGGTGCTTCTACCAACTCGCCAGTACGATCAAAGCCAGAATCTTTTTTTTATTTTTTATTTCAGGCTTCCCAGCCTAGAGGTGAGATGTGGGGTCATATTGACCCCCCAGATTTCACTGTAAAGAGGACCTGTCACCCCATATTCCTATTACAAGGGATGTTTACATTTCTTGTAATAGGAATAAAAGTGATCAAAAATATATTTTTGGGGAAAAAAATGTCAAACTAACATAAATAAAGTAAAATGAACAATAAAAAAATAAAATAAAAATTAAAGCGCCCATGTCCCCATGTGCTCGCATGTGCCACACATGTGAGGTATCGCCGAGAATGTTAGAGCGAGAGCAATAATTCTAGTCCTAGACCTCCTCTGCAACTCAAAACATGTAACCAGTAAAAAAAAAATTAAAGCGTCGCCTATGGGGATTTTTTAAGTAGCGACGTTTGGCGCCATTCCACGGGCATGTGCAATTTTGAAGAGTGACATGTTTGATATCTATTTACTCAGCATAACTTCATCTTTCACTTTATGCAAACATTGGGCTAACAAGTGGTTAATAATAGAGCTTGCAGTCAGTAGTGTTAGGAGATAGTGCGTGCTGTCTGCGTGCTCTGTACCCAGTACATACCGCTATAATATAGGGCAGGCCCCTACTTTCAAACATCCAACTTACAAACATCTCCTACTTGCAAATAAAAGTGGTCAGCCTTCGCGCCGCTAAGTGGTAATAAGTGACTAAAGTGGAACAAAATCCAAAATCAGATATAATGAAACACAGATGCTGTGAAAAAGAACCTGAGTGATATAAAGTGCAAATGCTAACTAAAAAATGCAGCAGGACAAAATAGTGAGCACAAACTATCAAATAATGAATATAAAGGGGTGGGTCCTGCGCAAATCGTGCCACTCAAATAAAATACACAAATTCAAAATAATATAAATATGTGCATACATACAATGCCGTGAAAAAAAATATAGTCCAAAAAACAGCACGCATAAAAATATATAAAAAATATATAAAAAAATGGAAAAAAGGTTTAATGATAGAACAATAATAAAATGTCCGCTACTCAAGGCTCCCAGAACTCTCACCTTTAAACGAAGTGAATAAGCAAATCAAACAAACTCCAGGATTCTCTTATTTCATTCATAAATAATAAATAATAGCCATCAGGCAATCCAAAGGAGGGATGCAATGATACAATTCCGCCACTAGAGGGCCAGTCCCAGCTTCCAGAATAGCTGAAATGGATCTTCACTTCTATTTCACAGTGTATGGCTCAAAATAAGAGAGAGGAGGGGGAGAGAGAGAAACAGGAGACTTCCATAGTGTAGTAGTTTAAAAAACGGCAGGTAAATTTATTAAAAAGCAGTAAAGACTCTCACATTTTAATTGCAAAAACAAGCACAATCAGGAAGAGGGTATAATGACAACTTCCTCCCGCCTTACTCTACTTCCGGTTCGTCCTCTGGCCAATCCCTACGCGTTACGTCATGTGACTTCTTCATGGGGATGATCCCCATGAAGAAGTCACATGACGTAACGCGTAGGGATTGGCCAGAGGACGAACCGGAAGTAGAGTAAGGCGGGAGGAAGTTGTCATTATACCCTCTTCCTGATTGTGCTTGTTTTTGCAATTAAAATGTGAGAGTCTTTACTGCTTTTTAATAAATTTACCTGCCGTTTTTTAAACTACTACACTATGGAAGTCTCCTGTTTCTCTCTCTCCCCCTCCTCTCTCTTATTTTGAGCCATACACTGTGAAATAGAAGTGAAGATCCATTTCAGCTATTCTGGAAGCTGGGACTGGCCCTCTAGTGGCGGAATTGTATCATTGCATCCCTCCTTTGGATTGCCTGATGGCTATTATTTATTATTTATGAATGAAATAAGAGAATCCTGGAGTTTGTTTGATTTGCTTATTCACTTCGTTTAAAGGTGAGAGTTCTGGGAGCCTTGAGTAGCGGACATTTTATTATTGTTCTATCATTAAACCTTTTTTCCATTTTTTTATATATTTTTTATATATTTTTATGCGTGCTGTTTTTTGGACTATATTTTTTTTCACGGCATTGTATGTATGCACATATTTATATTATTTTGAATTTGTGTATTTTATTTGAGTGGCACGATTTGCGCAGGACCCACCCCTTTATATTCATCTCCTACTTGCAAACGCAAGGAGACAGCAGCAAGTGAGATGACAAAAGATGGACGACAAAACAAATTATACAGGGGTGATAACCCTTCCCTATGTTTTCCAAAAAGCTTAAAGATAGTTTTTTTGACTGGAGCTACACTTTAAAAATGTACCGGTTGAAAATGACAAACAGATTCAACTTAACACAACAAACCTACACAGTCCCTGTCTTGTTTGCACCGCCTGTATACTGCTGTTCTGAGTATATAGGGCCTGGGGGCCACACGCATTTCCTTTTTTTAATATGGGTACGGGGTTCCCCTTAATATGCGTACAAGACCCAAATAGGCTGGTAATGGGCAGGGAGGGCTACCCATGCCATGTTTCTCAATGATTTTCAACCATATTGCAGGAACCAGATATAACATTAAAACCGCAAGCAGTTTTAAATGGTGTTATTTCCGTTTAATGTCATTTTGTGCAGGGACTGTTCTAAACACGGGAAACACGTGGCACTTCACAGGCATACTACAGACACCCCCCAGGCACCATATTTAAAGGAATATTTCATTTTTTTTTTTTCACTTTAATCGTCATTAAAATCAGTGCTCCCGCCAAAACGGCAGTTTTTAAAACTTTTTTTTGCAGTGACCCATGTCCCCTGAGGCAGGAGGCAGGTCCCCAAACCCTTTTTAGGACACTATCTTGCATATTAGCCGTTAAAATTAGCACTTTCCAATTCGAACGTTCGAGTCCCATAGACTTCAATGGGGTTCTAACGCGGGGGTCGTTCGCAAGTTCTGGTGCGAACCGAACCGGGGGGTGTTCGGCTCATCCCTAAAGGGGACCCCCAGATCCCGGCCCCCCATGTAAAATGGTAAGGGGGTACAAAAGTGCCCCTACCATTTCACAAAGAAAGTGTAAAAAATTGTTAAAAAAGACACACACACACCGTTGCAAAGGTCCTTTATTAAAAAAAAAAAAGAAAAAAAAAAAAGAAAAAAAAAAAAGATTCCAGCTGTGGTAATCCACTCTTGCTATCCAGCGACAGATGATCATCTCTCCAGGGTCCAGCGATGGCTGATCTGATCCAGCGATGGGTGATCTCACCCTCCAGCGCAGCGCATCCATCCTATGTCTCCACCGGCGGAGATACTGCGGGGATCCCGGCAGCCTGACACTTCGTATATGAGGAGGGCAGGGCCTCCCGTCACCTGACCCCGCCCCCTCTGATGCAAGGGGAAAGCGTGTCTTCCCCAATAATGTGCGGGTGACCCCGCCCCCTCTGATGTAACGGAAACCCTAGATTCTGATAAGCCCCCCGCCCACAGACCCCCACAACCACCGGCAATGACCTAGGCCAAAACCCACTCGCCCTCAGTCAACATGATCACATACAGAAGAAAACGTAGAGGAAGACCCATTGGATGATCACCCTCAAACTAGACGTATGAACAGAAAGGATGATCACTCACCCCCCAAAAATGATCATGCCAAGAAGCCGAAAACCAACAACAGATCAGATCACCCCCATTCCGATCACACCCCCCAACTCCAGAACATCTAGAGGGTAACGGGGAGAATAGGTTTCTCCGCAACAATCAAGATGATTGACTACCAACCACCAGCAACATACCCCAAGACAATCGAAAACCTACTTATCCCAGCAAAACCAGCAGAAGGCTAAACTAGGAATCCACTAAGGACCATACCTCTCCCAAAGGATCAGATGATATGAACAACTACATCATGAAAGAAGCCCGACCAAGAGACCAAACATCTAAGAAAAGTTTTTTAGGGAGCACCCTCCTCTCACTAGCAATAAAGAGACGGCTAGAAAAAACAGACAAACTTGTGAAATTCTTCAACTTGTCTTCGAGTTCTTTATTAGAATCTGAACTCTTTTTATTAAACAAAGGACTCAATGTTGCTTCATCAGTCCCCCCAACTTATTTAACACTCACTCTCCATCATCAGTAGGGATGAGCTCAGTGTTCGAGTCGAACGCATGTTCGACTCGAACACCGGCTGTTCGCGAATCCAGAACTTTGTGGGCCGTTCGCGCCATATTCGTGTGGCGCTCACAGCCCACAATGCACTGCACCATCGCAGTGCATTGCTGGCTCATGATTGGCCAAAAATGCACTGTGACCCCGCATGCTTGGCCAATCACAGCGCCGGCAGCGAGGAGAGCCATAATTGGTCACAGCCTGTGGCCAAATATAGCTCAGGGGGGTTTACTACACGCCCCACACTATATAAGGCCTTGTGTAGTGTGTTGCGGCAGTCAGGGAAAGAGCACAATAGGCAGGGACAGTGTCTTTGTTGCTTGGGAACCTTGCGCTTGTTCAGTGGGTGTTGTGTGCCTCCTACACAGTATACACCTGAAGCTACCTTTTATTACTGATGTTCTGTTTCTGTAATACAGGCATCTGCAGAAGTTAGAGTGGGTGTTGTGTGCCTCCTGCACAGTATACACCTGAAGATACCTCTTATTGCTGGTGTTCTGTTTCTGTAATACAGACATATACAGCAGTTAAAGTGGGTATTGTATGCCTTCTGCACAGTATACACCTGAAGCTACCCCTTATTGCTGGTGTTGTTCTGTTTCTGTAAAAGAGGCATCTGCAGCATTTACAGTGGGTGTAGTGTGCCTCCTGCACAGTATACACCTGAAGCTACTACTTATTGCTGGTGTTGGTCTGTTTCTGTAATACAGGCATCTGCAGCAGTTAAAGTGGGTGTTGTGTGCCTCCTGCACAGTATACACCTGAAGCTACCCCTTATTGCTGGTGTTGTTCTTTTTCTGTAATACAGGCATCTGCAGCATTTACAGTGGGTGTAGTGTGCCTCCTGCACAGTATACACCCGAAGCTACCCCTTATTGCTGGCATTGTTCTGTTTCTGTAACACAGGCAGGCAGCTGCAGTAATTACAGTCGGTGTACTGTGTCATCTGTTCAGTGTGCACCTAAAGCTACCCCAATTGCTGGTTTTCCCATCTCCCTGCAGGCTATTACTATGTCTGGAAGGCCAACAAGGAGAGGCAGACAGTCACAAGCCAATAAAAGAGGGCAAGCAGGCTCTGTGTCTAGAGACAACTGTGCTGGTCGTGGACACGGTGCATCGTCATCAGCACGTGGCCATGGGACATGCTTGTCCTTATTTTCAGCAGCTGGACATGTTGAGTAGCATCATGCAGAAGACTTGGTAGAATGGATGACCAAGACCACCTCATTCTCCTCATCCTTTCTCATCCAGGCTCAGGGTACTAGCAAAGCAGCTGCCAAAGCTTCCTCTTCTCTTGCCTCAATGTCATCAGTCACTCCTTCCTTAGACCCACCATGTCCTCCTGAGGAGTCCCCCCAAATGTTTCAGCACAGTGTTGGGTACATGCTCCAGGAGTATGCCCAGCGTTTTGAAGGCACTGATGATGATATCCAGCTAGAGGAAGGCAGCAGCATGAGCACAGAGAGAGGGGATGCTCAAGAAGGACAGCAATCTGGCAGTCATGCTCCATCAGCTGCAGCATACTGGCAGGTTTGCTCCAGTGATGAAGAGGGAGGGGATGATGAGGTCACTGACTCCACGTGGGTGACTGATAGGAGAGAGGAGGAGGAGGAGGGGGAGGAGGCACATCTCCAACGAGGCAGGATGCCCTCCGGGGGCCAGCTTACGGGCAGCACACTGCCTGAATCACACCGCAGAGCTCCGCCTGTGCAGGGCGCTGCCTCTGCGCTCTATTTCAAAAGTTCTTTGGTGTGGGCCTTTTTTGAGACGAATGCATCAGATCGCACCGCTGCTATTTGCAACATATGTCTCAAGCGTATCTCGCGTGGCCAAAACATCAGCCGATTGGGCACCACATGTTTGACCAGACATATATTGACCTGCCATGCAGCTCGTTGGCAAGCATACCTTAAAGACCCACACCAAAGAACAAAGCAGACCTCTCCTTGCTCCTCATCAGCTGGGATCTCAAACCCCACTAGACCTTCAGTCCTCTCTGAAACCAGCACTGAAAGGAATGAAGGTGTTGAATTAGGTGTGTCACAGCCAAGTACTTGCAAGCACTCTGCTAGCAGTACACCAACGTCCGATTGTAGCAGGCAAATTTCCCTGCCCCAGCTGCTGGACCATCAAAAGAAGTTCACTCCCAACCATCCACATGCCCAGCGGTTGAATGATAATTCTGCTAAATTGACAGCTTCAACTGCTGCCTTTTCAGTTGGTAGACTCGGCCCCCTTCCGTGAGTTTGTGCAATGTGCGGTTCCTCAGTGGCAGGTTCCCAAATGCCACTTTTTCTCACGGAAGGCGATTCCGGCTCTCTACCGGCATGTGGAAGGAAATGTCCATGCCTCGCTGGACAGGGCGGTCAGTGGTAAGGTGCATATAACCACTGTCTCATGGTCCAACAGGCATGGACAGGGATGTTACCTATCTTTCATGGCCCATTGGGTAACTCTTCTGGCAGCTGGGAAAGATGCAGGACAAGGTGCAGTAGTGTTGGAGGTTGTTCCGCCACCACGCCTCCAAAATGCTACTACTGGTTGAGACACACCTCTCTCCTCCACCCCCTCCTCTTCTTCTTCCTCCATGGCCTCTTCCAGTGCTTTGTCCTCGGAAACCAGTGGTGCTCCGTAGGCGTTCAAGGGGCAACGCAAGTACGCAGGCAAAAAGATGCCATGCTGTGCTTGCGATGGTTTGTTTGGGGGACAGGAGCCACACTGGGGCAGATATTTTGTCAGCTCTGCAGGGGCAGGCTGAGAGGTGGTTGACGCCACGCCAGCTTAAGCCAGGAATGGTGGTTTGTGACAGTGGCACCATCCTCCTCTCTGCCCTTGACAGGGACAACTGACCCATGTGCCCAGTGTGGCTCACATCCTTAACCTGGTGGTGCAGAGGTTCTCGGGCAGGTACCTGGGCTTACAGGTTGTCCTGAGGCAGGCCAGGAAAGTCTGTGTGTATTTCCGCCGATCATTTAATGCCAGTGCTCGGCTGGCTGAGCTCCAAAAGGAGTTGAACTTGCCCAAGAACCGCCTTATATGTGACATGCCCACCAGGTGGAACTCAACGTTGGCCATGCTGCAGCGGCTGCACACACAGCAGAGGGCCATCAATGACTACCTGTGCGACTACGGCACCAGGACAGGGTCAGGGGAGCTCGGTTTTTTCTCACCACGCCAGTGGGGCACGATCAAGGATGCATGCACTGTCCTGTCCCCATTTGAGGAGGCCACGAGGATGGTGAGCATTGACAGTGCATGCATCAGTGACACTGTACCTCTTGTCCACCTGTTGGAGCATATGCTGCGTGGAATAATGGACAGGGCACTTGAGGCAGAACAGAGGCAGGAAGAGGAGGACTTCCTTGCATCTCAAGGCCCCCTTTATCCAGACAGTGTTCCTGCTGTCCCATCCATCACACAGGAAGAGGACGAGGAGGAGGAGGAGGATTGTGTCAGCATGGAGGTGGAGCCTGGCACTCAGCATCAGCAGTAGCAGCAGCAGCAGCAGCAGCAGTCTTTTAGGGATGATTTATAGTCCCAAGAAACCCGTGGACTTGTATGTGGCTGGGAGGAGGTGGCTGCGGATCATGTTGTCCTTAGTGACTCAGAGGACTCTGGACCGAATGCCTTAGCTAACCTACGCTGCACGGCCTCCCTGATCCTGCAAAGCCTGTGGAAGGATGCTCATATTCTTTGGATCAAGGAGAGGGACCATTACTCGCTGGCCACTCTCCTTGATCCACGGTACAAGGGTAAGGTTGCCGGCCTTATCTTGCCATTGCAGAGGGAGCAGAGATGAGACATCTCCGGGAGGCCTTGCAGAAAGGTCTGTGAAATGCGTTCCCAGAGATGGGAGGTTACAAACTCCTGGTCCTGGACAACATGTTGCTGAGGCATCGGTCAGTCACAGAAGGAGCGGTGGAGAAGGTGGCTGTCTGACTGATGCGTTCAGACAATTTTTTAGTCTGCAGCTCCAAGGTATGATCAGTTCCAGCAACCATCGCCAGTGTCTGAGTTACATGGTGCAGGAATACCTAGTGGCAAGGTCAGACTTGGACACCTTTCCCACCGAAATCCTCTGGCTTACTGGGTCTTGAGGATGGATCACTGGCCAGAGCTTGCACAGTATGCAATTGAGCTACTGGCCTGTCCTGCATTCAGCGTTCTTTCGGAACACACCTTCAGTGCTGCTGGAGGCTTTGTAACCGATCACAAGGTGCACCTGTCCACCGACTCGTTTGATCGACTGACCTTCATAAAGATGAATCAGTCTTGGATCACCACCAGCTACCAAGCACCTGAAGCTGATGTAACCATTTTTTTTTTTCAATGTCACATCCCTTCAAGACTGCCTATGCTGATGCTCAGTGACTGTCCTGTTATGTTTACTGACTATCCTCTTCCTCCTCAATGATCCTGCTGATAGCTTGGAAGAACATTTTTGGTTCCACCAGTGGCTAAGGCCCAATTTTTCAGCCCCTGTTTAACAGGGGCGTGTAATTACAATTTTTGATTCAATGCTTTGCAGCAGGGCTCATTCCTGCACACCAAATAGAATATATGGGAGAGGTTGCAGTGTTGTGGCACCAGCACCAATGCCTAAGGCCCAATTTTTCAGCCCCTCTTTAACAGGGGCATGTAATTACAATTTTTGATGCAATGCTTTGCAGCAGGGTTCATTTCTGCACTCCAACTAGAGAATCTGGGAGAGGTTGCAGTGTCGTGGCACCAGAGCCTAAAGCCCAATTTTTCAGGGGCATGTAATTAACATTTTTGACGCAATGCTTTGCAGCAGTGCTTATTCCTGCACTCCAACTAGTGTATCTGGGAGAGGTTGCAGTGTGGTGGCACCAGCACCAGTGCCTAAGGCCCAATTTTTCAGCCCCTGTTTAACAGGGGCATGTAATTAAAATATTTGATGTAATGCTTTGCAGCAGGGCTCATTCCTGCACTCTAACTAGAGTATCTGGGAGAGGTTGCAGTGTCGTGGCACCAGCACTAGTGCCTAATTTTCTGCATTTTTAACAGTAATTATTCTTGATATAATATTTCACAGTAGGGCCCATTCCTGCGCCTACCGAGAGTAACTGTGATGACTTACAGTGTTGTGGCACCACCACCACTACCACAACCACCAATGGCCCAATTTTTCTATCACTGTTAAACAATGGCATGTAATTACAATTCTTGATATAATCATTCACAGCAGGGTGCTCCAGCGCCTGCCAAGAGTCCCTTTGAGGGCTTACAGTGTTGTGGCAACACCAACACTTTAGGCCCACATTTCTGCAGAGCATATAGCGCAGGCCCCTACTTTCAAACATCCAACTTACAAACGTCTTATACTTGCAAACGGAAGGAGACAACAGGAAGGGAGATGAAAAAAGACGGACGGCAAAAAAATTATACAGGGTTGATAACCCTTCCCTATGTTTTCCAAAAAGCTTAAAAATAGATTTTTTGACTGGAGCTACACTTTAAAAATGTACCAGTTCAAAATTACAAACAGATTCTACTTAACCCAACAAACCTACACAGTCCCTGTCTTGTTTGCACTGCCTGTATACTGCTGTTCTGAGTATATAGGGCCTGGGGACCCCACGCCTTTACTTTTTTAAATCTAGGTACGAGGTTCCCCTTAATATCCGTACAAGACCCAAAGGGGCTGGTAATGGTCAGTTCTCCCGAAAAAACGGCCATTTAAAAAAAAATAAACTGGCATTGATCCATGTCCCCTGGGGCAGGAGCCGGTCCCCAAACCCTTTTTTAGGACAATATCTTGCATATTAGCCTTTAAAATTAGCACTTTCGATTTTGATTGTTCGAGTCCCATAGACTTTAATGGGGTTCTAAAGTTCGTATGAATTTTCAGTCCGTTCGAAAGTTCTGGTACGAACCGAACCGGGGGGGGGGGGGTTCGGCTCATCCCTAATCATCAGGTTCTATTACAATCAGAGGAGCAACAACCAACGAAAATCCATTCTTATTCCTAAAGAAGAAAGAGATACTTCAGAAATCATGGAGTCCTTATAATCCCAAGATGCTATTGCTCTGGACATGCTACAAGAGCTATGGACAGAACAGGGTCAAGGAAATCTATCCAATGTGGAATACCCAGACCTAGAGGACCCAAAGAAAATGATTTAGACAGGTTTCTGACCTGTATCCAAGTTCTATACTTATCAGGATAAAGGACCAATACGTGGAAACCTTCTACTCCTTGGTCTACAATGAAATAAAAATTATTTGTGCTCAAAAGAGTAAACATAACAACTTGACAAAACAAGAACAGCAAGCACTCCACAAATTACAAGCCAACCCTAACATTGCCATCCGACAAGCGAGGTGGAATAGCTATCCTAAATAAGGAGGATTATATAACAGAAGCACACACACACTACTATCTGTTCTAGGGACATATACCAAGTTGAGAAAAAAAACACATCCGAGGCTTTCAGAAGAGAACTTTAGGGGCGTGGCCGGCGCGTGACTAGAATGGCCGCCTGAGCTTACAGCTCTCCACATCCACGGCGACATACAGCGACTATCAGCGGACCCCAACTTTTATAATAACTTCGTTCAGCAGTGACTAGAATGGCCGCCTGAGCTTACAGCTCTCCACATCCACGGCGACATACAGCGACTATCAGCGGACCCCAACTTTTATAATAACTTCGTTCAGCAGTGCGAACACCCGCAGCACCTCGGGAACATGTCGCTGAAGCGTAAGGAGACCAGGCTTCCCCGCAAGCTGACGGCCTTCATGTATCAGCCGTCCGCGCAGCGAGGCCAAGATGGCGCCGCGGCGGACGAAAGAGACACAACGGCGGAGCATCCCAGCCATCTTCACGGAAGAGATGATCGCTCCGCAACAGATGCCACACGGGTAAGTCCCTGTGCCTCAGGGAACCCTTTACAATCTCCGCCCGGGTCTCCTACCTCACACAGCCCTGCTAAAAGCAAAATGAGGATGGATGCCTCAGAGACAAGCCAGAAGGGAGATAGTAATACAGGGCTGTCCTATGGCCTACCAACACAGAGCCCTCCAACGGATGCCATTGCTTCCTTTCCCACTTTAGGCCAGGCTGTTATGGACACTACCCTCAAGGAAATGCTTATGTCCCTCCGCAGCTCCTTGCAGTCAGACATACTGTCAGTCATGCAGGGCTTTGGCAATAATATGAAAGTAATGGATAAAAGAGTCACCCATTTAGAATCTAATGTGGACGCCATGACTGCCACCATAAACGACATAATTGACTCACAAGAAGCACAGGCCCAGGAAACAAAGTGGTTAACTGACAAGCTGGCAAATTTGGAGGACAGAGCCCGTCGTAATAATTTTAAAATCCGAGACGTCCCGGAATCAGTACAAAATACTGACCGTCCTGCCTTTGCGAAAGGCCTAATCAAATCAGTACTCCCAGAAGCAAAAAATATGGAACTGCTTGTGGACCGTATTCACAGATTACCAAAACCTGCTTTTTTGCCTGATGCTACTCCCAGAGATGTCATTCTCAGAGTGCATTTTTTTCATATTAAGGAGCAATTTATGGAAAAAGTTAGGGCTATGCCATCGTTACCAGAACCCTATACTCACCTCCAAATTTTCGCCGACCTCTCCCAGCACACCCTGAGCAGACGTAGACAACTGAACAACATTACTAAAACCTTACGTAACAACCAAATCCAGTACCAATGGATTGCTCCTGCCAAAATATCCATCAACCATGCTGGCTCAAAGCATGTGGTCTCCTCAGTCGACCAAGGGCTGCGTATATTGCGAGAGTGGGCCATTATCCCATCCAATAATGATCTGATACCTATGGATCAAAGCAACACAGGTTCCATGTTAACCCATCCTCTTCCACAGAGAGGGCATAGGAGCGCACTACCTATTTAAATGGTTGAGGTACAATATTTTAATTGGCCGTTTGGATGTGACTCCTGATCACACTCGGTCGCATTAGACTGTTACCCCCCTCCAGGGTCCCTTTTTTTTCAGACACTGGAGTGTCGTTCCAGTACCCTGAGAACTGTTTTTGTTCCAGTTTCACCCTTTTCCACCCCAAACATCACTCTCCCCCTGTTGGACTAGTAACCACTCCCTGGGGAGCACCTCTGTCTCGTTCCCTGTTTTTCTTTGTTTTGTTTTTTTTGTTTTTTTCTCCCTCATCCTCTATAGGTACTCAAGATCTACTGCTGGTTTCTCATCCTAAAGACTACCTCTGCAACCCTCTTCGGAATCACACACGCAGATCGATAGACGCTCTCTCCCCAACGACATATATATATATATATATTTACAAGATTCTTGTAAACGGAGCGACCATCATCCTCATCTCTGAAGTAAGCGACGGTATTTTCATTCACAACAGCTATCCCTCAAGTTCGCACCATGACAATAACCATTGTTACAATAAATGCTAAGGGTCTGAACCATCCCGCCAAAAGAGCCTCTTTATGGGCTCTAGCTAAACAAACCAAATGCGACATACTGTGTGCACAAGAGACGCACTTCCTAGCCAGTAACCCCCCCTCCTGCACCAGTAGGAACTTTACTACCATCTACACAGCCAACGCGGATCAAAAAAAAGAAGGGAGTGCTCATAGCCATTAGCAACTCTTTAACTTTTCGACAAGACTAATATTTTCTAGACTCAGGAGGACGGTATATTATTCTGAAATGTTATATTAATGATGCCCCTTATATTATAGTCAATGTATATGTCCCCAATACCCATCAATCTCGTTTCCTACGAAAGTTACATAAAAAAGTTAAGGCAATCCAACATGGCGCCATCGTATGGTGTGGCGATTTCAACTGCACCCCTGACCCTATCCTAGATGCATCATCTCACACCACAAGGAGACGTCCAGAATTAAACCCGCTTCTACATGAGCTGGAACTCTATGATGTATGGAGGTGTACCCACGCGGACTAAAAAGATTTCACATTTTTTTCTCCATGTCACAACTCTTATTCACGTATTGACCTTTTTCTCACGGATCAATGGACTCTGCAGAAAGTATCTGCTTCTAATATACATCTGACCACCTGGTCTGACCACTCCCCTGTAAGCTTGACCATTGAGGATACCACTAAATGTAATCCGACCTATTTATGGAGATTGAACACCAGGATACTGCAATCCCCACACTATGCACAAATTCTACAGGACAATCTAATGTCGTTCTTTGAACAAAACACAGGCTCAGTGACTGACCCTCATGTTCTTTGGTTAGCGCATAAAGCATATATGCGTGGTCTTTTTATCCAATTAGGGGCCAGAGATAAGAGGCAAAGGAGGCAGCGAATGAACACCCTATTGACAGACATCCAATCTACTGATCTCCTTAATAAGCAAACTCCTACACAAACACTTAAGTCGAAACTTATAGCCCTCAGATTAGAACTCAGAGCCTTATTTATTGAAACCCATGACAAACACCAAAAACGATTAAAAATGAGATTTTATGCTGAAAGTAATAAGCCAGGTAAATTGCTCTCCCATCAGATTAAGGGGTACTCCGCTAAGTCCCATATTCCTTACGTCCATCACCCACATACTAATGTCAAGCTGACTGATCCACAAGCCATCGCAAACGCCTTTAGCACCTACTATAGTGCTCTCTATAACTTGAAAGATGACCAAGATCAACCCCAACCAACATCCTTACAAATCAAAGCATTTTTAGATACAATTTGTCTGCCCAGCCTATCTCCCCTCCAACTAGATGAACTAAATGCACCCTTCACGGTAGCAGAAATTACTCATGCCATCCAATCCTTACCTAACAACAAAGCACCCGGGCCTGACGGCTTTGTAGAAGAATACTTTAAACAATTTCACCATATTCTCACCAAACACATTACTCCAGTGTTTAATTCGGCTGCCTCCTCGGCCTCTTTTCCACATGAAATGCTGAAAGCTTTAATCATAACAATTCCGAAGCCAGGGAAGGAGCCCACCTCCACACAAAACTTTCGTCCTATCTCCCTACTAAACCATGATGTAAAACTCTTTGCTAAGGTAATAGCTAATAGATTATCTGATATTATGCCACAATTGATACACCCTGACCAGTCAGGATTTATTAAAGGTCGCCAGACGTCTGACGCAACCCGACGAATGGTTAACATAATTCATCATGCGGTGGCCCATCGGATGCCTTCTCTGCTTCTATCCTTGGATGCGGAGAAGGCATTCGATAGGGTCCACTGGCAATATCTAAAACAAGCCTTGGAAAAATTTGGCTTTCAGGGTCATATATTGATGGCTATTTTGGCCTTGTACTCTACCCCATCAGCACAAGTCTACTGCTCATCCATGTTGTCCACTGAGTTTAATATATCCAATGGCACCCGTCAAGGTTGCCCCCTTTCACCACTAATCTTTGATTTGTTAATTGAACCCCTCGCGGCTAAAGTGCGATCCCACATACTTATATCAGGTGTTTCAATTGACGATAAAGAACACAAAATCAGCCTCTTTGCTGACAATGTGATCTTCACGTTGACTAATCCTTCCTCTTCCCTGGCTTCTGTGCAAAGTTTATTAGATGATTTTAGTTGTGTATCGTACTATAAGGTAAACGTAACCAAATCTTTCATACTACCTCTAGCCTTGCCTCAATCAATCCAACAACACTTGCGCAACAAATATCACTACGCATGGTCTTCAAATTCCCTCACTTACCTGGGTACTAATCTTACGTCCACCCCTGCTGCCTTATACAAAGCAAATTTCGTTCCATTCTTAGCTAAACTTCCCGCAGACCTAGCCAACATTTCTAAGCTCACCCTCTCCACATCAGGCAGACTCGCAGCATTTAAAATGCTCAAACTTCCCCAGCTACTCTATTTATTCCGAGCTCTACCCATACCTCTACCATCCTCCTTTTTCACGCAAATACAATCCATGCTCCGTAAATTTGTTTGGCAAGATAAAAAAACCTCGAATAGCACGACATCTTCTTACAAAACACAGAAAAATAGGGGGCATGGGTTACATAGATATTAAACACTACTATTACGCGGCAATTTTAGCTCAACTCAAAGCTTGGTTTATCTCTGACCCAAACAATCATTGGAGCAATATGGAAGCTTCTCAAATCTTGGGCAAAAACTTACGAAATTGGCTTTTATCCGCACCTAAAATTAGGAAAACAGATAACCGTCTATCCCCAACCATTAAGGCATCCTTGGCAGCATTTAATTATTTATTCGACCACTTACCTACCACAGCCCCTACCTGCGAAATTCCTCTCCCCATAGAGACGCTACACTTACTGATAGCGGATTTACAGACTTCCGCTTGGTGGGACAAAGGTATATCCCACGTCTCAGACTTATATGACACTGCTAACGGATTTATACTCCCATTCACCTCCTTACAGGAAAAATTCTCATTGCCGTCCACGGACTATTTCAAATATGTCCAGATATCACATTGCCTCCTAAATACTCCCTTTCTCCGACGTACCATACCGACAGTGGTTTGGCACTACCTATCCAAAAAATCCACATCGACCAAAGGTATCTCTCTCTTTTATGCTCTTCTGGATGATAAAAATAGTTTTGAGAAATTACCCCCATGCTAATTTGGGAAAGGGATCTAAATTCCACGTACTCTACACAACAATGGCACAACGCATTACGCGCCACTTTCGTAGCGACTAAGTCAGCTAACCTTTGGGATCTCTCCCTCAAATGTAACCTTCGGTGGTACCTCACCCCTACACAAATTCATAGATTTAGCCCTACCACCGATCCTAACTGCTGGAGACTCTGCGGTTTCCCAGGTACCCTATACCACATCCTGTGGGAATGCCCTAAATTGACTCAATTCTGGACAAACACTTTCCACCTCATATCAGATATCACACATATCGCCTCCCCCCCAACTCCAGAACTGGCACTCCTTAACATTGGAATTGATCAATACCCACATAACCTTCAAAACATAATGTCATGGTTATGCAGTGATCTTCCTGTGTTTGCTTACCTTCCCTCATGTCTTCAGACTAAGAAGCCAGCTACTTCCACCTGGTGGTTTTTATAACCTCTCCTCTAAGCATGGCTCCACCCCAGGCCCTATCAGGTAGCCTATATAAACCTGTGCACTGCAGGGCTCAGTGCTGATCAACCATTGTGTATTCCATTGTGTATTAGCTTCCTGTTTCCTGTCGTGTGCTCTGCTTCTGATTTCTGTTACCGACCTTGGCGTGTTCTGACCATCCCTGCTTGCCTGTGACCCTGACCTATTGGCGTGTACCCGACTATTCTGTTCTGCTTGTGGCCCCGACCTTGGCTTTGTCCCTCACCATCCCTATCCTCCTGTTACCTACTGTGGGTGTGAGCTGGGGGACCCTGGGGGTCGCGACCTGGAGCCAGTTGCAGCCAAGACCATCTTCACCACTCGAAGCTCTGGTGAACACCAGCTGGCTCTTAGACTCCGCGCCCCGGGGAATCTTACGCTCTTACCCCAGTGGGACCTGTCCCCCGTCTGCAGCCGTCAGCCGTAGGGTCCACAGCCTTGCGGTGCATCCCCAACCCTACGGTGTGCACCTGTCACCTGGGCTCTAGGTGACCTGACAGTTTGATCAGCCATGGACCCAGCTGACGTGCCGCTTCCTGCAGATGATCCATTGCAGAGCTTAGTTCGGCGACTTGAGACCCAAGAATCGCATCAGACGCAGGTGATGCAATTCCTTCAGGATTTGGCATCCCGTTTTGAACAGGTTCAGGCCTCATTAGGACCCCCAGTTCAACAACCTCAACCGCTATCTGCGACTGCACCTATCGCACCAGTCGCATCCACGCATTCATTAGTACTACCAGCTCCGTCCCGTTTCTCTGGGGACTCCAAGGCCTGCAGGGGCTTCCTCAGCCAATGCACAATTCATTTTGAACTTCTGCCCCAAAACTTCCTGTCCGATCGGGCAAAAGTCGCATATATCATATCCCTCCTGTCCGGCGAGGCGTTAGCCTGGGCCGCTCCTCTGTGGGAACTGAATGATCCAGTGGTTTCTAACCTGTCTGATTTCTTGAAACTTTTTCGGAATATCTTCGAGGAACCGGGTCGTGTCTCCTCAGCGGCTAGCACTCTTTTACGTCTCCGTCAAGAGTCCGCTTCTGTTGGACAGTATGCTCTTCAGTTCCGTATCCTCACAGCTGAATTGAGCTGGAATAATGAGGCCCTAGTTGCAACCTTTTTACATGGCCTCTCTGATAGAGTGAAGGATGAATTAGCAGGAAGATCCCTTCCTGCTGATCTGGATAGTGTCATCACCTTGTGTAACCAGATCGATATTCGCTTTCAGGAGAGGGCCCTGGAAAAAAGACGCCAGCACTCCCCGTTCTTTAGGCAGCCTGAGTCCCCAGTCCCTTCTCCTCGATCCGAGGAGCACCCCCTGCCTACCGAGGAACCTATGCAGTTGGGCTGGACTAAGTTATCTCCCGAAGAACGCGCTAGGCGCAGAACTCTGGGCCTATGCCTCTATTGTGGGGCCAAAGGTCATTTCCGTGACACTTGTTCTCTTCGTCCGGAAAAACGCTCAGGGCTAATACATCTGGAAGGTGGAGTATTAGACCCTGAAATATCACCTTCACCTTCTCGTTTTCTCCTTTCTGTGTTGCTTCATGTCGGTGCTTCCTCTCGTTCGGTCTCAGCACATCTGGATTCCGGAGCCGCTGCCAATTTCATGGATTGGGAAACTGCATCCTCCATGAGACTTACCCTTTTGCCCCTTACAACACCATTGGTGGTCTTGGCAATTGATGGCACGGTCCTCCCCGAGGGCCCTATCCGCTTCCAGACTATTCCTGTTAAGATGTCAGTAGGGACCCTCCACCAGGAGTGGATTTCCTTCCTTGTCTTACCTAAGGCTTCATCTCCTATCATATTAGGTCTTCCTTGGTTTCGGCTCCATTCTCCACACGTTGACTGGTCTGCTGGACAGATCCTGGCTTGGGGTTCCTCCTGTTCCTCTTCCTGCCTACTCAAGGGTACCCCAAAGGAGAGACTTCCTGTTTCCACCATCCCAGTATCTTCTGCTTTTCCTGCTGTATATAGCGATCCCTGCGATACGTCCTGCAATAGTCGGACTGGAGCAGTCTCTAGGTCATGTGGTACTCTGGATGAGGAGCCCACCTATGAACCTGAGTCGATCATTCACTCCAGTTCGCATAACCATTTACCTTTGCCTGTCCCTAATCTCCCTTGGACACACAGCCAGGTTAACTTGTCTGCAAGTTCCAGAGTCGCTATGCCTTGTGATGCGATGGTCGCTACATCTGACTATACTAATCAGTCGGCCTCCACACCACTTATGCCAGTCCAGCCCATGCCCTATGAGCTTCCTGCTTCTTGTTCAGGACCTTCTGTGACCCACTCTCACCCTACTACTACTATGTCCGTTCAAACCCATTTAAGAGGCTCAATCCATCCTTTGGATAGAATACCTCATTCGGCCAAGAGGGGTTTTCAATCTTTTTCTCTGGGTTCTGTTTGTGTTTCTGCTATCCAGCTTAAATCTTGCGACATGTCACCCTCTAACCAACCTGACCTCAGGGATCCACTGACCTCTGCCCAGTTTGGTGGTCCTGTGATGGGTGCCCAACTCAACTTTAAGGGTGAGGGGGTCCCTGCTCAGACTCCTGATCTTCTCATGCCCTTACCCATTCCTAAAAAGCCTTTAGTCCTCAAGTCCTCTCGTCCTCTCCCTACCTCTGCTTTGGTTTCTGAGGATAATCTAAAATACGAGGTTAGTCAAGTTTTGGATTCCCGGCTCCGTAAAGGCATTCTTCAATACCTCGTACTTTGGAAAGGGTTGGGTTCTGAGGAGAGGTCTTGGATCACTGCATCTGAGGTCTTTGCTCCCTGTCTGTTAAGGAGGTTCCATCTGGAGTTTCCCTTTAAGCCTGGACCCAGGCAGGGAAGGGGGAGGCCTCGTAAGAGGGAGGGTACTGTCATGGTTATGCAGTGATCTTCCTGTGTTTGCTTACCTTCCCTCATGTCTTCAGACTAAGAAGCCAGCTACTTCCACCTGGTGGTTTTTATAACCTCTCCTCTAAGCATGGCTCCACCCCAGGCCCTATCAGGTAGCCTATATAAACCTGTGCACTACAGGGCTCAGTGCTGATCAACCATTGTGTATTCCATTGTGTATTAGCTTCCTGTTTCCTGTCGTGTGCTCTGCTTCTGATTTCTGTTACCGACCTTGGCGTGTTCTGACCATCCCTGCTTGCCTGTGACCCTGACCTATTGGCGTGTACCCGACTATTCTGTTCTGCTTGTGGCCCCGACCTTGGCTTTGTCCCTCACCATCCCTATCCTCCTGTTACCTACTGTGGGTGTGAGCTGGGGGACCCTGGGGGTCGCGACCTGGAGCCAGTTGCAGCCAAGACCATCTTCACCACTCGAAGCTCTGGTGAACACCAGCTGGCTCTTAGACTCCGCGCCCCGGGGAATCTTACGCTCTTACCCCAGTGGGACCTGTCCCCCGTCTGCAGCCGTCAGCCGTAGGGTCCACAGCCTTGCGGTGCATCCCCAACCCTACGGTGTGCACCTGTCGCCTGGGCTCTAGGTGACCTGACACATAATCACTCATATCTGCATGGCAGCAAGACTGATCATTGTACGTAACTGGAAATCCCCTGACCATTTATCTCATACAGAAGTCATAAGACTAACACATATACACGGCATGTATGAACGCATGTACGCATCGGCAGAAGGTTCCTTATCTAAACTGACACATAGATGGACAGCCTGGCTAGAATGGTATGACAGGACCAAACCTCTATTTCACTGACAACTCCTGATATTCTCTGAGAATCACATTTTACTCAGATCCTTACTTACCTGTACACTCCCTCCTCCCCCCTCCTCGTTTTTTTTTTTTTTCTTTCTCTCTTCCCCACTATGTAACCTATTCACTACTACTGATTACTGCCAACAGGTTACCTCGAGTTATTTCCTATGTTATGATTACTGTTCTGGTTATTCCATGGTTGATTCTGTTTTGTACTTATCAATAGAAGAGCTTGCTGAAGCAACGTTCGCATAAAATGTATGAACTGCACATAATCGTCAACGTCGAAACTTTGACCGAGGGAGCGGATCCTCGCTCTTGGGCACAGTGTGCTCCCATTTGGGGTGCCTGGAACGAGGGACTGATCCCCTTATCTTTCAGACTTTGTACTGTAACCGACCTACCTTTTCTTCACTGGTTTATATCCCCTTTGTTATGTCTGTATACTGAATGTACCAATATTGCATCATATATTATCAACGACTCAATGTCATGATTACTTCCTTACCTTGTATGCTACATACTTGTTTCTCAATAAAAATCGATTGAAATTAGAAGAGAACTTTAACTCATAGTAGACACAGCCCGTGAAGGTGGGGTTCTGAATTCCAGTGAAAGATAATTTCTTTGCCCCAACTTCTTCTTCAACTGCCACCCTGTATTTCTACTACTTACCTAAAGTCCATAAGGACCCACTCCATCCCCCTGGGAGACCCATCATAGCAGCTATAGACAGCCTCACCAGCCACCTGTCTGATTATGTAGATTTTTTTCCTCCAACCCATTGTTCAACGACTTCTAGGTAATATATGGGATTTAAGCCACTTACTTGACACCTTGGCTCAATATACTTGGGACACCAGCTACCTTTATGTCTCGTTAGACATCACCTTGCTCTATATATCTATTCCACATGATATTGGTTTAGAGACGGTCAGTTACTTCCTAGGCATAGAAGAAACCCTGCATCCCACACAAGCATTGTTTGTTCTTCAAGCCATCAAGTTCATTCTTCATCACAATTATTTTGAGTTTGAACAGGAATATTATTTGCAGATCAGAGGAACAGCTATGGGGGCTAACTTTGCCCTTAGATACACAGACCATTTCATGGCCTACTGGGAGGATCTCCACATCTGGGCTGAGAATCCCTTTTCACGTCACGTGGTCTATTATGGAAGATACATTGATGACGTCATGGTCATCTGGCAAGGAGACATAGACCTCATTCAAAAATGTCTCCTATATTGTAATAACAATCCCTGTGTACGATTCACATCTGTGAATGATCCTAATGAGCTTGTCTTCCTAAACCTTGAACTTTTTCATGACAAAGATGGTAAAATACATTGAAAAGGACTCACTTCAAACCCACCACCTGGAATCCCTATCTACACAAGAAAAGTTGTCACCACAAAAAATGGATTAACAACCTACCATATAGTCAGTTTTGTGGTTTAAAATGCAACTGCAGTCAAGTCCTTTACAAAAAAATTCCTGAAGAAAGGTCATCAAGAAGAAGACATCAAGTCAGCCTTTCAAAAATATCTCCAAAAATATTCAATTGAGTCACACTCAGAAAGGGGAGTGGGGCCATTAACCCTTGTTCTTTATTTAACAGCAGCAGGTTTACTCAGTTGTAGTTGTGCACAGTAGCAGTCACTCCTTTGTATTGTTATCATCCATTCAAGAGCTAGGAATCCTGCCCTATTACCTACAGCTTGCTATGTAGACAGTGTGCTAATTGTTAGTTTGATGAAAGTTACTCTCCCATCCTAATAACTTTTTATGTTAATTACTGTCACAATTTTATTAAGAATGGGATGATTACCATATGAGGATTTCATTAAATGGTTGTTTAGGTAGTCCTGAGCTGCTAATGCTAAGCCTAATATTGTTGATTATAAGTTGTTTGGTCTTTTATAAATATTATATTGGGTAAACCCTTTAATAATTAACCATGGACTTTTTAAGTCCAATACACTTTTTTATATGCCCCTTTATAGTTTTGGTTCTTATATCTTGTGTTTCATCCCATGCATGTGGAATTTGCACCTGGCTGTGTGCTCAGAGGCGGTGAGTGGGCATTCATACTATCTTTAGAAGTAATGTTGCCTTGTTTTAGCTAACTTGCAATTGCTAGTGAGAGCAGAGTTTGTTAGTCCACTCAGTAGCTGAGTGTACTAGCCATATGTGTTAGGAGCAAGATTTCCCACAAGCCTATCATTTGTGGGTGGCTGCAGATGAGATATGAATGTGTGCATTCTGTATTGCTTACAGCTGTTACCAGTGTCCTTATTGAGGAACTTGGGTTCTTGTGATAATTACCCAGTGTGTTTGTCAATTGTTGAAAATGCATTACATGTATCAATCGACCTCCCTGATCTGTTTCCTCTATTGTTCATTACAATATTATATTGAGATTGTTGGCAAGATTTTTTCTTTTCTTTTGCTTGTTTGCCTAGCCAAGGTTTTCTTAAAAAAAAATTATGTTTATTGATTTCTTTACATTTCCTGTTGTTGAGTAATGATTTTGATGTAGTTTCAGTGAATAGATAAACAAATACTTAAAACGTAGTGTATATAAAAATGCAAAAGAGGAAAAAAGAAAATAAACTGTAAATAAAAACATCACTTTTGAGCAGCCTGGCCCTTTAAATTACAAGATGGCTTGTGTAGCAATTACTTATTATATAAATGTATTATGAACTTTGTAATTAGTAATGTTGCGTGAAAGCTAAACAGTAATACAACCATGTGAATGTAGTAACTAAAGTCTGACTCATTTAACATTTCCTGTTTGAGCTTAGCTTTGTACTGTACATCAAAGCTATGCCAATTCTTTTGTGTGACAGTTTGGCTTATACTGATATTTGCATTGTTAAGACTTTGGAGAGGTGCAGATTGACCCATGACAACAGGTTCAAGTTGTCCTGGAGCAGAGCATTTTTATCACTCTGAGTCTCCCAGATTACAACTGAGTGTTTAGGGCAAGAGTTGCTGGTTAAGATACAGAAGCAGTCAGCTGAGTGATAATCTACTTATTCAGAGAGATAAGTATACAGAGAATCTGTCTATCCAGCTCACTGCTGTCTGCCAAAGCACACAAGGGATGGATAGCATTACACTTAAATGCTTAATGCCAACTGTCAGTAGTAATGTACCACAAATTTTGTAGAGTGAAATGTCTGATCAGATGGGTATTTTGCTAATGGAGCAAAAGAAAAAATGTTACTTTTACACAAAGTCACAGCAGAGGTTAATACATCTTGTAGAAAAACCTGAAGATTGTAATCTCAAACAACCAGTTCACTTATATCAGGCTCTTAAAAACATAACCTTAGACCATTTGTGCTTGTAGGTATTCTAAAGCATAATTGCTTATATTCACTCACTTACACAGTAAACTTCAAGCTGTTTAATGTGTGCAGTTTCACAAATTAGTAATAATATTCGAGCTGTGTTTTTTTACCATTTCACTTATAAATGACATACAAACATTGGTCACTAAAACCCTAGTTCAGCTATTTTCTTTTATTTTTAAGTTCCAGACATGGTGTAGAAAGGTTAGAAACCCTTTAATGTTTACAGTTCACTTTGTGTTGAGTTGATTTTCTCTCTATTTGATTTTTTTCTGGTGGTTTGATGTCACCAGCACAGGAAATGACGGTCTCTCATTCAAAAAGGGTCAGAGGCCACAAAGGAAAGACTGGCCATACAATATACTTTTATAATATATAATTTTCTTGTACAATTTTAGATTTACCAAAAACATAATATGAGGTCAAACCTAAACACTTTAAATTTCTTTACAATCAGGAAGGCCCTTGCACTACAAAGCTTAAGGTAAGTCGAAAATTGAATAAAAAAATTGTATAATGTATGGCCAAGCCATGCGATCGTGTGTATGCTCCATCTGGCTTTTGCTGTCGGAGTTTCGGCCAGCAAAAGATTAAGAGCATGTTCTCAATTTTTCGGTCGGAAAAAGTTCCTATCCGAAAATGTGTTTATGTGTATGCAATTCCGACGCGCAAAAACTCACGCATGCTCAGATTCAAGTACGAGACTGAAGCGATCGGCCTAGTAAAACTACTGTTCGTAATGGACATAGCACATTCGTCATGCTGAATTTGTTTTAATAGTTTAATACAGTGCATTCTCTTCTTCTTTACAATGCTAGAAGAATGAAGTTGTTTTGCTGCTCATATTCACATAAACGTATTTCTTCATTATTTCTCCTGATCTCATCAACAATTGTTTTTGTTTTTAAAGCCAGATCTCCATAATAATGTTTTTTTTGTTTTTTTGGTTTTTTTTTAATCAAGAACTCCTTTTTTTGGAATATTTTTAAATTATTTTCTAGTCATCTCAATCATTTGGTTTTTTTTTGTGTGTTAAGTTTACACAACAACATTATTATCTTGTCTTTTTAAAGGTCAAGGAGGTTGGTTGGTGTCCCTTGTTAATTTGACATTGTATTTTTGAAATGTACCTGTCTACTCACAAATAAACTGTCCTATTTGAAGAAAAACACATAGGCAAGTATTTTCCCAAAAAAGACTCCATTTATTCTGGCTGATAAAATAAAGAAGGCAACGCTGGAGAAACTTCTGGAATTTACGAAGCCTTTCTACGGGGCGCACATCAACTATTTTGAAAATAAAACAGGTAGCTTGAGAAGTCCATATAATGGGGAGCACAATCTGGTCTAGGACTCCCAGAGATCATAAACAGCAGAAGTTGACATATATGTCCCCAGGCTGTGGTACTACAGCAGCCTGCGTCTTCTGTCAAACCAGACTGAACCCAGGCTATCACTTTCTTGTCTTCCTTACAGCCTTCACTGCAGCCTTCCTTGCATCCTTCCTTGAAGGCTGTGGCTCTGGAGGTGGACTTGTGGCAGGAGGAGGAGGGGGAGGACGGACGAGCATACATAAGTGCATGTTATCACTTATTTGGCCAATCCCTTCTGAATGGCCTCAAAAATAAATTTCTCACACCTGAGGCATTTGCCTTCCTCCATTTTCTGCAATTTAGCAGCTACATAGCATCCATAGGCCTCTACAGCGTCGGGGGGCTTTTCAGGGCTGCGTTAGCATCCTTAATGAGGCCCAGTGCTGCCTCCTCAACGTTACTCACCTTCCTGGCCCTTTTTGTTGGAAGGCGGAGAGGAGGCACCTGGGATTGGGTGAGGCTACAGGGCCCTGCCACCTCCTGGCTGCCACTTACCCCCGACTCCTCCTGGCTGCCACTTACCCACGCCTCCTCCTGTCTGCCACATTCCAGTGCCTCGTCCTGGCTGAGGTCTTCCTGTGTATGAAAAATGGACATACTTTTAGTTATTGGTTCATCAATCACATCCAAATTTCAGCTCATGACTGTTGCAAATTGAATGTTAAAAAATAGAAAAGACTATCATTCTGACCCCGATTTTTCATTCTTGTCACACTCATTTTTGGATCCTACTGTCAATTGATATGTCAAACACTTTTTGTTAAATCATTAATTTGTTAGCAAGAATAACGTCTAGTTAACAATAATCATTTTCAGACAAGAAATATGTTAAAAAAATACTATACCTGGCTCCAGCTGGGCTCCTCAACTTCTTCCAGGATGGAAGGCTCAGGTTGGTCCTTGGAAGCCTCAGCTGGGGTTGAGGGAAGGGTGGATGGAAGTGTAGAAAGGGATTCCCTGGCTTCCATCTGGTCTTCCAGAAACTGCATCCTGCTGTAGTACCACAGACTGGGTAAATACACATCCTCTGTTACAGCTCCTGATCTCATGGAAGCCTGGACCTAATTAAGCTCCTTCCTACCCTGTTTCCCCCAAAATAAGACCTAGCATGATTGTCGGTGATGGCTGCAATATAAGCCCTACCCCCCAAATAAGCCCTGTTTAAAGTCCTTGTAGGTCTTATTTTCAGGGTAGGGCTTTTTTTCGGGGAAACAGGCTAGGGCTTATTTGGGTGGTAGGGCTTATATTGCAGCCATCACCAACAATCACGGTAGGTCTTATTTTCGGGGAAACAGGGTATATGTGCTTCTCAAGCTACCAATTTTCTTCTCCACAAACTCTATGTCTGCGTAGGGGACCTGCGTCTTCACATATTCCAGCAGTTTCTCCAGCGATGCCTTCCTAGCTGGTTTATTTCCATATAAGGGGTTTTTAACCTCCCACAAATTTCACATATTCCTGTATTTGTCTATGAAGTGGCCCATGAATTCAGGGTCTTTGATTGGGTTCATATTTGCTGCAAGACAAAACACAAGACAAAAACACTAAATATCAGGCTAAACTCTCCTAATCTTATCCCAATATAGGCCTCAATCTAGAATCAGTATAGGCCACTGATGTACCAAAGTTAAGATGTTACCATCGTTAGAACGTTCGTCCTCCTTCCTCAGCACACCGAACGTACCTACGACACACGTGTCTTAACTCTATATAAACTGCGCATGCGTGAAACCCCGCCCATGTTGCCCGCCCCTGATGTTCTTTCTCGAAGATTCCTCACCCCGTCTCTTTCGTCGCAGTGGGAGAGGAACATGGCGGAGACACAGCAGGTGGTCACTACTACTAGTAGTAATGAGGAGGAAAGGTCTCCATTATGTCCTTTGAGGAGATGGTGGAAATGGTCCACATATTGAAGAGGGGTGACTATGATGGAAAGAATGGGCTGTACCCAAACCCCAATCTGCAAAAGGCCAAAATGATGATGAAAGTGGTGAAGAGTCTGCGGTGGAAATTTGGGATATGATGATCCAAGGAGCAATTAAGGAAACACTGTTCAGACCTAAAATTAAGGGAGCGAGATCAGTACAGAAGGATAAAGAAAGTGCTTCAAAATGGTGTTGTGTCTTCCTATTATGATTATTAAAGGGGTTGTAAAGCTATAGCCGCCGGCTGTATCACGGGAGCACGCCCGCAGGTACTTCTCACCAAGCGAGGGCCCTCGAATGAACGTGAGAAGTACCTGCGGGAGGAAGCAGAGACAGCCGCCGAGGGACCCCAGAAGAGCAGGTTTGGGGCCACTCTTGTTATGGCTATTTTATATCTCACTTAAATGATTAACGATACAAGAAATAAGTGATTAAACCTTTGTCTACATAAGAATAAAAATGAACGATAACAGTGCGAAAAGATAAACAATTACCTTTATTTATACAGAAAAGAAACTTTAGAATAATTAGAACTTATCATATAACTCAAGTGATGTTACAAGTACAGTGTTGCTTAGGCTGCCTAGATGATTTAGGTCATATGGTTACAACAGACATACACTTTCAATATATTTATCAATATTTCAAGATAAGTCCTAAGAAAGAAATAATTAGAAATAGAAGAGACATAATAAAAAAGGAGAGAGAGAGAGAGAGAGAGAGAGAGAGAGAGAGAGAGAGAGAGAGAGAGATACGAGTATACGTTACACGGACTTCCGGTCGCCTTCCATGGTCTAGAAATCAAGAGAGCTATAAGCTAATTCTAGCCCTATTTTATATGCATTCTGGGCCAATCAGAAGATGGAACGCACCCATTGGCTCTGAGTTTGCATCAACCTCTGATTGGCCGATTCTCAAGTCTACATGCTGATTGGTTCAGGATGGCTCACACTCTGATTGGTTATAATTTCAAGCCCAGTTAAGCATCAAACTTCCGATGCCTTTATGAGCAACTTCCTTTGATCTCTGACCCTTCCAGTTCCGACTTAAGACCGGTTTAATTATCTCTGGATTTACAACCGTCAGCCCTCTTTGATACAACATAAATTAGCATTTAAAAGAGGCACTATATCTGAAATGGCCATCTCTGTGAACAATAGGGTAACTTAGATACTATACAAACAGCAGACCAACAGGTTTGTGTGTTTGAGATACCAAGAACAGTAAATATTCTAGTATACATGTTACACATATATATATCCAAAACAGGGCATAGTAAGTTAATTGGTCCTCACAATGGTTTTCTTTTAAGCTCTTTGATATAAATATTATATTTCAAAATCGCCACCACAGATCCCCCTGAAGTTCATTCTTGAACTGACACCCTGGTTCAGTGATTTTGTACCCACCCACAACAGCCCAGAAGCCCCAATCCTTCCCCACCACCACGGCCTCCTCTGTCTTTCTTGAACACGCCGCAACTCCTCCATGTAGGCTTGAGACAGCCAAAAGAAATCCTGGTGCCCTTGAGACTTCACATCCAAACCATGAGTGTCTGTACTGCAATGTTTCATTGCCCCTCTGCCTTGGAAGAGCGGAACTCCAACATTGAAAGCGGGATCCTGACATATCTGGTCCTGTAACGGTTGCTCCAATTGGATCGGACCACGAGACAGCACTTTTCAGCATGGTGATGGGCAGTTCAGGAGAGTCCTATTTGTTGCACATTTGTCTCAAGAGATGACTTGTCTCAAGGTTGTCTTCCGGTGGTGGTGGTTGGGCGAGCCTCCGGACAGTCGTGCATGAATGCAAAAAAACAACAAAAAAAGGTAGAATGTCAGTGTACAGATAGTGGAGGAATGCCAGACAGGAGCAGCGGGTTGGCCATTGAGACTTAATACTTATAAGGGGTGCAATGTGGACGAGTATAGTGGGCTCCCCACAGGGAATAGAGTCCAAACAACAGCCAGTATCATCCATGGCCCTTGATGGTAGGGATAGTCAACACTGCCTGTTATTGCCAGGTCCCTGGGTTCACCACACCTGCTCGCGGTGCTCAGGTTAAAGCAGGAAGTAGAGTTACATTAAGTAAGGCAGAAATGGTAAAGCCTTCCAATTTACAGCTCATCTCTGCTATTCAAACAAGAGTTCCAGAAGACTAATACATTTTACTTTTAAAGATATCACTTAAAGTAATTAAAGATAAGAAGATGAAATAAAGAAAGTAGGAACAAGAAAATAAAATAAGCAAAAAGAATAAAAAACACATACAGGTTTAGTGCTACTTCAACCCAGATGTCAAAGAACATTGAATCTGCATTCATAAAAAAAACGAACAATATATAACTGACCTGAAAAATTATTACAAAGTGCCCTGAAAAATGATACATTGCCACTGTTACCGCAGCAACTTAGCAAAAAATTAAAAAGAGGAACAAAAGAATAAAAATAGGTGACTCCTCTCCCATATTAGTGATCAACAGGTGAACCGGATCACTGTCACTAAAAACTTACAAGTCAGGTACAAAAAAAAATAAAAAAAAAGGAGAGAATAAAACAATGGTTGCCAAAAAACTTTTAGAATTTAGTCAAACCCGACTGCACTTTGTTGCTCAAATTTTCTTAGAGGCTTTTCCCAAAATAACAAAAAAGAAAAAAATATAGTTCAAGGGTCCTCTTTTAAATGCGCACAGTACTCTACATCAGTCTCTTAATAGCTACCCACATCAGGACAGCAACAGGGTGGAGTTTACTAAAAGCTGTGGCCCTAATAAACTTTTCCCATTAAGAAACCTTAGTTGGATATATTTAGATTCACCTCTTTTGATTGTGAGCTCACCCAAATCATCCACTTCACTCCTAAGACATCCTGATTTCCAGCTTTCTTGTTACCTCCTCCCATGCTCAACATCAAGATCGCTCCAGAACCTCTGGAACTCCATCCCCGTATGTCCAGTCAGCTCCTACCCTGAGCACCACTAGGTGATCCCTATTATTACGGGAAGCCTACCCCGCCTCCACCTAAAATGTTACCTCAGCCAGCGCCCTATTCCCAGCCGCTATTATTTATTTTATTTTTTATTTTTTTGTACCACCCTCTTAGTATGGGAAATGTTCTGAGTACCCGAATTGAAACCACCTGCCAACAGGTACACCTTCTCCCTCCTTTATCAATTTGGTAATCAGACCATGTTATCCTTCACTGATACAAAACAAACTGTCCACACTCTTTAGACCGGACTCCCATGAATGACAGGGGCATAGTGCAACATTGGGGCACTGGTCTTCTTGGCACGCAGGCCATAGACCACTAGTTAAGGTACACTAGGACAGGGAGGACACTGATAGGTATTAACTGATGAGAATACAGCATACCCACACATATAACCAAAGTGAGGGTAATTGGAACAGCCAAGAGCCGGGAGCACCCCATACAAACTTCCTGCAAAACTTTTCTCCAGACTGAACCCAAACTATACAATACGGGGCCAGACCTATACACTTTCAACTTGTATGCAATCTGGCATATAGTATGCAAACTACACATCTGCAGGTAAATCGCATTCAAGGAAATTGGAGAATAAAAATTGCATAATGTATATCCAGCTCGAGGAACTGTTGCTACCCGACACAACTTGCCAACAGGCAAAGAAAAATCCTTTGCAGGACTAAGGCGCTGAGATCATTGAACAGTAGTAGGTACACAAGCCGACCGGTGTTCCTTGAAACACACCAATATTCATTAGGTAATTGATAACAAATAGCCAAATGAAAGCAGACAAACAGGAAATTCTAGGAGAAAATAGGATTGCATGGTGACACAGAAGGAAACAGTTGTGAACTACACTTGGGGACACCCAGATAGCTAGGCACATTAACATACTGTAGCCTAAGGCAAAGAGCTACACTTTCAAAGAAAGCACTGGCTGGGTGTGTAACTAATTACAATGACAGCAGGGGGGGTGAAGCAATCTTTAACACAAGTCTTGTGAGATAACATCTAATTGCTGACCCTTACCAGTTAAATCCATGGAACTACAAGTATCAACATGGCTAATCAGTGGTGCAAAGAAACTCGTTCATACCAGAGCTTCATACATGTTGGATCAGAACATACCACACACACTCAGGTAGTCCGAGACACAGCTGATTGGGCTAACAAATAGAAGCACCCACTAGATATCGTTGCTGAAACCAGGAAAAAGAAAAAAATTGTCTATGGTGATGGTGATATTCTTTGTTCTGTAAGCCAGGAAACCCAATTATTGAATCTGAGGGATAAAAACACCAATAAAATTTAGTAATAAACATTACATTTTTCTCGCCTGAAAAAAACTGGTTATATACCTGTGATAAGACATTAGCATGTGAAACCAATATACATCACATTACATTACAAAAATAGTGCACTTTTTTAAAATACCCAAAAAATTGTTGCGCTCAACTCATTAATATGTATTACTTAGTACATATTAATACCACGTGGATTTTTATTTTATGGTATACCAATAATTCCCCCCAAAAAAATGTATTCACCATGGTGAGAGAGAAAAAAATTAGCAACTTGTAATAAACCTTTTAGGGCTAACATCTTCTCTCGCAGAACTGTCTTTTCTGGAACACAAACACAATTTAGTAAATACACCTTTTCAATTCATTAGTACACGTCTTGGCTCAGGTCATTTGCATGTCAATACAGTTTGCTTTACATTCTCACTGACCTGGTCAGAAAGAAGGGGGGTAATTTGAATGGGCTGTCAGCAGCTGTGAACAAACTTCACAGGACACATCAGTATTGCATACTCCACACCCCCACACTCACACAATTAGGTCGAAGATGACCTTTAGATATCACACCTATTAACATGTTTTCTATCAGAACCTGTACTTCTTGTTAAACCCATAACATCTGTTTGGTAAGTTTGAAATTCTTTCCGAGATCCATCCCATTTCATTCGCCCCTTCTCCGCCTGTATGGGGGCAATAAAAAAACTCTTACCTTCCCGGGATTTATTCTTGCAGAAACACCAGGGATGGAACATTGTTGGTACATACCTTAAGTGTGGAGGATGTCCCCCTGAATTCAGACATACCCAAATCCCTTGCTCTGTTATCTCCTGGGCAGCTGAAGTCCTATGGCCGTGTCATCTTAGTGTGATGAGCACGGTACAGATCTTCCCGTACATTAAGTTTCTTACAATACCTCTTTACAGTCCAACGATCCCAATCTTGCATATATATAACCCAAGGCCCATATTTATCTATCCTCTCTTCCTTTGGGGTCACGTGGTAGGGTTTCTCGGGCTCTGCGTACAGAGAACCCGGCGCTTTAAATTCAGAGCGGTTATAGTTTGCGCCTTTATCACTATAACCGGCCCGCATCTCCGATTATTGTACACGGCCTGTGCGGGCTGCTAGCGTACTACTCCGAATGTACCCACGGTTAGACACCCTCTTTGAAGTGATTTGATTACCCATCCTTTATGGACGATGGACCTTGATTCCCCCAACCTTTTTACAGGTTGTCTTTACCCCAGAGGTAGCTAATCTCTGGCCAAGAATTGGGTTGACAGGCCCCGCCCCTGTCACCGTTGCTGCTTTTTTCTTCACTACTTGTCAGAACAGTTTGCTTTTTTGTTTTTTTTCTCCTCGGGCTCTTTTTTGGAGCGGTTATGGTTTGCGCCTTTATCACTATAACCGGCCCCGCATCTCCGATTATTGTACACGGCCTGTGCGGGCTGCTAGCGTACTACTCCGAATGTTCCCTGTTCTGACTATAGTCCTTCAAAAAAATTAGCCTGGAGATTTTCCCAACTATAGTAGTTTAATCTCCCCCGTGGACTTTTCTGAAGTATTTTAAAAGAAATGCTTAATGAAGGGCTATTACTTCTTTTATCTCAATGATTAATCAGAACCCTGATGCTTGTAGTACAGGAGGCCATTCACTGAGGCACACCTAATTTCAATATGAATTGTAGCATTTACAATGTTTACAGGTCTAATTACAAAGCTTATCATCGACAACTAGGGATGAGCTTCGTGTTCGTGTCTCCATTACAACGGTTGGCCTAATCTCATTCAAAGGGTCAACTGAAATTGCTTTTTGGCAGAGGCACATATCCTTTTCTCAGAGATTCCAAATTTCACCATTATTCGCACGTACAATTTCCTTTTATATATATCCACATTATTCAAAATCAGTCTCATTAAAGTATTAGTACAGACAAAAGGTTATATAAATATAAACAATGTTCAAAAGAAGCTTGTTAGTTTGATGGTCCTACAGGGAAGACAGACATACAATGACATCAAATTCTTACCGTTTCTGGAGTTTGTCTTGTCCTCCACATACAAACGTTAAGCTTCCTCACACAGGGGGCACCATCTGTTATGGCTATTTTATATCTCACTTAAATGATTAACGATACAAGAAATAAGTGATTAAACCTTTGTCTACATAAGAATAAAAATGAACGATAACAGTGCGAAAAGATAAACAATTACCTTTATTTATACAGAAAAGAAACTTTAGAATAATTAGAACTTATCATATAACTCAAGGGATGTTACAAGTACAGTGTTGCTTAGGCTGCCAAGATGATTTAGGTCATATGGTTACAACAGACATACACTTTCAATATATTTATCAATATTTCAAGATAAGTCCTAAGAAAGAAATAATTAGAAATAGAAGATACATAATAAAAAAGGAGAGAGAGAGAGAGAGAGAGAGAGAGAGAGAGATACGAGTATACATTACACGGACTTCCGGTCGCCTTCCATGGTCTAGAAATCAAGAGAGCTATAAGCTAATTCTAGCCCTATTTTATATGCATTCTGGGCCAATCAGAAGATGGCACGCACCCATTGGCTCTGAGTTTGCATCAACCTCTGATTGGCCGATTCTCAAGTCTACATGCTGATTGGTTCAGGATGGCTCACACTCTGATTGGTTATAATTTCAAGCCCAGTTAAGCATCAAACTTCCGATGCCTTTATGAGCAACTTCCTTTGATCTCTGACCCTGCCAGTTTCGACTTAAGACCGGTTTAATTATCTCTGGATTTACAACCGTCAGCCCTCTTTGATACAACATAAATTAGCATTTAAAAGAGGCACTATATCTGAAATGGCCATCTCTGTGAACAATAGGGTAACTTAGATACTATACAAACAGCAGACCAACAGGTTTGTGTGTTTGAGATACCAAGAACAGTAAATATTCTAGTATACATGTTACACATATATATATCCAAAACAGGGCATAGTAAGTTAATTGGTCCTCACAATGGCTTTCTTTTAAGCTCTTTGATATAAATATTATATTTCAAAATCGCCACCACACTCTGTGCAAAACGAGCCGCACAGTGGAGGTAAGTATAACATGTTTGTTATTTAAAAAAAAAATTGACTTTACAATCACTTTAACTTGCATGCTGCTCCATGTGCTTTTCTTTACTGTTGTACTGTTTAAAATGGCTACTTTCATGTTTGTGGGCACAGTAATCGTTCGTAGGAAACGTTGTTCGTTTGCCAACTAAATACAATGTTTTTAGCTGATACAGGGTTAACTACATTTGGTCATGCTAATTTGTATCAAAACAAGTTTAGAACATTATTTTCTAGATGTCTTTAAAACTAGAATGAATTGAAAACTTGATTCAGTGTAATGTAAGGAGAGGACACTCAGCAGCTGTTTACACATCTGGACTCAGGAGCACTAGTGTGGGACACCAGAGCACATTTTTTAGGGTGACTCACACAGGTGCTACAGTGGATACTTGGGGTATCTCCACGTGTGAAACTTGTCCAAAAAAGGTAACTATTCCAGCTTGGTTAAAATAAATGAATCATGTCTTCAACTTGGAACTTTGCCCAAACAGACAATTGTACACCACTTCCAAGCAATGTTTCACATTCATATTTCTAGCCACAAATATCTGTGTGCCAAGTATACCTTTTGTTTCATTCCCATAGGGGAGAAAAGACTCGCTTCGTCAGAGGACAACATTAACCACCCATCTTCTGAAGAAGGGGAGCAGAGTTTTCTGGTACATCAGGATCTGGAGGAAGGAGAGGTAGAAGAAGTGCTGGAATTTGGCACCATAACAGGTCAGTGTTGGACACCACAGATTCAGGTAATAGATGTTTGCCTGCATATTTTTAATACACGGTGTGTATTTTTATTTTAGGTGATGTTCAGGTTGTGGTACCAAAATCCAGTAATTTCACCAGTGGCAGTTCACAACAGCTTATCCAGGAAATCATGTCTTGTAGTCGGGATTGGACCTTATCAAAGAAAAAACCAAGTAGATTGAACAAAGACTGAAAAACATGATTAATGTACTAGGGAGAATTTAAATCTTAAAAAGATTCCTGTTTTTTTGTTTTTTTTTTCTAAAAAATGTATCTAAAGTTTTAATACAGTTTAAAAGCCAGTGTGTCAACATGCTCTATCTGCCATCAGGGGATTTCAATGTACACGTTTTGTGGGTGCAACCCCTTCCTCCCAACTCCAGAAGGTGGGAAGAAGTGGTTGCACCCCCAAAACACGTCCATTGATCCCCCATGATGGGAGATAGCACATGTTGACATTAGGTATGGGATGGGAAAGGAAATCCCCTTTTTGACTCACAATTTGTGTACATCTTCTAAATTTGGCTTTTACAGGGGTGACTTCACCCCATCTGATGAAGGCAAGATCAAGACCTTTTTCACACTATAAAATTGCCTTCTTTTTTGCAATGTTGAACTTTGTAAGTTCCAGAGTTGTGTATGTTATGTTTGGATACATGCCTGTTTCTGTATTTTTCAAAAAATTTCAAGGTAAAACTTTGAAAAAAAAAGGATATTTTTTTACCGCCAAATGTTTTATAAAACGCACATGTGAATGTGCACGGAGTAAAAGTCTGTCTACTCAACAATGTGTGGCTTCTTCTTTCAATGCTCAATAACACTTTTTGTATTAAGTTAGTGTTTACAGTGACTATGGGTGTTATTTAAATAATGTGAAAACCACTTTCAAGTGCACTAGGAGAACCTAGTAGACAGATAAAATCAACACAAGCAGTAAATCCAAATCAAGATTTTATCAGATCAATTTTTTTTTAAATATTTACAAATTAGCTGGCATAGCAATAGCCCCCCTACCTGTAAAATATTCCACATATTTTTGACGGACTTCAGGGGCTCTTTGGGGGGGGGGGGGACAAGCCAGGATGGACAGCTTCCAGGGCCATGAGTGTTGGTTCTCGAAGATAGCCCAACTGAGGCTATATCATTTGGAGCATTTCTTTTTAAAAAGTTGTGCAGGATGCAGCAGCATAAAACAATGTGGTTCAGTTTATACTCCGCCAGGTTGATTGCCCTTAGAAATAGGCGGCCATTATCCCAAAGGTTTTTTCCATGACTCTTCAGGCTTTGGCCAGCCAGTAATTAAAAACTCTCTTCTCTGGGGTGAGGGTCCTCTGGGGGAATGGCCTCATCCTGTGATTGCCCAGACCAAAGGCTTAATCAGCAACATTCAACGCTCTTGTCCACAGGTGGCAATCCCAAGCCACCACTCTGGAGACATCCGTAGAACTCGGTCTGGGCAAAGACTCCACCATCCGACATCCGTCCATTCTTCCCCACATTCACATAGTGAAACTCATATGTCGCCGACACCACCGCCATCAACACAATATTATGAAATCCCTTATAGTTAAAATAGTATGATCTCGAATGAGGTGGTGGGACAATGTGGATGTCCCATCTATTGCCTCTCCACAGTTGGGAAATTCCCAACGATGGGCAAAGTGGGATGCCACGGTCTGCCATTCCTGTGACTAGAGATGAGCCCGGTGTTTGATTCGAACCCATGTTCGAATCGAACATCGGCCGTTCGTGCGTTAGTCAAAAACAGAACTTTGTGGGCTGTTCGCATCAAATTCGTGTGATATGAACCGCCCACAATGCACTGCGCCAGTTGCAGTGCATTGCTGGCTGATGATTGGCCAAGCATGCACTGTGACCCTGCATGCTTGGCCAATCACAGCGCCGGCAGCGAGGAGAGCCATAATTGGCCACAGGTTGGATGCCTGTGGCCAATTATAGCTCAGGGGGTTTAGTACACGCCCCACACTATATAAGGACGCCAGCGCGGCGGCCTTGTGTAGTGTGTTGCGGCGTTCATAGAGAGAAGGATAGGCAGGGATAGTGTCAGCTGTGCTTTACTTCTTTAGATAGCACTGTTACAGTGAGTGTAGTGTTCAGGGAGAGAGCAGGATAGGCAGGGACAGTGTCGGCTTTGCTTTGCTTCCTAACTTACTGCTGTTACAGTGGGTGTAGTGTGCCTCCTGCACAGCATACACCTGAACCTACCCCCCCATTGCTGGTGTTGTGTAGTTGATTTGTGCAACACAGGCATCTGCCTAATATTCAGTCAGTGTAGTGTGCCTCCTGCACAGCATACACCTGAATCTACCCCCTCATTGCTGGTGTTGTGTAGTTGATTTGTGCAACACAGGCATCTGCCTAATATTCAGTCAGTGTAGTGTGCCTCCTGCACAGCATACACCTGAACCTACCCCCCATTGCTGGTGTTGTGTAGTTGATTTGTGCAACACAGGCATCTGCCTAATATTCAGTCAGTGTAGTGTGCCTCCTGCACAGCATACACCTGAATCTACCCCCTCGTTGCTGGTGTTGTGTAGTTAATTTGTGCAATACAGGCACCTGCCTAACATTAACATAACATATTTTGGGTGCAGGGTTCCCTTTAATATCCATACAAGACCGAAAGGGCTGGTAATGGGCTGCGGCAGGGGGGTGATGGGGTAGCCATGCCATTTTTCTCAAAGATTTTCCTCTATATTGCCAGGACAAGACATTACTTAATAATTACTTATTTAATGCTTTAATAGCCGCAAGGAGTTTTAAATGGCTTTTTTTCCTTTACAAATGTCATTTTGTGCAGGGAATGTTCTAAACATGGGAAACACATGCCACTTCACAGGCATACTTTAGACACCCCCCAGGTACGATATTTAAAGTAATATTTCACTTTTTTTTTCACTTTATGCATCATTAAAATGACTGCTCCAGAAAAAAAGTCAGTTTTTAAAACTTCTTTTTGCATTGATACATGTCCCCTGGGGCAGGTCCCGGGTCCCCAAACCCTTTTGAGGACAATAACATGCACATTGGCCGTAATAATTAGCACTTTAGATTTTGAACGTTCGCATCCATTGTAATTAATAGGGTTCTAAAATTCGTGCGAACTTTCGGTCCGTTCGCAGGTTCTGGTGCGAACCGAACGGGGGGGTGTTTGGCTCATCCCTACCTGTGACGTTGAAGGAAACTGTGGAGTCAAAACTGAATTTTTTTTTGTAATTTTGCACATAAACATTGCAAGCATATTAGGCACAGACATTCTTAGCCAACATCAGTATAACATTGATTATAATGCGTATTTAAAGACAAAAACTTATGAGATTCCTCACCCCCTCTGATGGCCCATTGTCCAAATTTTAGGGCGGGTTCTAAATGAGTTTGTGAGCCCAAAAAAAGCCTCTGTTACTCTGCATGAATTTAAGGAGAACAATAACATTTGTACATATTATAGGGGGTGTTTAGGGTAAAGCACTACAATGGAGCTGACAAAATACATTGTTAAGTGACTAGGCTAGGTGTGTATAGGCCCAGGATAGCATGCTGGGGAGGTTAGTGAAGGCAAATATGCATGTAGGCCAAAGAAGGAGCATTGAAAGATTCCAGCATGCATGAGGACAAAGGGGGCATTCACAGCATATTACAATCAGACTAATTATGGAATGATGAAATAAATATAATACATTAACAAACATTAAATACATAGAATGTGATGTTAAGGGACAGAACTTATCATACTATAGTCCTTCTGCAGGACCTGAACAATAGCAGAACAGGTCTCCAGAATAATGATCCCAGAGCTTGGGGGGAGATGCCTGTAGAGAACTTGAGGTCCTGTAGACTTCTCTCAGTTGCCAGTTGCCAAGCACCGCAAGGTGGAGACTAGCCTCTGCTCGGGAGTGATGGCTTGCTGCATGCAGGTGTCCTGCCTGCTAATATAAGGGGTGAGCAAAGCCAACAAATGGTGAAAAATTGTGTCCGTTATCCAGAAAAAAATCCTGAAATCATCAGGGTTATTCTCCTTATTCTCCTGGATCTCATGCAGCAGAGGCATATGAGAGAATTGGTCACGCTGGAGTAACCAATTCTTGGTCGACAAACTCCTCCCCGCCCTGTTCATGGACTGGGCTTGGGTCAAAGTAAGAACCCCAACACCAAGCCCCCCATATAGCAAGAACTCTACGATGAGTACCTAACCGCAACATGGCTTCAAAAAGGTCGGTTGGTCAGAACAAACTGACCGAACGCACTAAAGAACAGCAAGGCCTGTGAAGAGCGAGCTGAAAGGCAGAAACTAGCGTAAAAGAATGCACTGGAAAACAGATACAAACTGACTACACGCACTGAAAACCAGATACAAACCCACAAGCAAAAACTGAACAGCAGTAAAACGATCGGAATAAGCACGAGTCTGAAAAGCGCAAATCGTCTCTCTCCAAACTTCTACTAACACGAAATTAGCAGAAAGAGCCCAGTCGTACATGTTGTACATCATTGCGTTCTTGACGGTCAGAATTTGGTGTGACCGTGCGTATGCAAGACAGCTTGAGCAAAATCCCATCAGAATTTCCATCGGGAAAACCATCAGAGCTTTATCCAACCAAAATTCTGATCATGTGTACGCAGCATAAGGGTAAAATTGCAGACCTTAATTGCTCTTTGTGTCTTCTTGTTTTTGTTCCATTCCCATTTTTTTCTTGTCCTGGTGTCACTGTGGTACCGAGTTTCCCCGAAAATAAGCCCGGGTCTTATATTAATTTTGGCCACCAAAAACACAGTAGGGCTTATTTTCAGGTTAGGGCTTGCCATGCAATGTGCTGTCTTCTCTCCCGCTCTCCCTCCCTGCCTGTCAGGAATCCCCAGTGTGAATAATAGCAAAAGTGCTTGTAAACTTCCAGAATCCAATACAGCAATATACAAATCAAAAAGTGTATGTCTCTGCAATCCAACTGAGTCAAACACCTTCCTATAACGTTGCTTCTGTGACTTGCCTGAGCTCTCTTCCCCACACTGAACACTGCAGAAGGGGGGGCCAAGATCCCCCAATGACAGCCCGGAGAAGAGAAAGAGAAAGCAGCCGAGATCAGCTGAAAGGAGCATCCATGGCCCACTCTGAGCACTGCAGAGGAAGGGGGGCCAAGATCCCCCGCTGACAGCCAGAAGAAGAGTAGGGGAGATCAGCTGGAAATCGACTGAGCACAGAGCAGCGCTATAAGAAGGCACCTGATTAAATCAGACTACAGATATACACACTTTCCACACAATACAACATCGCAATAGTGAGTATTATAGCAGTTACAACCACTTTAAACTAGGGCTTATTTTTGGGGTAGGGCTTATTTTCAGCGAAACACAGTAGAACAAGAAATGATGGAAAAATATGAATAAATAAGTATTATTTTTCTCAGGAATCATTAGATAAAAGAATATATGTGTTCATTCTGCAAGAACAAATACACTGTAACAATTTATACAACAGTACCAATTACTGTATATATGATGAATTTTCAGTTTTTATTTAACTAATAATAATTAGCATTTTAATTGGAATAATGTTACTCATAAGTTTGTTAATTTAAATGATGAAGTTTCACTTTTTCAACAGCTTGTAAACAAGTGTTGTAATTAAAAGCATGCTATGGCAAAAATGTATGCTTCAAAAGGTGCAATTAGAAAAAAGTATGATGCAGACACATATTTCATGGTTTTATAGATAGCATAGGAAGCTGTGAAACCTATTAAATTCTACACAAATGAATATGAATGAAAAAGCAAAAAAATGCTAGTAATGCCACATACACACGACCGGACTTTCCGGCAGAAAAGGTCAGATGGAATCATTTCATCTGATATTCTGATCACGTGTGGGCTTCATCTGACTTTTTTTTCAAAAATTGTGATGGACCTAGAGATAGAACATGTTTTAAATCTTTCCGACGGAATCAATTCCTATCGGGAAAACCATTCGTCTGTATGATATTCCAACCGACCGAAAATGACGCAAGGGCAGCTATTGGCTACTGGCTATTGAACTTTCTTTTTGTAGTCCTGTCGTACGTCATCGCAATCTAAATGAACAGACTTTGGTGTGATCGTGTGTAGGCAAGTCCGTTTTAGCGGAACTCTGTCGGAAAGACCGACAGAGTTTATTCTGATGGAAAAACCGGTTGTGTGTACATAAGAATTTTGGGGTTTTTCCTACATTAGCTAGAACCTGGTATTCAATATACAGTATGTATCAGGGACGTGCAATCAGGGGAGACAGGTGAGGCAGGGCCTGCCATGAACATAAAAAAACAAAAAAAGATCGAGCTTCAAGAGTTATAGCTTGGCAACTAAATTTGGGGAGTAGGTACCTGAAGTCCTACCTCACCACTGGTCAAAATTTGGGGCGCCTATCAACTATGGTTCCAGAGATACGGGCTCCTTGTGCAACCTGTTAGAAGCTGCATAGAGAGCGGCCAGTTTAAATAAAAGCTGGCACACTGTCAGAAACCATGAATCAGACTGAGACCGAAGTACAATTAAATCACACTTGTTTATTAAATAGAAATAAAAAGGTAAATAGAGAAAGTGTAGTCAAAGCATAGCCAGAGTTCAGTAACCAGATCAAGTAGTCAGCCAGGCCAGAGTTCAATAACCAGATCGGGTAATCAGCCAGGCCAGAAGTCAGGGATCCAAGTAGAGCAACAGCAAGCAGGATAAGGAGACAGAAGGGATGTCAGCAAGCCAGTCTTTAAACAGAGCCGGAGGAGATGGTTTCTCGTGATGTTCCCAAGGCGAAGGCAGAGATGAAGTGAGCTGGACAGCTTTAAGTAGGCAGGTCAGACGAGCATGATCAGGAACAGCTGGTAACTGTGGAGAGAGATGAGAGCTGGCAATTAGCCGACAGCTGAGCAGCCAGCCCAGAGAAGGAAGGGCTAAGCCAGCCCTGACACACACACTGTTTGTAGCAGACTGAGAGGTTGGGCTCGCAGTGCCTCTCGCTTCTTGTCAGAGGCACAGAGCTCAATGGACAGCTTGGAGCCTTGGACCAATGGTAAAGCGCCATTGGACCAAGCTGTCCAATAGAAATGCTGCAGTGGAGACTGTCCTCTCACTGCAGTGTCACAGAAGTCTAAATGCTCCCTTCCAGACCATAATCTCATGTTTTTCTCACACAGTTAAGAGGGAGAATGAGAATCTGCTGTCTGCTGAAAAGGTACTGTTTTAAAGTGGTTGTATAGTCCTTTTTACAACTTTTACCTACAGGAAAGCCTATAATAAGGCTTACCTGTAGGTAAAAAAAAATATCTCCTAAACCTGTACGGTTTAGGAGATATTCCCCTCGCAATGCGCCGCTGACTGCAGCAACGCATTCACACAGGGGATTCTCGGCTGAAAGTCCGGCAGTCGTCGGACCCTGCCGGGAAGAAGTCTCCCCCGTGCTTATGCGGGAGTGAGGATTTTGTGGCTCATGCCACTCACAGCGCTGGAGCCGCGATACCGGGAGGGAACATGTCAGCTCCCTTGGCGTGCATCGGCTGAGATGTCGGGGCCTCGTTATAAGGTAAGTATTTCATAATGAGATAGTATGCGATGCATACTAGCTCATTATGCCTTTTCCCTTGCAGGTATGAAAAAAAAAAAAACCTCAGCGGCTTTACTACCGCTTTAATCAAGCTAAATAATATATTATTATGCTATATGTTATAACATAATAATGTATTATTTATCTATTTACTGTGAAACTACTGGTTTGAAGTTATAACTTCAAACTTCAGTAATTTGTCCATTAATCCACCTGCTGGAGTACAGTTTTTGAAAATATAGTAAATTACCTTACAAACAATATATAATAATAATTTGTATATTACTTACTTATGGTAATTAACCCATTGCCACCCAGGCCAATTCTAACACTTCTTTCCTACATATAAAAATCATAATTTTGTTTTCTAGAAAATTACTCAGAACCCCCAAACATTATACAGTATCTCACAAAAGTGAGTACAACCCTCACATTTTTGTAAATATTTTATTATCTTTTCATGTGACAACACTGAAGAAATTACACTTTGCTACAATGTAAAAAAGTGAGTGTATAGCTTGTATAACTGTAAATTTGCTGTCCCTTCAAAATAACTCAACACACGGCCACTAATGTCTTAACCGCTGAGTACACCCCTGAGTGAAAATGTCCAAATTGGGCCCAAACTGTCAATATTTTGTGTGGCCACCATTATTTTCCAGCACTGCCTTAACCCTCTTGGACATGGAGTTCAGCGGAGCTTCACAGGTTACCACTGGAGTCCTCTTTCACTCCTCCTTGACGACATCATGGAGCTGGTGGATGTTAGAGACTTCGTGCTCCTCCACCTTGCATTTGAGGATGCCCCAGATACTCAATAGGGTTTAGGTCTGGAGACATGCTTGGCCAGTCCATCACCTTTACCCTCTTTAGAAAGGGTTGTCTTGGTCTCAGGTGTGTTTGGGGTCGATATCATGTTGGAATATTGCCCTGTGGCCCAGTCTCCAAAGGGAGGGGACCAGGCTCTGCTTCAATATGTCATGGTACATGTTGGCATTCATGGTTCCCTCAATGAACTGTAGCTCCCCAGTGCCAACAGCACTTATGCAGTCCCAGACCATGACACTCCCACCAGCATGCTTGACTGTAGGCAAGACAAACTTGTCTTTGTACTCCTCACATGGTTGCCACCACACATGCTTGACGACACCATCTGAACCAAATAAGTTTATCTTGGTCTCATCAGACCACAGGACAGGTTCCAGTAATCCATGTCCTTAGTCTGCTTGTCTTCAGCAAACTATTTGCAGGCTTTCTTGTGCATCATCTTTAGAAGAGGCTTCCTTCTGGGACGACAGCCATGCAGACCAATTTGATGCAGTGTGCAGCATATGGTCTGAGCACTGACAGGCATACCGCCCACCCCTTCAACCTCTGCAGCAATGCTGGCAGCACTCATATGTCTATTTCCCAAAGGCAAACTTTGGATATGACGCTGAGCACGTGCACTCAACTTGATTGGTTGACACTGGCAAGGCCTGTTCTGAGTGGAAACTGTCCTGTTAAATGGCTGTATGGACTTGGCCAGCAAACTGCAACTCAGTTTCAGGGTCTTGGCAATCTTCTTATAGCTTAGACTATCTTTATGTAGAGCAACATTTCTTTTTTTCTTTGCCATGAGGTGCCATGTTGAACTTCCAGTGACCAGTATGGGAGAGTGAGAGCAATAACACCAAATTTAACACACCTTCTCCCCATTCACCCCTGAGACCTTGTAACACTAATGAGTCACATCACACCGAGGAGGGACAATGGCTAATTGGGCCCAATTTGGACATTTTCACTTAGGGGTGTACTCACTTTTGTTGCCAGCGGTTTAGACATGGATGTGTGCTGGGTTATTTTGAGGGGACAGCAAACTTACACTGTTATACAAGCTGTACATTCACTACTTTACATTGTAGCAAAGTGTAATTTATTCAGTAGTGTCACATGAAAAGATATAATACAATATTTACAAAAATGTGGGGTGTACTTACTCTTGTGAGATACTGTATATATTGTTTTAGCAGACATCCTAGGGGATAAAATGGTGGTCATGACAACTTTTTATGTCACACTGGTTTTTTTTTTTCCAAATGCGTCTTTTTTTTTTTTGGAAAGAAACTGTTTCATTAATAAAAAAAAAACACACTAAAGTTAGCCCGATTAATATTGTAAAAAAGGACTTTACACCGAGTAAGAAGATACCTAACATCATTTTAGCGATATCCCATTTTTAGTTCCCATACTGTTTTTTTGGGACTTTTTTGCATCATTAGTTTTTCACATTCGTTATTGGTATTATCACTGGAAAATTGCATCCTGTTTTATTAGTATTGCAGCGCTGTCACACCTATATGATTTTAGAGCCAATGAGGAGAGTGTGGGAGCCAAAGCCAAAGGGAGATAGGTGAGTGGGAAGGAGGGTAGAGGGAAGAGCACTAGGAAGTGTGACATTGGGGTGTTTAGCTCAAGTGGTTAGAGGCATTTTTCAGCCCACATCAGGCAGGCGTTTATAGTTAAGGGCCTGGTAGCCCACGTTTATTAAAAGGAAAAACAAAATAGTCCATCCAGGAATCCCACGCAGGGGTCCGATCTTAAATTAAATACACACAATCCAAATGAAAAATGCTAGCCCACCTGGCTACTCTTCAGCAGTAGTGCTGCTATAAGTACTTGCCCCTCAAACGAGCTGCTTGGATACACACAGTCTTAGGCTCCTTGGACGCACACAGCTTCAACCCTTCAACGCACACAGCTTTGGGCTCTTTGGACGCACACAGCTTCAACCCTTCAACGCACACAGCTTTGGGCTCTTTGGACGCACACAGCTTCAACCCTTCAACGCACACAGCTTTGGGCTCTTTGGACATGCACAGCAGCAAGCTACTCCACCATCCTTCACACTCCATTCCCAACAGCCCTTTGTTATATGGCCTGTGTGCAGCTGGGCACACACCCTGCTCGTTATCCTCAAGACCTGGACACAGGGCCGGAGATATGCAAACTCTGTCTCTTTTTCCTCCGATTTCATAAGGACAGAGCCTCGCTCTGTCACAGAAGGCTAGTCCTAAATTGGTACACCCCAACAAATATGGCAAGTTGGTGATGTTGGAGATATCAGCTCAGGGGTAGTGCTGAAGCAGGCTCCCTCCCCTAACTGCCAGGGGAATGACTGCTACGGTACGGAGGGGAGCAAGGATACAGGCAAGACTGATTGTTTATTCATCCTGCCAAAAGGCCCTAAAAAAGGCCAGGCAGCATCAAAATCCACTCTTTCTAGATGGATTAGACAAGTTATTTGTCAGGCGCACTCAACTAGGGCTGTTAGTGCTTCTTGGGCAGTGCATCACCAGGCCCATGGCTCAGATGTGCAAGACTGTGACTTGGTTTTCAGGCCATACATTCACTAGATTCTATCAGGTGTATTTAAGAGGGCAAGAGGATGCCGCTTTTGGGCACAGAGTACTGCAGACTGCAGTTTAGTTCCTCTGGTCCGTTTGCGGTCTATGTTTCTGATCTGTGTCTCCCTCCCCTCAAATTGAGCATGCTTTGGGACATCCCACTATGTAATGAAGGCTCTGTGTCCCATGATGTATGAACAAGAAAATAGGATTTTTTGAATACAGCTTACCTGTAAAATCCTTTTCTTGGGAATATATCACAGGACACAGAGTTCCCGTCCTTATACGGGTTATACATGGTTACTTATTGCTTTGCTACAAAACTGAGGTTCTCCCCAAATGGGAGGGGTTATATAGGGGAGGAATTCTCCTTAATTAGGGTTAACCAGTGTCTAACCCACTATGTAATGAAGGCTCTGTGTCCCGTGATGTATTCCCAAGAAAAGGATTTTACAGGTAAGCTGTATTCAAAAAATCCTATTTTTTCTGCACTCTTTGGCTGGGACATATCATCTCAATTTTTACAGCAAGGCCCATACTTGCTTTCATCAAGAGTACATCCATAGGGTTAAGGTGCGAAGGCACCACCAGCACCCAAAGACCAATTTTTCCACTCTTGTTACTTCTATCCACAGTCTGTGAAAGAGACAATAGATTTTACCAAAAAAATCTCTGATATTGTTCCGAGTGCACTAAATTGTGGCCTCGTCATACAAACTGGTTCCCCAAGCCTTTGTTTACAAAATAAAGAAAGCTTTAACTAGTTCCCGACCAGCGCACGCCGATGTACGTTGGCAGAATGCCACGGGCAGGCATATTGGCATACAGGTACGTCCAATCTTTAATGCCGCCCTGCCATCGCATGCTGGTCGGGACCCCCGTGAGTCTGGTCGCAGGTCCCGCAGATTCGATCGCTGCGGGCATACCCACGATCATCTCATGGGGTGCCTGAATGGAGAGATGCCATTGTAAACAGCATCTCCCCGTTCTGCCTAGCAACAAGTGACGCTGATCTCTGCTCCATGTGATTGGAGCAGAGATCAGTCTTCACCAAATGAAAGCCCAGCCCCAAACAGTTAGTAACACACCCCTAGGAACACTTAACCCCTACACTGCCACCCCTGGTTAACCCCTTCACTGCCAGTGTCATTTACACAGGAATCACTGCATTTGTATAGCAGTGATTGCTGTATAAATGACAATGGTCCCAAAAATGTGTAAAAAATGTCTGATGTGTCCACCATAATGTCGCAGTCACAATAAAAATCGCTTACTAGTAAAAAAAATTATTAATAAAAATGCCATAAAACGATCCCCTATTTTGTAAACGCTATAACTTTTGCGCAAACCAATCAATAATCGCTTATTGCGATTTTTTTACCAAAAATATGTAGAAGAATACGTATTGGCCTAAACTGAGGGAAAAAATTGTTTTTTTTATATATTTTTGGGGGATATTTATTATAACAAAAAGTAAAATATAATGCGTTTTTTTCAAAATTGTCGCTCTATTTTTGTTTATAGCGCAAAAAAATAAAAACCACAGGGGTGATCAAATACCACCAAAAGAAAGCTCTATTTGTGGGAAAAAAAGGACGTCAATTTTGCTTGGAAGCCACGTCGCATGACCGCACAAGTGTCAGTTAAAGCGACGCAGTGCCGTATTGCAAAAAGTGGTCTGGTCTTTGGCCAGTAAAATGGTCCGGGGCTGAAGTGGTTAATAGAAAATTTCTTTTTTTTGGCTTTATAAATGTCATTATTGATGTAGCAGGTTCTATACACAGTACAGATGTGCCACTTTACAGGCAAACTAAGGGGACCCCCTCCCCAGGCACTATATTTAAAGTACTTTTTCATTTCTATTGTTCTTTCTTATTTTTATTTTTATGGTTTCACTTTAAGCATCAGTAAATCACTGCTTATTCAAAAATGATGTAATTTGCAAACTTTTTTTCATAGATATATGTCCCCTAGGGCAGTACCCAGACCCCTATAACCATCATATGTCCAATTACTTGCATATGAGCCTTCAAAATGGGCACTTTCAATTTTTCCAGTTCGGGTTCCATAGATTTCAATGCGGTTGGTTATTCGGTTACGAACTTTGCAACGTTCGATAGTTCCGCTGAGAACCGAACGGAGGATTGTTCGGCCCATCTCTATAAATAACTAATTTTCAGCCTAAAGTGGTTGTAAACCCTCTCATATACCCAGTATAGTGAATAGCCCCAGATAATATGCAGAGATGTACATAATTTTTATTTGTTTATCTACAGTCTTCTCTTTTGTGCACCCCTTTAAAAGTGCTGATTTTAGATAAAAATCCTTCTGCATTTTTCAGTATCACAGAGGAGGGGTGGAGAGCTGCAGTTAGAGGTCTGAGACACTGTGTGAGAGCTGATTGCAGGAAAGGAACACATCTCCTTCACACACAGCAGGACTGTGTTGTGAATAGATCAGCTGTGTACTGAGCTCCCTCCCTGTCACAAATTTTATCCCATGGGACGGGAAAACGTCTCTAATGTGAATCATGCAGAGGAAAAATGGGAGTGCTTTAAGAGCATATTGAATAAAGGTATTGGCCAGTGCATCCCAAAGGAAAATAAATTTAAAAGAGGTAAAAAAAGTTATGAGTGGCTTAACTCCAATGTAAAAATGCATATAAAGGCAAAGGAGGAGGCCTTTACAAGGTTGAAGGGTCATCATCAGCATTCCAACTTTACAAAGAATGTAATAAGAAATGTAAGGGTGTAATTAGGGTGGTTAAGATAAAACACAAAAGGCACATAGCAGAGGAGAGTAAAAAAAGAAATTCTTTAAGTATATAAATAGTAAGAAGGGAGGTCAGAACATATTGGCCCCATAAAGAATGATGACGGCAATATGGTTACAAAAGATGGAGAGATGGCAAAGGTCTTGAATTTATTCTTCTCCTCAGTCTTCACAAGGGAAACTAGGGGATTCAGTTCGCATTGTGCGCTATATAAGTATTTCATTCATTCATTCAGTAACTAATAGACATGTGCGATTAGTTTCGTACGAATCGTAAATTCGTACGAATTCCCGTAAATTCGTACGAATTTACATAAATTCGTACGAATTTCCCATAAATTCGTACGAATTTCCCGTAAATTCGTACATTCGGGAAGATCCAAAATACGAATTGCTATGTTTCCGAATTTTGTACGAAATACAAAATGTAATTTATGAATTTCGGATCCAAATTCCGTTAGAAAGGAAATGTGACTGGTGTTTTGTTGACCAATCAGAGGTTTTCTTCTGCTGCTGAGTGAGAAAATTGCCTTTTTTAATATGGGAGTGGGAGACTGGTACTGGTAGTCGATGGGAGATTCAGAATCGGACAAAATAAGAATTTTCGTTAATTGCGATTATTCGTTATGATGAAGTTAAAAACCCAGGAAGTCAGTACAGCACAGGAATGGTTGGAGCCCCTCATAATGAGCACAGCACAGGGATAATGGGAGCCCCTCATAATGATAAATTCATCATAGCAAACATTCGCAATTGTTACGAAAAGTTAACGAACTTAACGAAAAATCGTATTTCTTACGAATCCAAATTGAATTTCGGAAACTAATTACGAAATTAATGGCTAATACGAAATGGAATGAAACTAAACACATTTATTGACGGCGTACATGTCTAGTAATCAAGACTACAATGTTTTTCCTCATGACATGACACAGGAAGCACCTTCATGGCTAACAGAGGGTAGAATTAGAAATAAACTTACAAAACTTAACATTAATAAGGAACCGGGACCAGATGGCTTACATGCGAGGGTTCTGAAGGAACTCAGTCAAGCGATTGCCAGACTATTGTTCCTAATTTTTATGAACAGTCTATTGACTGAACTGGTACCAGCTTATTGGAGAAAAGCCAATGTAGCACCAATATTTAAAAAAAGGGCCAAGATATATCCCTGGGAACTATAGACCAGTTAGCCTAACATTAATAGTTTGCAAGCTCTTGGAGGGGATGATAAGGGACTATATACATTTTAGTAATAAAAACATTATTATTAGCAGTAATCAGCATGGATTCATGAAGAATCATTTTTGTTAAAACCAACCTATTAACTTTTTATGAGGAGGTGAGCTGCCATCTAGATAAAAGAAGGCCTGTAGATGTGGTGTATCTGGATTTTGCAAAGGCATTCAATACAAATCCCCATAAAAATGTACTGTACAAATTAAGGTCTGTTGGCATGGACCAAAGGGTGAGTATATGGATTGAAAACTGGCTATGGGGGTGAGTCCAGAGGGTGGTGATAAATCAAGAGTACTTGGAATGCTCTGGTGTAGAAAGCAGGATCCCCCAGAGTTCTGTCCTGGGACCAATCCTATTTAATTTATTAATAAATGATCTAGAGGGATGGGATCAACAGCTCAATCTCCGTTTTTGCGGATGATGCTAAGCTAAGCAGGGCAATATCTTCTACGTAGGATGAAGATCTAAACAAATTATTGGGGTGGGCAACTACAATGGTGTGAAAAAGTGTTTGCCCCCTTCCTCATTTCCTGTTCCTTTGCATGTTTGTCACACTTAAGTGTTTCGGAACATCAAACCAATTTAAACAATAGTCAAGGACAACACAAGTAAACACAAAATGCAATTTGTAAATGAAGGTGTTTATTATTAAAGGTGAAAAAAAATCCAAACCATCATGGCCCTGTGTGAAAAAGTGATTGCCCCCTAAACCTAATAACTGGTTGGGCCACCCTTAGCAGCAACAACTGCAACCAAGCGTTTGCGATAACGTGCAATGAGGCTTTTACAGCGTCCTGGAAGAATTTTGGCCCACTCATCTTTGCAGAATTGTCCTAATTCAGTTACATTAGAGGGTTTTCGAGCATGAACGGCCTTTTTAAGGTCATACCACAACATCTCAATAGGATTCAGGTCAGGACTTTGGCTAGGCCACTCCAAAGTCTTCATTTTGTTTTTCTTCAGCCATTCGGTGGTGGACTTGCTGGTGTGTTTAGGATCATTGTCCTGCTGCAGAACCCAAGTTCGTTTCAGCTTGAGTACACGAACAGATGGTCGGACATTCTCCTTCAGGATCTCTTGGTAGACAGCAGAATTCATAGTTCCTTTTATCACGGCAAGTCTTCCAGGTCCTGAAGCAGCAAAACAGCCCCAGACCATCACACTACCACCACCATATTTTACTGTTGGTATAATGTTCTTTTTATGAAATGCAGTGTTCCTTCTACGCCAGATATACTTGGACACACACCTTCCAAAGAGTACCACTTTTGTCTCATCGGTCCACAGAATGTTGTCCCAAAAGTCTTGGGGATCATCAAGATGTATTGTGGAGAAATTGAGACGAGCTTTGATGTTCTTTTTGCTCAGCAGTGGTTTTCTCCTTGGAACTCTGCCATGCAGGCCATTTTTGCCCAGTCTTTTCCTGATGGTGGAGGCATGAACGCTGACCTTAACTGAGGCAAGTGAGGCCTGCAGTTCCTTGGACGTTGTTGTGGGGTCTTTTGTGACCTCTTGGATGAGTCGTCGCTGCGCTCTTGGGGTAATTTTGGGCGGCCGGCCACTCCTGGGAAGGTTCACCACTGTTCCATGTCTTCGCCATTTGTGGATAATGGCTCTCACTGTGGTTCGCTGGATTCCCAAAGCTTTGGAAATGGCTTTATAACCCTTTCCAGACTGATAGATCTCAATTACTTTCTTTCTCAATTGTTCCTGAATTTCTTTGGGTCTCGGCATGATGTGTAGCTTTTAAGGATCTTCTGGTGGACCTTACTGTGTCAAGAAGCTCCTATTTAAGTGATGCCTTGATTGTGAACAGGTGTGGCAATAATCAGGCCTGGGTGTGGCTAGAGAAATTGAACTCAGGTGTGGACAACCACAGTTATAGTATGTTTTAACAAGGGGGGCAATCACTTTTTCACACAGGGCCATGATGGTTTGGATTTTTTTTCACCTTTAATAATAAACACCTTCATTTACAAATTGCATTTTGTGTTTACTTGTGTTGTCCTTGACTATTGTTTAAATTGGTTTGATGTTCCGAAACACTTAAGTGTGACAAACATGCAAAGGAACAGGAAATGAGGAAGGGGGCAAACACTTTTTCACACCACTGTACATAGCAAACAAGGTTTAATGTTGAAAAATGTAAAAGAATGCATTTCGGTGCCAAAAATATGAATGCAATCTATTCACTAGGGGGAGAACCACTTGGAGAATCTAGGATGGAAAAGGACCGGGGGTCTTAGTAGATGACAGGCTCAGCAATGGCATGCAATGCAAGCAAAGCCAACATTGGCAATAATATTGAATATTGAACAGAATATTGGCAAGCATTAAAAAGGGGATTCACTCCAGAGATAAAATGATAATTCTCCCATTCTACAAGACTCTGGTCCGGCCGTACCTGGAGTATGCCATCCAGATCTGGCCACCAGTCCTCAGAAGGGATGCGCCGGAACTGGAGAGGGTCCAGAGAAGGGCAAAATAGCTGAAAAAGGGACTGGAGGATCTCATCTATGGTGAAAGACTGCTAGCACTGAACGTATTCTCTCTAATAAAGAGACGTTTGAGAGGGAATATGATATCATTGTACAAATACTGTATTGGTGACCACACAATAGGGATAAAACTATTTTGTGCAAGGGAATTTAACCACTTTCAGACCGGACCATTTTGCTGGTAAATGACCAGAGGTCTTTTTACACTTTGGCACTGCGCTGCTTTAACTGGTAATTGCGCGGTCATGCAATGTTGTACCCAAACAAAATTTGCGTCCTTTTCTTCCCACAAATAGAGCTTTCTTTTGATGGTATTTGATTGCCTCTGCGATTTTTATTTTTTGCGATATAAACGTAAAAAGACCGCAAATTTTGAAAAAAAATGATATTTTCTACTTTTTGTTATTAGAAAAATCCAATAAACTCAATTTTAGTCATACATTTAGGCCAAAATGTATTCAGCCACATGTCTTTGGTAAAAAAAAAGTCAATAATTGTATATTTATTGGTTTGCGCAAAAGTTGTCACATCTACAAACTAAGGTACGTTTTCTGGAATTTACGCAGCTTTTAGTTTACGACTGCCTATCTCATTTCTTGAGGTGCTAAAATGGCAGGGCAGTACAAAACCCCCCCAAATGACCCCATTTTGGAAAGTAGACCCCCTAAGGAAATTGATAAGAGGCATGTTGAGCCCATTGAATATTTTATTTTTTTGCCTCAAGCGATTGAATAATGACAAAAAAAAAAATTTTTTTTTTTTTTTACACAAAGTTGTCACTAAATGATATATTGCTCACACATGCTATGGGCGTATGTGAAATGACACCCCAAAATAAATTCTGCTGCTTCTCCTGAGTATGGGGATACCACATATGTGGGACTTTTTGGGAGCCTAGCCGCGTACGGGGCCCCGAAAACCAAGCACCGCCTTCAGGCTTTCTAAGGGCGTAAATTTTTGAGTTCACTTCTCACTACCTATTACAGTTTTGAAGGCCATAAAATGCCAAGATGGCACAAAACCCCCACAAATGACCCCATTTTAGAAAGTAGACACCCCAAGCTATTTGCTGAGAGGCATGTTGAGTTCATGGAATATTTTATATTTTGCCACAAGTTGCGGGAAAATTACAAACTTTTTTTTTTTTTTTTTTTTTTTAACAAAGTTGTCACTAAATGATATATTGCTCATGCATGCCATGGGCATATGTGAAATGACACCCCAAAATAAATTCTGCTGCTTCTCCTGAGTACGGGGATACCACATATGTGGGACTTTTTGGGAGCCTAGTCGCGTACGGGGCCCCGAAAACCAAGCACCGCCTTCAGGCTTTCTAAGGGCGTAATTTTTTGATTTCACTCCTCACTACCTATTACAGTTTTGAAGGCCATAAAATGCCAAGATGGCACAAAACCCCCACAAATGACCCCATTTTAGAAAGTAGACACCCCAAGCTATTTGCTGAGAGGCATGTTGAGTCCATGGAATATTTTATATTTTGCCACAAGTTGCGGGAAAATTACAAACTTTTTTTTTTTTTTTTTTTTTTCACAAAGTTGTCACTAAATGATATATTGCTCACGCATGCCATGGGCATATGTGAAATGACACCCCAAAATAAATTCTGCTGCTTCTCCTGAGTATGGGGATACCACATATGTGGGACTTTTTGGGAGCCTAGCCGCGTACGGGGCCCCGAAAACCAAGCACCGCCTTCAGGCTTTCTAAGGGCGTTACAGTTTTGAAGGCCATAAAATGCCAAGATGGCACAAACCCCCCCCAAATGACCCCATTTTGGAAAGTAGACACCCCTAAATTTAGGGGTACACTAGTGAGACTAGGTAATAAATGGCGGGTGCCCTGAAACTATAAAAAAATAACTAACCAACCAGCGTCACCTGTAACAGTTATATGGTGATCACTGGTGAAAGGGTTAACTAGGGGGCAATCAGGGGGCTTTATGCGGTAGTATATGGGGGTCCCTGGCGCTATAAAAAGCTGCAGCGAACCTAAATACCTACCTGCCTAACTAGCGTCACCTGTGACACTAATACAGCGATCAGAAAAACGATCGCTTATTAGGCTGGGTTCACACTGGAGCGATGCGGGAACGCCACGAATGCGCGGCGGGTTCCCGCATCGCATGCCTCCCGGCGGCAGTTCACACTGCCCTATGCGAACTGCTGGGAGTGTCAGTGAAATGTTACTGACACCCCCAGATCAGTTCGCATATCGCAGTGCGATCTGCAAACTCGGATCGCATGGTGTGAACACCCATGCGATCCGATTCTGCTGCGGGCCAAAAAAAGGGTCCCGTGCGAATTTGCGGCGGGTGCGGCGGGTGCGGCGAATGGCTGAACTCGAATCGCACAGAGATCGGATGTGATTTGCACTGCAGTGCGGTGCGAATCACATCCGTTCTCATAAACCGCTGCAATGTGAACCCAGCCTTAGTGACACTGGCGACGGGGGGTGATCACGGGGTTAAACCTTTATTGGGGGGGTTAGGGGGGTACCTTATAACTAAAGGGGGCTAACCCTAACTGCCCTAACAGTTATTAGTCACAAATGACACCCGCCGGGTGATCAGGGGGTTAAACCTTTATTAGGTAATAAATGGCGGGTGCCCTGAAACTATAAAAAAATAACTAACCAACCAGCGTCACCTGTAACAGTTATATGGTGATCACTGGTGAAAGGGTTAACTAGGGGGCAATCAGGGGGCTTTATGCGGTAGTATATGGGGGTCCCTGGCGCTATAAAAAGCTGCGGCGAACCTAAATACCTACCTGCCTAACTAGCGTCACCTGTGACACTAATACGGCGATCAGAAAAATGATCGCTTATTAGGCTGGGTTCACACTGGAGCGATGCGGAAACGCCGCGAATCCGCGGCGGGTTCCCGCATCGCATGCCTCCCGGCGGCAGTTCACACTGCCCTATGCGAACTGCTGGGAGTGTCAGTGAAATGTTACTGACACCCCCAGATCAGTTCGCATATCGCAGTGCGATCTGCAAACTCGGATCGCATGGTGTGAACACCCATGCGATCCGATTCTGCTGCGGGCCAAAAAAAGGGTCCCGTGCGAATTTGCGGCGGGTGCGGCGGGTGTGGCGGGTGCGGCGGGTGCGGCGAATGGCTGAACTCGAATCGCACAGAGATCGGATGTGATTTGCACTGCAGTGCGGTGCGAATCACATTCGTTCTCATAAACCGCTGCAATGTGAACCCAGCCTTAGTGACACTGGCGACGGGGGGTGATCACGGGGTTAAACCTTTATTGGGGGGGTTAGGGGGGTACATTAGAACTAAAGGGGGCTAACTCTAACTGCCCTAACAGTTATTACAGTCACAAATGACACCAATGCAAAAAAAAAAAAAAAAAAAAAAAAAAATGACATTGGTGTCACTGTGACTGGGGGGCAGGGGTAATTGGGGGGGTGATCGGGGGGTAAAGGGGGGGTGTGAGTGTGCCTGGCATGTTCTACTGTGTGTGTGAGTGTTGGTGCAACTTACTGATCCGTTCTCCTCCGTGTCGGAACGAAAAATACCGACACGGAGGAGAGAATACATCACTTCCTCTCCTGTGTTTACATTACAGGAGAGGAAGTGATGTCACCGGGGATTTCTATTCGTCGGGAGCGATCGCGAGGGGGTGGCCATGAATGAATGGCCGTCCCCTCGTCCGGGATCGCTCCCGTACGAATTCCGACCGCCGCAGGCACCGGGCGGGGGCCCGATCGGGCCCCCGACCCGCGGGAGGCAAGGGACGTACATGTATGTCCTTATGCCTGCCCGTGCCATTGTACCGACGTACATCGGCGTGCGGCGGTCGGCAACTGGTTAAAAAAGCACACGGCCATTCACAAAAATGTAGAAGAGAAGTGGTTTAACCTTAAACTGTGTAAAGTGTTCTTTACTGTTAGAGTGGTAAGGATGTGGAATTCTCTTCCACAAGCAGTGGTTTCAGCGGGGAGCATCGATAATTTCAAAAAACGGTTAGATAGGCACCTTAACGACCACAACATACATTGATATACAATGTAATATAAACAAAAAAGCACACATACAGGTTGGACTTGATGGACTTGTGTCTTTTTCCAACCTCACCAACTATGTAACTATGTAACAGAATGTTAAGGAAACTGTAAATCCCATATAAAACTGTATTCTATTTTGTATGTTTGCCTATATTTTGCACACTGCACTCATTGTGCACAAGGCACTAATAATGTTTTCATTACTTATCTGCATTCTGCCGAGTCCTGATTAGAATTAATCTGCCTATGTTACCCCCCTTATTAACATACAAGTACAATTGTAATATTAATGTGATACCTACGTAATCATGTGTATAAAAACCTTAAATTGCGTCAAATAAAGCAGAAAAGTTATTTTGGAAAGATGCTGAGTGTATCTTTTGTGTCTGTTCCCTACTGCAGTAGTTATTATTAATGTGGAACCACTAATCAATATGAGAATAGGCGTTGCCTATCTACAACATTTCCAGAACAGTTGGCAAGCTTTGCCTAGGAGGGGTTTTACAGGTGACCCTGAGAATCCGAAACAAGGAGCTTGAGATGATCTGGGAATTTCTGATAATCAGCTGGCTGAGGTAAGCCCTTCACTTACATTTGAGTTATCAGACTTCCTTGATCGGTAATGCATTTTTGGGACAAAGGGTACCTATTTAACTCCCGTTAATCAAACTATTGATTGGTGGTTATATGTTATGTCATCACTGTCTACTGTCCATCAGAGTGTTATAGAAAAGAAAATGAAGAATAGTGCTGTTAACAGGTCATATGAAGCACACATCTGCTGTAATAGTAGTTTAGAGGCAAAAGGGTATAGGCACAAGCAGAGAAGAGAAAAATACTGGTCAGTCATCATGGGCATTAAATTAAGTAAGGCAATTAAGGGTAAGAGACCCTCAAACACGCCCAGCTCCAGAAAAGCGCTAGAAAATTTATGATTTGAAAGTGCGGTTCCGTCTATTCTGAGCCCTTAAAATAAATGATTAAAGTGGACAGGGATCCACAATGGGTAATAGGGGTTTTTAGAGGGGTTTTTAACTAGGCGATGGGGGGGGGGGTCCAGAGGTAGAGATGGTCAGCGCAGAACATATTCCAGAGGGTAGTATTGGGGGAATTAGTGGTAGGTTGACTAAAGTATATAAACCCAAGGCAAGTATAGTAGCAAGTCCTAGTTGCAATCTCGAAATACCCAACAAGAGGATAATATGCCTATATATCAAGAATAATGTACGAGTGAATGTGAGTGATGACATCACTAAGGGAGCTAGGGAGGAGGTGGAATCCTTATGGGTAGAGCTCCGAAGGGATGAATCTAAGGGGAAAATAATACTAGGAGTATGCTATAGGCCCCATAACCTGAGGGAAGAAGGGGAGACAGATTTCCTATCACAATTTGGATTAGCAGCAAGAATGGGAAGTGTTATCATAATGGGAGACTTTAACTATCCAGACTGGGCGGAGGGAACGGCACATTCATCTAAGGCTCATCAGTTCCTAAATGTCTTGGCAGGACAATTTTATTGGTCAGATGGTATATGCACCAACTAGAAATAAAGCGTTACTGGATCTACTGATTACCAACAATACAGACCTGATCACAGATGTGGATATACGGGGCAATTTAGGTATCACAATCATAGGTCAATTGGCTTCAGTATAAATCACACAAATAGGAAACATAAGGGGAATACCATAACACTGAATTTCAAAAGAGACAACTTCCCTAAACTATGAGCCTTGCTAGAAGGCATAAATTGGGATGAAATCTTAAGAACACAGAGGAGAGATGGGTTTGCTTTAAGAGCATATTAAATAAGGGCATTAGCCAATTCATCTCATTGAGTAATAAATTTAAAAGAGCGAACAAAAGTCCTGGATGGCTGAACGCCAATGTAAAAGTGTATATAAAAGCAAAGGAGAAGGCCTTCAAAAAAACACAAGGTTGAGGGATCATCATCAGCATTCAGACATTACAAAGAATGCAACAAGAAATGTAAGGGTGCAATAAGGACAGCTAATGCCGCGTACACACGACTGGACTTTTCGAGGGACTAGGTCCGACAGACTTTCGACGGAGTTCTGACAGAGTTCTGACGGACTTTCCGAATGAACGGACTTGGCCACACACAATCACACCAAAGTCCGACGGATTCGAACGTGATGACTAGAATAAGGAAGTTCATAGCCAGTAGCCAATAGCTGCCCTCACGTCGGTTTTTGACCGTCAGACTAGCATACACACGAGCGGATTTCTCGGTAGGAACTGGGTCCGGCGGAGTTCTGGCAGAAAAATTTGAAACATGTTCCATTTCTAAAGTCTGTCAGACTTTTGCAAATCAAAAGTCCTCTGCAGCCCACACACGATCGAATGGTCTGCCGGAATCGTTCCGTCGAAACGTTGATGTTGAAAAGTCCGGTCGTGTGTACGCGGCATTAGATACAACATGAAAGACACATAGCGGAGTAGAGCAAAAAAAATCCCCAAAAATTCTTTAAGTATGTAAACAGTAAAAAAGGGAGGACAGACCATATTGGCCCCATAAAGAATGAGGAAGGACATGTGGTTACAAAGGATGGGGAGATGGCGAAGGTATTGAATTTATTCTTCTCCTCAGTCTTCACAAGGGAATCGGGGGGCTTCAGTAACCAAAACTGCAGTGTTCATCCTCATGACACATTACAGGAAGCACCTCCATGGTTAACAGAGGACAGCATTAAAATTAAACTTGGGAAACTTAACATTAATAAATCACTGGGATCAGATGGCTTGCACCCTAGGGTATTTAGTCAAGTAATTGCCAGACCATTGTTCCTAATTTTTACTGATAGTCTACTGACTGGGATGGTACCAGCTGATTGGAGAAAAGCCAATGTAGCACCAATATTTAACCACTTCAATACCGGGCACTTATACAGCTTCCTGCCCAGACGAATTTTGAGCTTTCAGTGCTGTCACACTTTGAATGACAATTGCACGGTCATGCTACACTGTACCCAAACAAATTTTTTTATCATTTTGTTCCCACAAATAGAGATTTCTGTTGGTGGTATTTGATCGCCTCTGGGATTTTTATTTTCTGCTAAACAAATAAAAAAAGACCGAAAATTTTGAAAAAAATATGTTTTTTTTTGTTTCAGTTACAAAACTTTGTAAATAAGTAAGTTTTCTCCTTCACTGATGGGCACTGATGGGGCTGCAGTGACGGGCACTGATAAGGCGGCACTGATGGGCACCGATGATGTGGCACCAATGAAGTGGCAGTGATAGGTGGCACTGATAGGCACTGATAGGTGGCACTCATATGCGACACAGATAGGCACTGATAGGTGGCACAGATGGGCACTGATAGGTGGCACAAATAGTCACTGATAGGTGGCATGGATTGGCATGGATAGGCAGCATGGATGGGTATGGATAGGCGGCACAGATGGGCTTGGATAGGCGGCATGGATGAGCATGGATGGGCACTGATAGGAGGCATGGATGGGCACTGATAAGCGGCATGGATGGGCACTGATAGGTGGCATTGTAGTGTACAGTACTGTACGGATGGATGCCAATCAGTGATGCCCATTGTGGGCACTGATTGGCATCCATTGTGGGCACTGACTGGCATCCTTGGTGGTCTATTGTGGCATACCTAGTGCTGGGCATCCCTGGTGGTCTTGTGGTATTTTTGGTGGTCCAGTGTGGGCATCCTCGGGGGGGCTGTACTGATAATCTATCAGCACAGACCCCCCTGTCAGAGGAGGAGCCGATCGGCTCTCCTCTACTCGCATCTGACAGATGTGAGTGAGGAAAAGCCGATCAACAGCTCTTCCTATTTACACTGTGATCAGCCGTGATTGGACACATCAGATCACATGGTAAAGAGTCTCCATCAGAAACTCTTTACCGAGATCATAGTTGCGGTGCGTCAGACTGACACACCGCAACAACGATCGCTGTGATGCGTGCCCCCAGGGGCATGCAGCGGCTTAATATCCTGAGGACGTCATATGACGTACGGTCAGGATATTGAAACCACTTTGCCACCGTCATTTTACAAGTGGTTAAAAAGGGCCCAAAATACATCCCTGGGAATTACAGACCAGTTAACCTAACATCAATACTATGTAAACTCAGTCATCTCATTGTCTGTATTGGAGGAGGCTGGAGACAAAGAAAATCCATGTGTAAGAGTAATCTTGTGGGGATTAGCTGCTGTGAGACCAGTGCAGGACACACTCCATGAAGGCCCAGATATTTTATTTTTGTAGATTTGATCCTGGTTTTACACTGAGGATAGCAATGCCATCCCATACTGAGTATGCAGTTATCACCCAGAAGGACGCTCTGTATTCCTAGTCATTGGATCCTTCTTCCCCGACTCAAGAAGCAGAGCTCCATGCTTTAGCAAAGCCTGGGAGTTACCAAAAGAGTATATATTTATATAGATAGGACATATTTAGAGAGCTTTTGGTTCCATTTAAAGGGCCAGAAGTTTGTTTTTACATCAGCAGGTAAACCAATCAGGCTTGCTTAGTTAATTGATTGGCTGTCTTCAGCCTTCCAGCTTCTTGCTGAGGTAGCCATACTAACATTAAAACTCACACATTGGAAACAGACCAGGCACCTAAGGCTGCTGCATTACAGCCCTGGACACTTGCTGGGTCTATGCAACTAACAGATTCCACCCTAGTTCTGGCCCAGTAGAGCTGGGATTAATATTTAAACTTTAAGGACCCCAGAACGAGAAGAAAAAGGTGATCTTTTATGTCTGCCAGCCACTCTTTCTCCCTCCAACTTGACACATGGACCATGCCATCAGTTGCAAGCATTTATGGCTGCTTTAGTAAATGAGCATAGGATAGCACCAGGGATCACCACAGTTGTTTTTATAATATACCACTTCTTGTTTTACCTGTTACCAAAAGGTGTTAACAAAAGCTGAACATCCCTTCCAGAGATTGCAAAAAATATATCCAGATGTCAAGATCTTACGATTATGCATTTTGTCTGCATGGACATGTTTTCTGGATGGCCAGCGTGCTATCAGAAGTAGTTTGTAAGTATAGAGTCCCAGAATCTACAGAAAGTAGCAGAGGAACTATTTTTATGGTAGAGTCCTTACTAGAAGTTTTGAGGTTTTATTTTATACCCCCTACCATCTACAATGTAATGAAAAAGTAAAGTAACTAAGGGTTTAGGCAGAAACTAGAGAACTATGGTCTGAATTTCTTCATATATTTATTAGGCCCCTAAGGGGTTATTTGATTCTCTCCCTATGAGATTTTGTTTGGGAGTGTGTCACACACTTGCTTATATTTTGTCTCAGCAGCTGTAGTGTACTCAGATCTCAAAGAGAATGTTACTGATCTCTGAAGGTTTTTGGCAAACTAATTTATGTGTTTTCTTCCCAATTCAAGATCCTAACAGTTTGGAAGGCTCTCATGAACTAAATCCAGGTGACTTGTGGATTGTTAAGAGACATCTATTTTCTAAGGAAATGTTTGGAGAGACAATATATTCATGTACAGTTTGCAAAACTTGAAGGATAAGTCACCCGGATCCACAACAGACACTGGAAAAATTACTAAATGAATGAATCTCTGTGTTTGATTTGTTTTTCTCTTGGAATCACAGTCTGGTGTGCTATTTATTCAAATGCTTTAATTGTAAGGGATATAAATATATTTAATGTGATTTGAAGTAGAAGTAGTTTAGCCATGTTGAAGTCATATTGTCTTTTATACGTCTTCCATTTTTTGTAGGATTGTCTATGCTTAACTCTGCTAATAATCAGCATGTTCACAATTGAGCTAAAAGGCCATTGTGACCACAAGAGTGAACAATTAATTTATCTGTAAATATTTTTTATCAAACATTTGTTTTATGTAAGCTTTAGTGACAATGAAATGTCATTTTTGTAATAATATAGCTGCTCTCAGCTATTATTTTCTCCACAATGGAGTTTGCGTCTTTGGCTTGGACTACCTCCACCTAAATGTAGGGAGGTTCCAGGTTAAGGGGATAGCAGTTTTGATCAGCGTTTAAAATGTAAAATATTGATCAATAGAGAGGAGTATGTTAAGGAAATTGTAAATTTTGCATAAAATTGTATTCTATTTTGTATGTTTGCCTATGTATTGCATGCTGCACTCATTGTGCACAAGGCACTAATAATGTTTTCATTACATAGTGACATTCTTTCGAGCCCTGATTAGAATTAGCCTGCCTATGTTACGCAAATATGCTGAGTGTATCTTTTGTTTCTGTTCCCTACTGCAGTAGTTGTTATTAATTTGGAACTACTAATCAATATGAGAATAGGAGTTGCCTATCTATAACATTTCCAGAAAACAGAGGAATGAATTATCAGAAAGAAACAAAATTTGGAGAGCTTTGGAGAGAGACAAGTAAACACTACAGGTAAATGTGATTTGCTCAGATTTCATGACTGAGGTTTACAACCACTTTAAGGATGATGGAAATACTCCTGACACTTCTTACTGTTTCTTCTTTTTTTTCACAGGCACGGCACTTACAAGGTTATAGATATGCACAAAAAGGTAATGGGTATAGTACATGGTTTAAAGATAAGAGATGCACTGTTAGCTACCAGGAATTCAAAAATAAGAACCAGGACATGAGAATGTGTCATTTTATTAACTCAGGCAATCACATGTTGGTGCGACATGGTGGTTTAGTTAATCACAATCTTCATTGTTTAAGGCACTATGAGCACCAGCAGCATGATTGTGGGGAATCCAGGAAGGTGGGAGGGATGGACCAATTTGTTATCAAAATGATGCAGGAAAATACAAGCTAGATATTATCAATCTTTCTTCATATGTTCTTTCTATAGTAGAAAGAGACATTCTGGCACTAGTATTTGTATCAAAACACTGACCAATTTGAAACTATAAAGGACCTTAACCTGTTTTTAAGGAATCTAACACTGAAAATCATGCAGGAGTGAAGAAAAAAGAGATAATTCTCTTTGGAGGATTTGATACATGGAACTTGGAATGATTTGACGAGACAAAATTTATGGATCCGGTGAAATTGTGAATATGGAAAAAATGTTCCAGCATCAGGAGAATACCTTGTCTTTGGTAACCACATCCCAGTTTAGAGTAAAAGAAGAAAAAAATGCCTTGGGAAATGGAACTTTAAAAGTGACCAATACACAAAATAATGTAAATATATATACAGTGCCTTGCGAAAGTATTCGGCCCCCTTTAACTTTTCAACCTTTTGCCACATTTCAGGCTTCAAACATAAAGATATAAAATTTTTATTTTTTGTGAAGAATCACCAACAAGTGGGACACAATTGTGAAGTGGAACGAAATCTATTGGATTTTTGAAACTTTTTTAACTAATAAAAAATGAAAAGTGGGGCGTGCAAAATTATTTGGCCCCCTTGCGTTAATACTTTGTAGAGCCACCTTTTGCTGCGATTACAGCTGCAAGTCGCTTGGGGTATGTCTCTATCAGTTTTGCACATCGAGAGACTGAAATTCTTGCCCATTCTTCCTTGCAAAACAGCTCGAGCTCAGTGAGGTTGGATGGAGAGCGTTTGTGAACAGAAGTTTTCAGCTCTTTCCACAGATTCTCGATTGGATTCAGGTCTGGACTTTGACTTGGCCATTCTAACACCTGGATACGTTTATTTGTGAACCATTCCTTTGTAGATTTTGCTGTATGTTTGGGATCATTGTCTTGTTGGAAGATAAATCTCCGTCCCAGTTTCAGGTCTTTTGCAGACTCCAACAGGTTTTCATCCAGAATGGTCCTGTATTTGGCTGCATCCATCTTCCCCTCAATTTTAACCATCTTCCCTGTCCCTGCTGAAGAAAAGCAGGCCCAAACCATGATGCTGCCACCACGATGTTTGACAGTTGGGATGGTGTGTTGAGGGTGATGAGCTGTGTTGCTTTTACGCCAAACATATCGTTTTGCATTGTGGGCAAAAAGTTCGATTTTGGTTTCATCTGACCAGAGCACCTTCTTCCACATGTTTGGTGTGTCTCCCAGGTGGCTTGTGGCAAACTTTAGATGAGACTTTTTATGGATATCTTTGAGAAATGGCTTTCTTCTTGCCACTGTTCCATAAAGGCCAGATTTGTGCAGTGTACGACTGATTGTTGTCCTATGGACAGACTCTCCCACCTCAACTGTAGTTCTCTGCAGTTCATCCAGAGTGATCATGGGCCTCTTGGCTGCATCTCTGATCAGTCTTCTCCTTGTCTGAGCTGAAAGTTTAGCGAGACGGCCAGGTCTTGATAGATTTTCAGTGGTCTGATACTCCTTCCATTTCAAAATGATCGCTTGCACAGTGCTCCTTGGGATGTTTAAAGCTTGGGAAATCTTTTTGTATCCAAATCCGGCTTTAAACTTCTCCACAACAGTATTACGGACCTGCCTGGTGTGTTCCTTGGTCTTCATGATGCTCTCTGCGCTTTCAACAGAACCCTGAGACTATCACAGAGCAGGTGCATTTATACAGAGACTTGTGGATTCTATTTATCACCATCAGTCATTTAGGACAACATTGGATCATTCAGAGATCCTCGCTGAACTTCTGGAGTGAGTTTGCTGCACTGAAAGTAAAGGGACCGAATAATTTTGCACGCACCACTTTTCTGTTTTTTATTTGCTAAAAAAGTTTAAAATATCCAATAGATTTCGTTCCACTTCACAATTGTGTCCCACTTGTTGGTGATTCTTCACAAAAAATAACATTTTTATATCTTTATGTTTGAAGCCTGAAATGTGGCAAAAGGTTGAAAAGTTCAAGGTGGCAGAATACTTTCGCAAGGCACTGTATATATATATATATATATATATATTTTTACTGTATGAATTTAAACATGATTAAAAATTATCACAATGGACATAGAATTATGAAATACACAATTGATACAGACATTGATTACATCTCCGATGAGCCCGATGTTTCTGGCTAGATGCCTTTCTTCAGAGTTTTTTTACAAACAGAGCACAAATGTCTATTGAGAAAACATATATGTAATTAAAAAGACAGTAATCACAGGTTGAAACAAAAACTGCAGGCAAATATTGATGGAAATACCAAGTACATACTAGCAGTATCAATTGTTTGTATGAAATGAGTAAAAAATGAAGAGACCTAAAGAGGCCCCCCCAGAAAGACAGAGAGACTGGATGGATAGGTCTTGAACACCAGAAACCTCACAGGCAAAGGTGATATTTCAGCGAGGGTCCAAGTAATGATCACATGTATGACATCAGACCTGGTACAATCTAGGTGGGCAAAAATAGCACAGTAATAGCTCATATGTCTCCTATTTATACCAGATGGGTGTGCATTAGCGTATGCATATAGGAATAAAGTATACACACCAAGAGAATAAATACTCATCACATACCCACAGGTATCCCCAAAAAGCAGGTACCACAAAGTAGGTTTTCATCATGCTTGGATGATGGCAAACAGGCTGAACCTATAGTGTTGCAATCTCATGATCAGTTACAAAGTGTAAGGAATTTCAAAGAAAATCTATAACTTTTCCTTCATTGTATATGAACCCTAATATTGTGGCATTTGGTCAACAAGTTACTGAAGAGATAGAGAAATTGTCAAGTGTTAATACACAAGTATGAAATCTAACCACAGTTCACTCCAAAGCCTTATCTGTTTTACAACATAACTATAATATTATTAAGTCTTTTGATATGGTGGGAAACATTGTTATCCTTAATAACGCATGATATTAGCTTAACCACTTAAGCCCCGGACCATTTTGCTGGTCAAAGACCAGACCACTTTTTGCGATTCGGCACTGCGTCGCTTTAACTGACAATTGCGCGAGATGGCTCCCAAACAAAATTGGCATCCTTTTTTTCTCACATATAGAGCTTTCTTTGGTGGTATTTGATCACCCCTGTGGTTTTTTTTTTTTGCGCTATAAACAAAAATAGAGCGACAATTTTGAAAAAAACGCATTATTTTTTACTTTTTGTTATAATAAATATCCCCCAAAAATATATAAAAAAACATTTTTTCCCTCAGTTTAGGCCGATACGAATTCTTCTACATATTTTTGGTAAAAAAAAATCGCAATAAGTGATTATTGATTGGTTTGCGCAAAAGTTATAGCGTTTACAAAATAGGGAATAGTTTTATGGCATTTTTATTAATAATTTTTTTTTTTACTAGTAATGGCGGCGATCAGCAATTTTTATTGTGACTGGGACATTATGGCGGACACATCGGGCATTTTTGACACATTTTTGGGACCATTGTCATTTATACAGCAATCACTGCTATATAAATGCAGTGATTCCTGTGTAAATGGCACTGGCAGTGAAGGGGTTAACCAGTGGGTGGCAGTGTAGGGGTTAAGTGTTCCTAGGGGTCTGTTACTAACTGTGGGGGCTGGGCTTTCATTTCGTGAACACTGATCTCTGCCCCAATCACATAGAGCAGAGAGCAGCGTCACTAGTTGCTAGGCAGAATTCGGAAATGCTGTTTACAACAGCATTTCTCCGTTCAGCCGCCCATGAGACGATCACGGGTATGCCGGCGGCGATCGAGTCCGCGGGACCCGCGACCGGACTCACGGGGGTCCTGACCGGCGCGCTTACGATGGCAGGGCGGCAAAAAAGCTGGACGTACCTGTACACCAATATGCCTGCCCGTGCCATTCTGCTGACTTACATCGGTGTCAGGAACCGGTTAAGGGGTTGATTTAAAACTGGTGCAGCTGTGTATGGTAGCCAACCAGCTTTTAACTTCAGCTTGTTCAATTAAGCTTTGACAAAATATCTGGAAAATGATTGGTTTCTATGCAAAGCTGCACACCAGATTTCTCACTCTCAGGTAAAATAACTCTGATGCGTTTGTATTAAAAAAAAAAATACATTCATGCATTTCATTTCAATATATTTTAAAAGAAAAGGAAATGGTAACTTTTATTGTTGACCACTCTATAATACCTATGCGTTGTTTAACACACACAAAAGTATTGAACACTTTCTCTGTAAACCTATGGTGCCAGTCATTGGGTGCTTGATGGAAGATGTAAGCTTCTATACGAGTTTGGAGACATTCACCATTGCTGGTTTTTGTTGGAGTTGAGCTTTCTTTCCGTCCATTCCACCGGGGTCCTGGAGTAACAGGCATCTTGGGGACGATACGGATCATTCCTCCTATGACCAGAGGACCTCCAGTAATCTCAACGGCTGACAGACCTGCGGAGATCCACCCATCTTTATATGCTCATATGACCTCATGGTTCTGGTAAGAGTACCCATCTTGTTTATTTTCGTCGAGAATCCACTGTTTCAAGATGTATTTATGAGCACCTTCCAGCGTTGATTTTATGTGATTTATCACTATTCTTGTCCTGTGAGGACTCTAAAGACTTTTTGTATTCACTGAATATTTGGACTTTTATTTATATTTTTTCTCTCCTTTTTCACTATTTGTCACATGTGCTTTTCATGTGCTTTTCACAGCCTTTTTTAGCGCTACATTTTATTGTTGGAAGATGTAAGCAGCATGTTGATTGACACACATCCAAGACCCCATGTGAGTTGCTTACCATCTTACACCAAGGACACTATACATTACATACACTAGTTAAACACCTACATGTCCCTACAGAGAAATGGCTTTTGACCCTGAACATTGAGACACTGTACCACATTCCACATTAAAAGGATTTCAAAAAGTAAAAAATATTTGTCACAAAGAGGTCATGCCTCGCTTTGAGATTTTGGTGTTTACATGTTTAAAACAGTTTTTTTTTTTTGCTAGAAAATTACTTAGAACCCCCAAATATTATATATTGTTTTTTTCTAACACCCTAGAGAATAAATGGCGGTCATTGCAATACTTGTTTTCACACTGTATTTGCGCAGCAGTCTTACAAGTGTGTTTTTTTTTATATTGTGAAAGATAATGTTACGCCAAGTAAATTGATACTCAACATGTCACGCTTCAAAATTGCACCTGCTTGTGGAATGACATCAAACGTTTACCCTTAAAAATCTCCATAGGCGACGTTTAAAAAATTCTACAGGTTGCATGTTTTGAGTTACAGAGGAGGTCTAGAGCTAGAATTATTGCTCTCACTCTAACAATCGTGGCGATACCTCACATATGTGGTTCGACCACCATTTTCATATGCAGGAGCTACTCACATATGCGTTTGCTTCTGCGCACTAGCTTGTCAGGACAGATCACTTTAAAAAAAAATTATTATTATTTATTTTACTTAATTTTATTTATTTTTTCAATGATTTTTAAAAGAAAAATTTGGTCACTTTTATTCCTATTACAAGGAATGTAAACATCCCTTGTAATAGAAAAAAGCATGGCATGTCCTCTTAAATATGAGATCTGGGGTCAAAAAGTCCTCAGATCTCATATTTCGACTAAAATGCAATAAAAATAATGTTGAGATTTGAAAAAATTATTTTGAAAAAATGTGCCTTTAAGATCTATCTACGGAAGTGACGTTTTGACATTGCTTCCGCCCTGCTATGGTATGGAGAGGGTGGGGGCCATCTTAGCTTCACTCATCTCCATTCCCAGGCACAGACAGGTCCTGAAAAGATGGATATCTCGGTTGTGGCAGCAGCTGCTGTCTTTACCGAGATATCCATCTTCAAAGTGTCGATGTATATGTACAGGAGCTGGTTGGCAAGTGGTAGATGAGACAAAGCATGTTAAAAAAGGTGGTGGACAAAGATGGGAGAAATTGGGATTTTTTGCTGCTGTACCTCATGTTTGCTATACGCGAGGTACCTCAGGCCTCTACAGGTTATTCCCCATTTGAACTACTCTATGGTAGAGACCCCAAGGGATTGCTAGGTGTCTCAAAAAAAATTTCTGAGGGAGAGACCATGCCTCATAAAAGCGTCATCGACCATATCTGTTATTGCATATCACTGAGGCAAGATAGGATTGCTGCTGTCATGCCGTTTGTATGATAGCATATGGAGCAAGCCCAGGAGGCCCAGTGAAGGGTTTATAATCGGGGAGCGAAGACCAGGACCTTCAACCTCAGTGATAGAGTGCTGGTACTAGTCCCCACAGTTGAGAGTAAATTCCTAGTGGCAAGGTCCCTTTGAAATTATGGAAAGAGTAGGGGATGTAAACTACAAAGCTTACCAGCCAGGGAAGAGGAAGCCAGAGCAAATATATCACATTAATCTCTTAAAAACCTTGGAAGGACAGAGAGACTTTACTGGCAGTGCCAACCCCCCAAAAGGACATGGTCCTCGTAACAACTGAGGTACCTATAACTGAAACCTTGTCAGTGGCCCAACAGAAGGACGTTAAAGAGTTTGTGAGTAATAGTAGAGACTTTTTCTCTCACCTACCTAGACAGATCAGTGTTATACAGCATGACATAATTAGGGAACCAGGGGTCTGCGTATAGAATACCCAAGGTTAGGCAAGAAGCAGTTGCAAATTAAATAAAGAACATGTTAGAGTTGGACTTGATAGAGGAGTCCCATAGTGTTGGTCCCAAAGCCAGATGGCACTATAAGGTTTTGAAATGATTTCAGTAAGTTGAATAGCATGTCCAAATGTACGTACTCAATGTACTCAAGGTTAATGAGCTTGTTGACAGATTAGGCAGTGCCCAGTACATAACTACTTTGGATCTGACTAAAGGTTATTGGCAGATACCCCTAACAGAATCGGCAAAAGTGAAGATGGCCTTTTCTATCCCTGATGGGGTCATTCCATAGTTACATAGTTAGTCAGGTTGAAAAAAAGACACAAGCCCATCCAGTTCAACCAAAAATACATAATAACAATAAAATAAAAAAATCCCATATACACAATCCTTCACCCACAGTTTATCTAGAGGAATGATTCCAGTATAAGTGGATACCTTTTGGTTTGCATGGTGCTCCTGTCTCATTCCAGATAATGATGGACAAGACATTGAGACCACATCGCCAATACGCAGCTGCCTATTTGGACGATATCGCCATCCACATCTCAGATTGGGTATCTCATCTGCCCCGGCTGCGAGCAGTAGAAGATCACCTGTGGGAAGCAGGACTCACTGCTCACTGGCAACCTTAAAAAAGTGTGCCTTAGGCTTGGAGGAGGCCAAATACCTTGTCTACATTATTGGTCGAGGGATGATCAAGCCTCAGATTAACACAATTGAGGTAGTTCAAAAGTGCCCCCAACCTATAAATAAAAAGCAAGTGCATGCATTTTTTGGGATCACATGGTACTAAAGGCCTTTTATACCCAATTTTGACACCATTGCAGACCCTCTGACAGATCTGACAAAGGGTAGGGGAGCGGTCATGATTAAGTGGAATCCTGAGGCATTTCAAATGTTGAAGGCTCTTTGTGCACAACCTGTGCTTGTGACACCAGATTTCACAAAGGAGTTTGTGGTACAAACAAACATCTCCGATGTTGGACTGGGTGCTGTACGGTCCCAAATTCAGAGACAGGGACCTGAGCAGAAAGCATGAGAAAAACATGCCATTGTTTAGCTATCAAATGGGCCGAAGATGCCCTGAAATATTACCTGTTGGGGAGACCATTCATACTAGTCACCGAGCATGCCCTCTTTAATGGATGTGTGATAACCAGAAGAAAAATTGTTGAGTGACAAGGTGGTTCCTTGCCCTTCAAGCATTTAAGTTCACAGTGGAGCATAAAGCTGGGAAACTCCAGAATGATGCAGATGCCCTTTCCCGCATCCATTGTTTGGTTGGGACAATTGCACAGTGGCAGGGGCTTGACCATAGGGGGGGGGGGGGGGGATATGTGACATTATGAAAGGCCAGATGATGTTATGTTTCACCTCGCATGCATTCATTTGCAGAGAGCTAAGATGGAATCTGGTTCGAGGTTTTACCAGCCACCTTGGCAGGGTTGGTTCTGCGATCCACTGGTTTCCACCAACAGGCGGTACAAATAAGACAGAACTGGAGCAAAGAATTTCTCTTGGCCTGGGACTCAGGAAGTCATACATGAGAGAGAGCTACTGATGTCTTCATTGACAGAAAAAAGGTTTCCATTGTCTTTGTTTTTTAGATGACTGGGAGAAGCCCTTAACCTATGAGGAAGGAGATTTATTTTTAGTCATAGTTTAAGAAAACGTGTCAATTGGACTACCCTTTTTTCCCAGGGAAGGTGGTCCCCATTGAGCTAACCATATACTATATATATATATATATATATATATATATATATATATATATATATACACAGTATATATATATACAGTATATATCTACAATATAAACTGAACTTCAGGAAAAGTTAAAATGTTCCACTGCAGTGGAGCTACACAAAGCTTTAACATTACCTGGTAGCGACCTACCCCTGACCCCTAATGCCATTCCGCCTGCCTGTTCTGTTTGGTCACGTTTCCCCTATGGTTGGATGTTTGAGGGGTGAAACCACCACTAGATGGTGTGGCCACCTTTTGATAACATTACATCACCGGTGTCCTTGTGTAGTACTGTGCAACATAAAGGGACACATGCTAGTGTGATGAGGGGTGTAAATTTGGTGTCAGCGGAGGATTATTTCAGCAGGCCACTCTCAAGCATGCCTCTTTGGGCATGCCTTGTTGGAGGCCTGTTGGAGTTTACTACAATTAATTGGTAATGTTCTATTTAATTTGTTTCCTTAATACCTTAATGGTAGTGAATGGGGAATTGGGCACTGTGTTGATGCAATTGGTTTAATGGGGACCTCGAGGGGATATAATTTGTAATCCTACTAATTTCATCCTCTCTCTCATATCCACTACATATAATTGTTTTTTAGATTTGTGGACAATTTGTTGGATTGGCTCCTCTATATGGAGACTTAAAGGGAACTGTTTATATTCTGCTCCTTTCCATCTTTATCTACTTACAGTACATGGTATACATACAGGATATATTTGACTTAAGATAACAGTGTGATACATCTTTGGGGTAAGTTAGTACATTGATTTCTGATTGAGCCCTAACTAACATATGTTTTAGTAATTATTTACACTTTGTTATATTTTAAACAATATTAAAATGTGTGGGATCTGGCGCTATTGGCCTCAATTAGCTCTGCCAGTGTCCTGACAGATGATTTGCTATTGTTTTGTATGTTTTAGATTTACCACATCCAGTTCATGGATGTCTCAACAAAAACATATAAAGTTTTCCCTCACAAATTCCTATCCATATTGTTTGTTATCTGAACATAGTACATTCCATTGCAAGCAGTAGGATGAGAATGGTGTGAAACTGTCAATGCATAACACATGGTAGAGTTTAAACAAGAAGGGGGGGAGGGTTCTATTGTTGTTTGTTAAGCCGCGTACACACGGGTGGACTGTCTGGCCAACTTAGTCCGTCGAAACACATTTCAGCGGACAGTTCGCTCGTGTGTGGGCTTCAGCGGACTTTTTCAGCGTGCAGTCTGGCGGACTAAGTATTTCGGAATTTCCGTAATATTGTCCGTCGTTCTTTGGTTTCAGCGGACAATTCGCTCGTGAGTAGGCTAGTTCGACGGACTAAGTATGGCGCATGCTCAGAAAGGATTTACACGGCGAAAGGTTGCATTGCTGTGTATTGGACTTCCTATTTCTAGTCCCGTCGTACGTGCTGTACACGTCATCGCGCAAACTTTCGACGGACTGTTTTGCATCCGTGTGTGGTCAAGTCCGTTCATTCGAAAGTAGGACGGACTGTCCGTCGGATTGTCTGACGGACTAAGTTGGCCATACAGTCCGCCCGTGTGTACGCGGCTTTAGTCTGACAAGTCATACTTGTACTTGCCTTTTTTTATTGAATTTTTTTTGTATAACAAAGGTATGCTTTTATTAAATTAGCATATCTTAATAAAGTCCATTTAAATTATACATGGTTTTTTAACCATTTAGAGGTTTGTTTTACAATTTTAGACATAAGTAAAGGTTAATAAGTAGTCGCATGCTAATTAGCACTGAAAAGTGGAGGAAAACCCTGGCATCCCGGAGTGATAAAGTTAATAGCAATATATATATATATATATATATATATATATATATATATATATATACAGCATCTCACAGTATCTCACAAAAGTACTCACTTTTATTGCCAGCGGATTAGACATTAATGGCTGTGTCTTGAGTTATTTTGAGGGGACAGCAAATTTACACTGTTATACAAGCTGTACACTCACTACTTTTTATTGTAGCAAAGTGTAATTTCTTCATTGTTCACATTAAAAGATATAATAAAATATTTTACAAAAATATGAGGGGTGTACTCATATATATATATATATATATATATATATATATATATATATATTGCATATATTTCAACAAAAATAAAGATTTTTTCTTTAGTGTGCTTTATCACTACAACACCAGTATGGCCTGCACGGATTAGCAACAACATTTCTGCTTTCCCCACAGAAATAAATGAGGAAAGATCTCCAATGATTAGAGAAAAAATGACATGTTGTAGTCAAATTTTATTAATGACTCAACCATATGCATTCATGGGATAATTAACTATTCACAGGTGAAATTAGCTGATAGGAGTGGCTGTCGGGAACAAATCGAATGAGCTTTGATTGTATCAAGTAGTTTAAACCAGTGTCCTGTGGTTATCAGGCTATCGGAGAAATGTGTCCACTCTATTCCCTTAGTGGAAAAAAAACTTTAATTATGCAGTCATGGAGTAAGTGGCAGGTCATTAATAAAACCTACTTATCTGCCTGTAGGTTTTGGAGTATTACTGTTATCTGCACACCATCTAAATAAAGAATTGGTTGCTGTCCTTAAAATTATTATAGATTCCCTGTGTAAATGTTTGCAAAAGATATTTAAAACTGACCTTTTCTGACTTCTATGGCATTGTGTGTAAATAAAGGATTTCTGTTTACTGCTCCAATGTACTCTAAGAATGGAATTCTATATAAAAAAAAACAAAAACAAAAAAAAAACACTATTTTGATATCAGCTGTATTAAAATAAAAACTGCAACTTTGGAAAACACTCCAGAGATTTGAACTATGCATATGTAATCACCCTTTGTGTGTGAATATATTTTGTATTTTAAGTTCATTTTGTGAAAATACACTTTTTTTAAATTTTGGCCAGTGCAAGCTGAATAAAATAGGCAGTAACAAAAACAATGTCTGTATGTCTGCAGATAGGTTTTATATCTTTTTAAAATACATTGATCATTCATATTAGTCCCTGCCCCTGAAGAACATATAATCTAATGCCCCATACACTCGATCAGGAATTCTGCCAGAAAAAGTTGGATGTGAGCTTTTGGTCAGAAATTCTGACCGTGTGTATGTTCCATCAGACTTTTGCTGGCAGAATTCCAGCCAGCAAAAGATTGAGAGCAGGTTCTGTATTTTTCAGTCGGAAAAAGTTCCTATACTAAAATGCATTCGTCTGTATGCAATTCAGACGTGCTAAAAATCATGCATGCTCGGAAACAATTTGACGCATGCTCGGAAGCATTGGACTTAATTTTCTTGGCTTGTCGTAGTGTTGTACGTGACTGCGTTCTTGACGGTCGAAAGTTCAGAGAACTTTTGTGTGGCCATGTGTATGCAAGGCAAGCTAGAGTGAAATTCCATCTGAAAAACCATCCAAGTTTTTTCTGATGGATTTTCTGATCATGTATATGTGGCATAATGGTCCAATCACAGCCATACAAAGATACTACCAAGATCGGTGGATGCCAATTAACCTACCAGCAGATGTATAGTGTGAGAGAAATTAGAAATATAGAGTTAAAAATATACAAACATGGGTAAAATTAACCAATTTCCTTTAGGTAGGATCCCTAATGAGAATTGACCCTCAGAAACCCAAATTATTTTATGAGGTAAGAGTTATTTGACACTGCTGTGTTTTATGTACAGCAACAAATTACTTACACAATTCTAGTTGTAGCAACCTTCTACTAGCATGAATAAATTCAGAACTTTTAGTTGCTGTTGAATTCACAATAAAAAGAAAGAGGAAAAAAGTAATACTATTTATTATGTTATCAATGCTTGTACTGAATAGAATATTACACATAAAACTATTCTTCATACCTAGTCCTACTGCATTGCTCCCTGGTCTGCTACTATCAAGTTTCTGTCTTGCATCTTTGCTTTATGCCAGAATGTTTGTAATTAACGAGGAGCAAACTAGTTCAAATTTGCTCCATAGCTGATTCACAGGGAGTGGACCAGAAGCTTGCTCTGCCATCAAGTAGGTTTTGTATTGTTTTATTTTTGTTTGGCAGGTGCCAAATGGGGCCATTAGGTGGCCAGAAGAGCACCTCCATTGCAAACTTGGCTAGTAGTTGTGGTTTATTCTGCTAATCAAATAATCTATGGGGTCATCAGTTTTGCATACAGCAGTGAAAAAAAATGTTGTCCAACTAAAAGACTGACATTATTCCACAAAATGTTTTGCAAACTAGATCAGACCGAGACAGATCAACACATTAGAATTCAGGACTCCATTAAACAAAGAAAAGAACTGACACCTTTTCAAACAAACTGGGTCATTCTAAAAGACAGCATCAAGTCAAAATTCCATTGTAAAATGAAAACAATTTACACTTTCTCAGTGGTGTTCAACAAGTTGGTCAAACCATCAAAGATCAGCAAAGCAAGTCAGAACTTCCCTGCAAAAAAGAAAAACAAGATATAGCAGAAGTCAGGACTCAAAGTCAATTAAATGTTGCTAAGTCTGCTTTCAAAATATCAATAGATTTTCTAGTCATTGTGGCAGTACATCACTTGCATAAAAAGTTAAAGGCATTAGAATAAACATGTTGTTTAGTAGCAAAACCTACAGTATTTCCCGCCAGACTTCTGGCAGAGTTCCGACAGACTTTCCAAATGAACGGACTTGCCCACACATGACCGGACTTTCCGGCAGACTAGGTCCGCCGGTCTTCCCGACGGACTTCCGATGGAGTTATGATGGACTTCCAAATGAACAGACTTGCCCACACACGGACCCCTTATGATGTCACAGTCCCGGGTCATGCACGTTGCGCACGTGTACACAGCATTACAGCAGAAGAGAGTGTCATGTCAACATCAGAAGAAGAGAAGAGGGAAAAAGACAATGGAAGAGACCAGGCCACCGCTAGCAAAAGAGGGGCAAAAGAGCAGAAGATAGCGAAGGAGCCCGGGAGAAGAATCGGAGAGCGGGAGAAGAGGCCAGAGAGTGTGAGAAGAACCGGAGACCAGGAGAGAAGGCTGGAGAGCGGGAGAAGAGGCCGGAGAGTGGGAGAAGAGCCCGGAGAGAGAGGAGGAGTCGGAAGAGACCCCCGAAGATGGAAGAGACCCCCGGATCTGCCAAATAAACTACTTTAAAAACCTGTCTAGTGTGTTTTTGTATTGACTTTCTTTCCCTCAGGTGAATGGGTAGCAGTACGATGCACCCCATATTTATTCACATATTGTGGGGGGCCAGGATCTGGGGCCCCCTTATGAAAGGGGGCTCCCAGATTCTGATAAGCCCCCCACCCACCGACCCTGACAACCAACGGCCAGGGTTGTCGGGAAAAGGCCCTTGTCCTCATCAACATAGGGACAAGGTGCTTTGGGGTGGGGGGTCCACAGAGAGCACCCCTTCCCCAAAGCACCCACTCCCTCACTGTTGAGGGCATGCGGCCTCGCTCATCCCCACCTCCTCAGAGGGGGGGGGGGCGCTCGCTCACCCCCACCCCCTTTCCTGACCAGCTGGGCTGTGTGCTTGGATAAGGGTCTGGTATGGAATTTGGAGGGACCCCGTGCTGTTTTTCCGGTGTAGGAGGTTCCTCTTAAAATCCATACCAGACCTAAGGAACATTGTCGCCTCTCCCTCGCGCTCGCTGCAATAGGAAAATGTGTTTTTTCTATTGCAGCGAGCGCGAGATGTACAGTACCCTGCAGCCGAGAACCAGTGTGATAGGATCGCACTGGAAACATTGTTGTGGGCAGGTGCTGTAGCTGCCCTTGCGTCGTATTTGGTCCATCTGAGAGGGGTACAAACGTATTTCCCGCTAGGCACTGGGTCCGGCGGAGTTCCAGCAGGAAAATTTAAAACATGTTCTATTTCTAAAATCTGACAGATTTTTGGACAACAAAGGTCCAACGGAGCCCACACACATTCGAATTGTCTGACAGATTTGTTCCGTTTGACCTTTGCTGTCAAAAAGTCCGGTCGTGTGTACGTGGCATTAGTGTATTAAAACCTACTTTTTTTTAAATTAATAGTGAAAATATCATAAAATTGTCTTGTTAAATCAGGCCACCTGATCCTGCTGGTTTTCTTTAGGCAAACAGGGATCATGTCATGTATTCCTTTCTAATAGTGCTCTTTACATTGCTGGTCAATGTTAGTCTTATACCCACACTAAACTGATACACTTCAATATACTGCAGTAAATCTGTCTTGACACACTAAACTGACACTAAAGTAAAAAAGGAAGGTCGCGCTATACTCACGCTGCACTATCACTATATTTACACTACACTGATACTTTACAACCACAATAGAATCACAAAAACACACTAACTTGCTAGTAGCAAGTCTGTTTCCACTCCAATATCACACTACAAATGGCTGCTCTGACAAGGAACCTTTTATAGTGTGTTGCTTTGGGTCTATGAGCCATGATTGGGCACCGTCATCATTACTTTCTCCAATCATGGCTCCGATAGTGTTCTGTGCCCTGATTGGGCAAAGCCTTCATTACATCAGCCAATTAGGGCTTCCAATGCACTGTGCAGAACGCAATGCAATGCGTTCGGCAGGCTGAACAAACAGTCGAAAGCCCTGACAATTCAGGTGTTTGCCGAATGGGCGAGCAGCCAATGTTCAGGCCGAACTTATGCTCGACCCGAACCGTTTGCATAAAACTAATTTTTATATGTAAAACACCATTGGGAGAATGAAACATTTTAAAATGTTTAAATTTGAAATGTCACCTTGAAAATCTGGATAAATTGTTTTTGTAAATGTTGACAATGGTCCTGAATACAATTGCTGGTTTCTTGATGTGTTGAACCTGATACACAGTAAAAGGCTTTTTTTTATGTGAAGCAATCTTAATTAAAGTAAAAGTATAACTTTCAGAAATATTTTCAGAAACACCTCCAATGCAATTCTATATCCAATGTACATACCATTACACCTCCTGTTGGAAATGGCCATTAGAGATGCAACTGTTGGGGATCCTTTCGAGAAAAAGAATTGGAGGCTCATTCCTCTCCACCCTGCCTTCCTGTTTATGTGCCATGTTGTGCGTTTGCATTTAATATGCATTTGGATTTGTATGTGTACATGTTTGGGGGCTTTACAATTTTTTGAGTTTTATTTTAACATATTTTTTAATATTGTTAGAACATCAGTTTAGAATCATTGGGTCAAATAACCTATGCAGATTTAAGAAAAAGTAACTGCGGTGGGTGAATGCATGGAGCTGAGAAAAGCGAGTCATGCTCCCCTAGTGCTCTCCTGAGGCCACACAGCTGCGAATAAGCACTTCTTGACCCTCTCCCCTGCCTCTGGCGCTTCCGCACACTCCCTGGAACATACTGGAACATACTGCAGACCCTGCCTGTGGCTGCAGGCGATGGTAAGTCTGACACGGAGTTTGGGGTGACTCCACTAGCCCTGCAATTCAAAAACACACATCTTGACCTACTCCGCCAGGTTGAACAAATGCTTGCAAAAGCCCCTAAAGCACACCTCTAACACTATTACAGAGAAGCTAACTCACAAAATTAGGGACTTGGGGCGATGTACATCTGAATTGGAACAACAGGCAGATGATATAGAAATCCTCGCTGGCAACAACTCAGAGGAACTAGAGGCCCTGCACAAGGAAAATCTCACCCTCCAGTCTCAGCTTGAAGATTTTGAGAACAGGGCCAGACGTTCTAACCTACGCATACGGGGTATACCCGAGACTGTTATAGATCTGCAGTCCACCATAACAGCACTCTTACAGGAACTGATGCCATCAATACCTATTGAGTGCCTTAAAATGGACAGAATCCACAGAACCTAACCCCACCCAATGTTGTAGTGAAGCTACACTTTTTTTGCACGAAAGTCAGCTGAAGACCTACAAGCTGTACTTCAAGATCTATGCCTGGCGTCTTGTGATTCCAGTGCTGAGGTTTCTCCTCACCACTCCACTTCTCACTCTCCATTGAAACGCCAAACCTCCCCTGGGCTGAAGATCCCCTCAAGCACTCACAAACGAGGCCACTTCATTTCACCTGTTTCAGCCCCTGAGGACTCAATGGACTGACTGCCTCCTCTCTAGCACATGGGACGCTACTTCATTCCCTATCCTCCCATCCACATGGCAAACCTACTTGGGACCTTCATTCAACCATACCTATACCCTGTCTCTCCTAATGCTTACCTAATGGACTCATATTTGCTCACTTTGCATTATTATTCACCCGATGGACCCGTAAAATAGAAAAATAAATGAACATAGTCCACCTCCATGGGAAGCCTGCTGCTCTCTCTTGGCTGTGACAGCTGTTATATAGGCAAGGGCGGGGCTACCCACTGACATAACCACATGACCCACCCCCTCTGATGGCACTTGACATCACATGATGTCAGAAGGGGTGGGGTCACTTGGTTACCTCACCAGGTGGCCCGCCCTTGCCTATATAACAGCTGTCAGAGCCAAAAGACAGCAGGACGCCTCCCATCAAGGCAGAGCTTTTTTTTTGATCCATAGGGTAGCATGACTGAGGATGGATGGACATCGCTAGACACTTTTTTTTTTTCAAGTAAAGAAATTGTCAAAAACTGTGTACTGTGGTTTTCACTTTTTGACACTTTTTTTGGTGAATGGGTACCATGTACCCCAAGCCCATTCACATAGGAGGATAAGGGTCTGGTATGGATTTTGGGGAGACCCTACACCATTTTTTTTTTCAATTTGGTGTGGAGTTCCCCTTAAAATCTATGCCAGGCCCAAAGGGCCTGGTATGGACGGGGGGGGGGGGGCACACTGTTTTTTTTCTTAATTCTTTTATAGGGTTCCCCTTAACCACTTCAATACACTATATTATATACTGTACACTGCCTTCACTGTATATATATTCTATAGTAAATGCAGAGTGTATATATATATATAAACATATAAACATACTCATACTCAATATCCAGGGCCTCAATTCTCCCCCTAAATGAACCAAGGCATTGCAAGGCACATTCCACTCATTTGCATCACCAGGGCACATGGTGGTTTGTCTAGAGGAGACTCATTTTACAGATCAGTCCACTCCCAAATTTTTTGGCCGCCAATATCCCCAGGCATATACAGCCACTGCCACCTCCAAAAAGAGAGGTGTATTTATTGTCTTCCACCGCACAACACCCTTTCCACTCCAGGTGGAGGTCAGAGACCCAGGAGGCCGTTACCTTATACTGAATGGCCACCTTCTTGATAGTGAAGTCACAATCGATTTGTATTATGCTCTCAATAAACATCCACTCTCATTACGTTCCCACTTGCTAACTGTGATTGAATCCCATAAACATGGTACTCTCCTGATGGCCTTCCACAGTACATCTGCATTGATTGACTTCTTGCTCCCCTGGGACTTAGGACAGTTTGACACCACAGAGATGCAGCCTAAAAACATGTGGCTGCACAGCGACTAATGGATTAGCACTTCTGCCTACCAGCCCTGAGTTTCTGAGTTTAAATCCCAATCCTGGCTAGAGGTTTGTGTGTTGTGCTGTTAAAGTTTCTTTTTCACTGGTGCTTTTTGATGGGTTTCACATAATGGAACCCCAAAAAAATCACATTATAAATCAAGCACGTGTGGGTTTGCATCAAATCTAGAACTGGTGTGTTTTGGCCCAGAGATGCCTAACTCTGATGTGATGCTGCACACATATTTTAATTTTGTATGCTTATGATTTCCTGTTTTGAACCATCCATGTGCCCAACAACTTAAAAGTTTGATTTGGAGATTTTTGGGATCACTGATCATGGGCGGAGCCTTGGACATTTGTTATTTTTAAGCTTTACTGTGCACAGATATATCTGTTGAGGCATTTTTTTCATTTGTAAAGAGTGTGCATTCCTAATGAACAGGTGTGAGCACTCAAGAGACAGAAGCAATTGCACTGGTGGGTGTGTCCTTTACGGGGCGGGGTAAGAAGGGGGATGGGGTTCTCTGGGCCCAAGGGATCTGGTCAGGACTCTTACAATATACAAACAACAGACTTGGGGGGCACACCCTAAAAATGCATTTACATTCAAGATGGTGCAGCCATAAGGCCAGGGCTGTGTTAGCCCTTGTACACACAGTCGGAAATTCTGACCACAAAATCCGACAGATTTTTTCCGATGGATTTTGTCCGAAACTGGTGTTGCATTCACACGAGCGGACAAAGTTGTCGGAAAATCTGATCGTTCATAACGTGACGATTTTCGTTTGTTACGTAGGGACTATGTTCAGGCTAGTAACCAATAGCTTTGGTCTCGTAATTGGATCTGAGCATGCGTGGCACTTTGTCCGATCGTAATTCTCCACAAACGATCGGACAAAGTCTGATCGGATTTTGTTGTTGGAAAATTTTAGATCCAGCTCTCAAACTTTGTTGGTCGGACATTCTGATGGAAAAAGTCAGATGGAGCCCACACACGGTCGGATTATCCGACAAAATGGTCCGATCGGACATTTTCCATCAGAATGTGTAGCCCCTGTGTGTACAGGGGCTAAGAGACTACAGACAGCGGGTGACAACACAACAGAGGAAGATGGTGACGATGAAGAACACAGCAACGGGAGAAGTAGGTGGTGCCGTGAGTGATGGCGACAGGAGAAGACAGCAACAGAAGATGGTGGTGAGAGTGACAGCACCAGGAGAAGATGGCGGCGAGAGAGACAGAACCAGTAGAATATGGGGGCAGTAGAGACACAGCTCGCGGAAGAAGATGGCGGCGGGAGACTTGACTTGGGGAGAAGACAGCAAAGAGCTATTTTACAATAAGGGACTTGTCAAAAACCGTCCCTTGTGTTTTTTTATATTTCTCAGATTTTTTTGGTGAATGGGTAGGGGTATGATGTACCCAATACCCATTCACATAGGGAAGCCAGGAGGGGACTTGTCAGAGGGGACTTCCAGATTCTGATAAGCCCCCTGCCCACAGACCTCCTCCCACAGCTTCGGACTTATATACATACTATGTAGTTAAGTGGTTACACCTTATGGCAAATTACAGATAAAGGATCGAAGGTATGTTGAAGGATTAGTTGGGGTTTATTTAGAGAGTTTATATACAGCCATAACTTAGGTATCAGGAGGGTCAGCAAGGAATAAGCAGTTCAGAAGTACAAAGTTTATGCAGTTTAGGTATACTTGCAGTGAGTTGCATTATGCTGATGGGGACACTCCGTAGGTCTGGAGAGATGGTGGTGAAGCGTTCATTGGCCCAAAACAAAGAGTAGTAAGTGGGGGCTCTGTCCGGCCCAAATGAGGAGGATGAAGTGGGGCTCTATCCGGCCCAAACGAAGAGGAGGAAGTGGGGCTCTATCCGGCCCAAACGAAGAGGATGAAGTGGGGCTCTGTCCGGCCCAAACGAAGAGGATGAAGTGGGGCTCTGTCTGGCTCAAATGAAGAGGAGGAAGTGGGGCTCTATCCAGCCCAAACAAAGAGGAAGAAGTGGGGCTCTGTCTGGCCCAAACTTGGAGAAGTAAGCAGCAACGTATGGCTGGTGCACTAGGCCTGGTAACAGGTTTCTAGCATGAACGATGAGTCATTGGCGGCAGCTGTTTAAATAGGAACAAGAGGAGGTATCAGGTGATGTGGCTGAGACCTCATAAATGGGCTGAGGGGATAGTGGAGATGACTGAGCCTCCAGTGGATGAATCAGACATTACACATAGCCGGAGTCTGCGGCGACATTGCAGGCTTAGTTTTCAGTTAAATGACACATAATGGGCTACTATGCGATGCATAGTAGCCCATTATGCTTTATTTTTGCAGGGAAATAAAGAGGAAGTAAAATCCATCAGGGTTTACTTCCTCTTTAAGAGCTTGTGGCTAATACTCAGCCAGGGTGTTTGATTCCCCCAGCACCTCCGATGGTCGATCAAGTACTTCTGGAGGCTGTAGGTTTTATCCTCATTCAGCAACCAAACGTTCAAATCCACTTGATGTAGATAATAACAATAAACCAAAGAAAGAATAGAGGGGAAAATCCAGGTGGTGATTTATTATTCATTAATAAGAATAAGAGAAATAAAAGAGCCGGCCGAAACAATTATACAAACGCCTGCGCAAACGGGACGTAGAACAGAGCAGTGACGTCAGCACGTCATTCTACCCAACGCATTTCGTCACAAGTCTGATGTCTTCATGGGGGTGTGTCAAAATGCTGTCACTACAACTCCATGGGCACCAGTTGAGGTGCCCATACCTGTATATGTTATCCTACTTCTAAATGCCTTTCTTGAGGATTGTCCTCCCATACAAAATGCTACTTGTTACTTAACACGGCATGGTTGTTTTCATGCTTCCTTTTTTTTTATTTTAATAATTTTTATTTGACGTAAATATGCAAGTTACAGGATAAGGAGGTTACATTCGCAAAGTATCCTTAACAATACAACATGTGATAACAATATTACAAATTGCTATAAAACATAAGGTAAACATAGTACGATGTCATTAAAATCGTAAAATCAGCATGACAGAACATAGATAATAAGGGAGGTCAACCCTTTGCCCCATGTACCCCAAATGGGAACACACTGTACACAAGAGCAAGGGAATACTCCCGTGCGAAGGGTAGCAATAATGTCTGTCGTTATAGCATCTCTGCCATATTCTATAGTTGTTATGAGAAAAGCAATTAACATATGGGGAAGAAACAGGAATTAACAACAGTAAAACCCAAGGGTTAATGACAGGGAAGAGATACTCGGATGATATGAACTAATAATGGCCATTTGGCTATCATGCAGATTATATATTTAAGAAGAGGGGGGAAGGGGAGGGTGGGAGTAGCGAGAAAGAGAAAAAAAGGGGAGGGGGGGAGGGAGGAGGAGTGGGAAAGGTGCATGAGGACATGTGTGACAAGCTTCTCTCATTAAATGGTATGAATGTTCAAGGGAATGCAGGTATGGACGATTTGTACCATTCCAGCCAGGCTGTCCAGCGATTGATTAATTTAGGCAATAGTCCTTCCGCGGAGGCGTACATTTGTTCATACATGCCATGCAGGTGTGTCGCTCGTATGGCTTCAGTGTGTGATGGGTGGTCTGGGGATTTCCAGTTACGTGTAATGGTCAGTCTTGCTGCTAGACATATGTGTGTAACTATGTATTGGAGATGGTGTGGATAATTTTCAATTCCAATATTCAGGAGCGCCAGTTCTGGATTAGGTGGGGAGGCAATGTGAGTGAGAGCTGATATGATTTGAAAGATATCTTTCCAAAACTGGGTTAGTTTCGGGCAAGACCATAGAATGTGATATAAGGTACCAGGGAGGCCACATAGTCTCCAGCAGGTAGGATCTGTTGTGGGACTGTATCTGTGACTCTGCGTTGGGGTGATTTACCACCTAAGATTTATTTTGTATGTGAGGTCCCATAAGTTTGCCGATTTTGTTGCCAGAAAAGTGGCTCACAATGCAGTATGCCATTGCTGTGAGGAAAATGAGGTATCCAATTCTCTTTTCCACTTTAGCATAGGGGGTAGTTTCTCAAAGATGTCTTTACCATCTAATAGTGCATAGAAGAGGGAAATTCCTTTGGTAGACGATGAAGCGTTGGAAAACTATGCCCAAGCCAATTTAGGTATAGTACGGCGTAAGGAGGGGGTTTGAATTAGGCAGTGTGATATTCTAATATAAGTGAAGTATTCCTTAGCAGGGAGTGAAAATTTATTTTGCAAGGAGGTGAAAGAGTGAATTTTTCCAAGAAGAGAGCTATATGTCTTGGGTCAGAAGGGTAAGTGCTTCAATGGGGAGGGGAATTGTGCAGGTGGGAACCGAAGTATGAAAGTGCGTTGATAAGTAAGTGAATGCCGCTACCGATGCTTTTATGGTTGGTGATAGTAGATGGTCAGATAACTTAATTCTGGGATTAGATATTAGCCAATTATGTAAATTATTACCAAATAGAGAATCTTATATGGCGCTCCAGTGAATGTGAGGATCAGGAGTAAACCAGGCCTTGAGCTGAGCCAGGGTGGCTGCAATGTAATAGTCTCTAACTACAATATATCCCAGGCCACCTACTTTTCTATGTTTCATGAGTATGTGTCGTGCTACTCTCGATTTCTTCCCTTGCCAAATAAATTTGTGAAGTATGGATTGAATCTGTCTGAAGAAGGAAGTTGGTATAGGTATGGGTAATGCTCGGAATAAGTATAGCAGCTGGGGAAGCTTGAGCATTTTGAATGCTGCAAGTCTGCCTGAGCTGGACAGTGTAAGTTTGGAGATATTCGCTAGGTCAGTAGAAAGTGTGGTGAGGAAAGGAATGAAATTTGATTTGTATAGATCTTTGGTAGTGCTTGTTAGATTAATGCCCAGGTACGTGATGGAATTTGCAGACCATGTATAGGGGTACTGGTCGCACAGGTGCTGTTGCTGTTCAGGAGATAACGCTAAGGGCAGTATGTAGGACTTGGACGCATTAATTTTATAGTAATTTTATAGTAGGATACACAACCAAATTCATCTAACAAATGCAATGAAAGGATCACATCATCGGCAAAAAGACTAATTTTATGCTCTCTATCTCCAATGTTAATACCTGAGATATTTGGTAGGGATCTGACTTTAGCTGCAAGGGGTTCAATTAATAAATCAAAGATTAAGGGGGAGAGGGTACCATTTGATATATTAAATTCAGTGGATAACATGGATGAGCAGTATACTTGCGCTGATGGGGAAGAGTAAAGGGCTAAGATTGCCAATAGAATATGGCCTCGGAATCCAAATTTTTCCAACGTTTGTTGAAGATATTGCCAGTGAACCCTATCGAATGCCTTCTCCGCATCCAAAGATAGAAGCAGAGAAGGCATTCGATGGGTCACCATGTAGTGGATGATATTAATCATTCGGCGAGTCGCATCAGACGTTTGGCGTTCTTTAATAAAGCCGGGTTGGTCAGGGTGTATCAATAGCGGCATTAAGTCGTTTAGCCTATTTGCTATAACTTTAGCATACAGTTTTACGTCATGGTTGAGCAAGGAAATAGGTCTGAAATTTTGGGTCAAAGTGGGTTCCTTCCCTGGCTTCGGTATTGTGACAATTAATGCTTTCAACATTTCCTGGGGGGGAAAGAGCCAGAGGAGGCAGCAGAATTGAACAGTGGGGTGATGTATTTGGTGAGAATATAGTCAAATTTTTTGTAATACTCTCCCACAAAACCATTAGGGCCTGGTGCTTTGTTGGTGGGTAGCGATTGGATAGCCCTCGTAATTTCTGCTGATGTGAATGGTGCATTTAGTTCTTCTAGCTGAAGGGGGGTTAAACTAGGTAGATTAATTGAGTCTAGAAACTCTTTAATTTGCGCTGATGAGGGTTGGGGTTGAGTCGGGTCATCCTTCAAGTTATAAAGTGAGCTGTAGTATGCACTAAAGGCATTGGCAATGGCTTGTGGGTTGGTCAATTTAGCGTTAGTATGAGGATGATAGATGAAGGGCGGTTGGGTTTTGGTGGAATGCCCTTTGATCTGGTGGGAGAGTAATCTACCGGGCTTATTATTCTCAGCATAGAACCTCATTTTAAGTCGCCTTTGGTACTTGTCATGGGATTCTAAGAGCAGAGATCTAAGGTCCAGTGTGAGAGCAATAAGTTGTGACTTAAGCGTTGGTGTAGGATTCTGTTTGTTAAGGAGATCAGTGGAGTGTATGTCTGCTAGTATCTTGTTCATTCGCTGCCTCCTCTGCCTCCTATCCCAAGTTCCCAATTGTATAAAGAGTCCGCACATAAATGCCTTATGCGCGGTCCATAAAACAGCTGGATCATTGACTGAGTTCTCGTTATGTTCGAAAAAAGATATCAGATTGTCCTCTAGTGTTTGGGCATATGGTAGAGATTTCAGAATTGTGGTGTTCAGCCTCCATAGGTATTGCGGAGCATTCCTGGCAGTGTCCTCTACAATTATACTTACTGGGGAGTGGTCGGACCAAGATGTTAGATGTATAGTAGAAGTAGAGATTTTTTGTAAAGTCCATTGGTCTGTGAGGAAGAAATCAATTCGGGAATACGAATTGTGGCAGGGGGAAAAAAAGTGAAGTCCTTTTCATCTGCGTGGGTGCATCTCCATACATCATAAAGACCCAGATTATGTAGAAGAGAGTTTAACTCTGGACGTCCTCTTTTGGAGCGAGAAGTGGAGTCTAATTCTGGATCAGGGGTGCAATTAAAGTCGCCACACCAAATAGTTGCGCCTTGTTGTAGTGAGTGAACTTTTTTGTGTAGTTTCCGAAGATATCGGATTTGGTGGGTGTTTGGGACATATACGTTAACGATGGTATAGGGTGCGTTGTTGATAAGGCAGTTTAAAATTAAGTAGCGACCACCAGGATCTGTAAGACATTGATCTTGTTGAAAGGTCAAAGAGTTGTTGATAGCAATTAGTACTCCCTTCTTTTTTTGAGGTGCGTTAGCAGTGTATACATTGGTAAAGTTCCTATTCGTGCAGGAAGGAGGATTGCTGGACAAAAAATGTGTCTCCTGAGCACAAATTATGTCGCATTTGGATTGTTTGGCCAAGGCCCAAAGAGAGGCTCTTTTTGCAGGATGATTCAATCCCTTGGTGTTAATAGTGACCATTTTTATAGTCATGGTGTATAGTGGGATAAAGCAGAGACGAGTAGAGGTACCTTTGTGTTGGTCGGTAGATCAGACGGCAACAGATTCTTGTATAGTCAAGTGGTATTCGAAGAAAATCAGTGCCGTTGAGAGGAAGGTTTTCAATTAGTTTCTTGTGGGGCCCTTTGATGGTGACGACAGCAGGTTCTGGGAGAGAAGTCCTTAGCAGATCCGGGGTACCTGAAAAAGAGAGAAGAGAAAGAGAAAAAAAAAAGGGGGCGGGGTAGGGAGAGGAGGGGTATAGAACACTGGTCACAAAAGGAAGCTTTGCGGTTGGGGGGTTATTGAACCCTGAGGTTGGTTGATGAGACAAGGTTGCTCCCAAGCTGGAGGTATGTTTCCACCAGGGAAACAGCAGTATAGGAATGAAAAAAAAATTAAAAAAATTAATATCAAACACAAACAGTTCTCAGGGTGCAAGCCCGACACAACAGTGTTTAGGGACCCTGGACGGGGGTCCACAGAGCATAACAATGTAGGCGAACCTCAGCCATTCAAGTAGATGGAGTGTGACCATGACCCCTCGGAGGTAGTGTGTGCGGCGACATGGCGCCTGTGTTGCTTTGATCCATAGGCACTAATTTGTTGTTGGATGGGACAATATTCCAGTCCTGCAACATCCGCAACCCTTGTTACACTGAGGTTATAACATGTTTGGAGCCTGCGTGATTAATGGAGATTTTGGCAGGTCCAATCCAGTGATACTGGATTTGGTTGTTACGCAGGGTTTTAGTAATGTTGTTGAGTTGTCTTTGTTTGCTCAGGGTATGCTGGGATAAATCAGCAAAAATTTGTAGGTGAGCATATGGGTCAGGGAGTGTTGGCATCGCTCTTACTTTCTGCATGAACTGTTCCTTAATGTGAAAGAAGTGTACCTTGAGAATAACATCTCTGGGTACTGAGTCTGGCAGAAATGCAGGTTTTGGCAACCTATGTATCCGATCCACAAGGAGCTCCATGCTTTTCGCCTCAGGCAGCACTGATTTCATGAGGCCTTTTGCAAAGGCAGGCAAATCAGTGTTTTGTACTGACTCGGGCACCCCTCTGATCTTAAAGTTATTGCGCCTGGCTCTGTCCTCTAAATTTGCTAACTTGTCAGTCAGCCATTTAGTTTCCTGTGCCTGTGCTTCATGTGAGTCAATTAAGTCATTAATAGTGGCAGTCATGGCATCCATGTTGGTTTCTAAGTGACTGACCCTGTTATCCATCATTCAGAGTTTAGTGCCGATGCCTTGCATGAATGAAAGCATGTCAGATTGTAAGGAGCTTCGGAGTGATATAAGCATCTCTTTAAGGGTAGTGTCCATGACAGCATGCCCTATGGTGGGGAAGGAGGTGATGGCGTCTGGCTGGGGACCTTGCAATGGCATGGCAAAGGGTATCTCTCCTGTATTACAGCCATCTCTGCCTGACTCTGAGGTATCCAGTCTCATTTTACTTTTAACTGGGCTGTGTGTGGTCGGGGTCCCGGGAGGGGAATGAAGAGGGTCACCACCGTTAGCTGCACTTACCAGTGCTGCAGGCAAAGTGCTGTAGTCAATGCCTCTGTGAGGGGAGAATGCGGCCTCCGCGTATGTAATACTCCCGGACGGAGCGGCGCCACCTTGGCCTCGCCGCGCTGATGGCCGATACATAAAGGCTGTCAGTTTGCGGGGCGGCCTGGAGTCTTTCCGCTTCAGCGACATCCTCTCGAGGTAGAGTGGGAGGTTGCACCGGTCACCGAGGTCTCGTGACGGCTGAGGTGTGCGGGAAGTCGCTTAACGCCGCTGTGGATGTGGAGAGCTCAGGTCTCAGGCGGCCATTCCAGTCACGCACTGGCCACGCCCCCTTCATGCTTCCTTTTTGACTTGCCTATCTTGTTGAAGCTTGTACTAGACACAATACCTGTATACTTGTTCTGTACAAATAAATCTCGAATTTATCTTAATAAAATAATTAAACAAGGGGGCGTGGCTTGACGGCTCATGCGGATGGCTGCCTTATTCCTCAGCTCCGCAGAAAACCAGCCACAGCGACTTCCATAGCGGCACAAGAGAAGGGAAAACCATCTCCCCAGCAGCCTGACAGTCCCCACACAATAAGCGGCCATGCTTAATAGAAGGAAGGGAACGTCTCTCCCCAGAAAACTGACAGACTACTTCTCCTCACCTGACATGCTGAGCAGCCAAAATGGCGCCGCCCGCGGCCGAGAATCACCAGCGCGCTTCTCCTCATTACAGCCACATCAGAGCTCCCTGCTGCCTTCGGGACTCCACCATCTACGTGCCACACAGGGTGAGTGCTCTCCTCCTAATTCGCCCACCACATCCAGCCCTGCAAAGTCCAGGCTCAGAACGGAAGAGCCTTTACAGTCTCCTTCAGCTCCCAGCTTGTTCTCCCTCCCCCCACCGCAACAAGCTTCTGTGCTAGATGCCTTTCCTGCCTCAGACCAGCCATTGTCTGAAAACTCTATGAAGAGCATGCTGATCTCACTGAGGCAAATACTGTATAATGACTTATCCTCTGCGGTCTCATCCCTGTCAATTGTAGTGAATCAGCATGATAATGCTATTACACATATAGAAGCTAAAATGGGGGACGTGCTTACTGCACATAATGAATTGGTTGACGGCTTTGCGGATCATGAAGATGAACTCCAATTAATCAATCTAAAAATTGCAGATTTGGAAGATCGTTCCAGACGGAACAATATTAAATTCCGCAATGTCCCAGAATCGGTTCAACAATCTGAGCTTACGCAATTTATACAAGCTTTGATGCGGGCCCTTTTACCTGATCTGACTACCCGAGATCTGGAAATTGACAGGGCACACAGACTCCCCAAGCCTTCCCACCTCCCTAACTCTACTCCCAGAGATGTATTGGCTCGCATACACTTTTTTTCTGTCAAAGAAAGAGTCCTGAGTGCTGCCAAATGAGCAACGAGTCTTCCAGACCCTTTTAGTAACATTGCGCTATATGCTGATCTATCCAAAGCAACAATGGACAATCGTAGACAGCTGGCGACAATAACTAAAGTGCTTCAAAACCATAACATACCCTATAAATGGGGCTTTCCTACTAAACTTCTTATTACACACCAAAACAAGACCCATGAGGTGCGCACCCTCCCTATGGGGCTCTCACTCCTGAGACAATGGCACATCATCCCAGAAGACACACCGAACCCTTCTGCTCACATACCAACCCTTGTGGAAACCGGAGGAGATCCTCCTAATGGCCATCAAGCGTAATCTTCACCCTTCTCTTCAAACGCATCATGGCTGGCTACCTGCAGCGTCTCTATCCAGCACTTGCCTGCCTGTTCAGAGATCCCTGTCCCATGTTGTGGACACACTATATTTTTGCAGTAGTGTCTGCACATTGAGCTCAGGCCCCCTTTTTTACTGAGCTCTCCTTTTTTAATCACTGTCCTCCACCCAAACCCAGAATCAGTTACTCCTCAAATAGTTACACCAGAAGCTATATTTTAAAACCTACACCGATCTTACCTTTAGAGCTGGACTAGTAAATAGCCCCACGTCTATTGCCACTCACCCTCCTCTACAGACACCCACACTACTCTCCATTCCAGAAAATGTCTTTTAAAATAGTCTCTGTCAATGCTAGGGGCTTAAACTTCCCACAGAAAAGATCTGCACTCTTCAGAAAGGCTAACAGCCAACAAGCCGACATTCTCTTAGTGCAAGAGACTCATTTCGCTGCTGCAAAAACTCCCAGATTTACCCTAAAAAATTACGACCAGGTTTTTATAGCCTCAGGGCTGAAGAAGAAAAATTGAGTCCTCACTGCCATACGGAACTCTATACAATTTACTCTACATCACTCAGTTGTCGATACCCAAGGCCGATTTTTGATTCTCATCTGTGACATTACCAAGTTACCTACACCCTGATCAACGTATATGGTCCGAATACTCGTCAGTTACAATTCCACAAACTTCTTTACAAAAAGATCACACAAATCCAAAGAGGGAGGCTTCTCATGAGAGGAGACTTCAACATAATTGGAGATTCTACTTTGGACACTACCTCTACATCAAAAACTCAGCGTTCTGTTCTGAACCCCTTTCTTCAAACGAATGACCTTTACGATCCTTGGAGATGCCATCACAGCACCGAACAAGACTTCTCATACTTCTCCTCTTCTCAACTTTCATACTCCAGAATTGACTTTTTTATTGTTGACAAACTCACCCTTCAAAATGTGACGAAATCTGAAATTGGCAACATCACGTGGACAGACCACGCGCCTGTCTCCCTTACTGTGGGAAACTGCAGACTTAACACTAATAGGCTGTGGAGACTTGACTCATCCCTCCTCTCAGACCCTAACATTATTCAACGTCTCTCAAATGAACACCAACTGTATTTTCAGATCAATAACCAACCGAACACAGATAAGTTTGTACTTTGGTCAGCCTACAAAGCTTACATGCGTGGCATACTAATTAAGCTACATAGTAATATTAAACACCAGAGGTCTAAGCAAGTTGACGAGGTCCTCCTTCAAATTAACCTTTTGGAACACCAGAATAAAAAAAAACCCTCCCAGAAATTAGCTGCTGAGCTTTACGAACAGCGACAGAAACTCCGCTCACTCTTACTCTTTAAATTTGAGAACAACCTTAAACTAACCAAAGCCAAATATTATGCCTTAGGCAATAAAGCTGAAGCTCTACTAGCCCGACAAGTTAAAGCCCAATGCCTTAAAAACAAGATAATTTCCCTTCAGCACCCCACCTCCAAACAACTCCTGACAAACCCACAGGATATTTCTAACTCCTTTAGCGACTATTACTCTTCTCTTTACAACCTATCAAATGATGCCAATACCCCTCAACCGACTGACCAAAATATTCACAATTTTCTATCCTCTATTGATCTTTCAACTATAAATCACACCCAATTAGAGGAACTCTCTCGACCATTCTCTAATGATGAAATTTTGAAAGCCATCCACTCACTTCCGCTTCACAAATCCCCAGGAGAAGATGGATACACTAACGAATTCTACAAATCATTTGCCTCAAATATTGCCCCCCATCTCACGGACCTCTTCAACTCTGCTGCCACCTCTGGTTCTCTACTGGTAGATATGCTGTGTTCCATCATTACCACTATCCCCAAACCAGAGAAAGACCCCACCTCCACAATTAATTACAGACCCATATCTCTCCTCAACACAGACGTAAAATTATTTGCCAAGGTTATAGCCTCAAGACAGTTAGAATTTCTTCCCTCCCTTGTACACCCAGATCAAGTTGGCTTTATGCCAAACAGGCAAGCCCCAGACGCCACTAGAAGAGTTCTTAACTTGATTCACCAAGTTTACCAAACTCTAACGCCTTCTCTGCTGTTATCATTGGACGCAGAGAAGGCGTTCGACAGGGTACATTGGGGATTCCTGAGAGAGGTACTATCCGAATTCGGCATCACAGGATGGTTTCAAACGGCCATACTCTCACTATACTCAAACCCTTCAGCCAGAGTTCTGACCATCGGCACACGATCTAAACCCTTTGAGATCTCTAATGGCACCCGCCAAGGATGTGCACTCGCCCCTCTCATTTTTGCCCTAATAATGGAACCCCTTGCGGCTAAAATAAGAGAGGACAAGTGCATCTCAGGAATTATCCATAATGACATGGAACATAAAATCAGCCTCTTTGCTGATGATGTCATTTTAATGATCACAAACCCGACCATCTCCATGCCTGCAATCCAGGACATCATCAATCAATTTAGCTCTGCCTCCTTTTACAAACGTAACTCCTCTAAATCCCCAATCTTTCAACTTAATCTACCGCGTAGGCAACAATCCCTCCTAGAGAGTACTCTCCCCTACTCTTGGTCAAACAATTCCCTTCCATATCTAGGAATAAACTTAGCCCCATCCATATCCCAACTTTACGATCTCAATTACCGTGCCTTCCGAAAACGACTGCCCCAACTATTAAATCAGCTTCATACAACAGGTCTCTCTAAACTAGGTTGCATCGCATCCTTTAAAATGCTAATCCTCCCCAAGCTACTTTATCTTTTCCGGACAGTAATCTTACCAATTCCCCACTCCTTCTTTGCCTCCATACAAAAACAACTTTCCAGATTTGTGTGGGAAACTAAATCGCCTAGATGCGCTCAATATATCTTAACCAGGCAACATAGAAAAGGGGGGACCAACCTTCCCCATATTCAGAACTATTACGATGCTTCCATCCTAGACCAACTATACTATTGGTGGCATCCTAACCCCAATAAGGCTTGGTCTATCTTAGAATCCTCGTCCTTTCAACCAAATTCCCTACGTGAATTACTTCTCGCTACATCAGCAGGCTTCCCTCCCATTCAATGCTTAAGTCCCCATCAATAACGGCTTCTTTAACAATCTGGAAGAAATTTAAACAGGCGAAAATTTCAGACCAACCCAAACATTGCAAATTCCTCTCAGATCACTAATGTCACAAATACCAAACTTGAACCTAGGAACCTGGACGACGCGAAAAATAACTACTCTATCAGATCTTTATAACGCTAACCACACCCTGAAAACCTTTGCTAATCTCCAAACTGAATTTGGCCTCCCTCGGAAACCTTCACATACATGAGGATCTCGCACCTTCTCCACCAATCTAAAATCTCAACGATGACAACTATTCCTGAGAAAATACACAAATTTGACACTAACACGACATTTCTGAAACATGGTATCTCGGTAATGTACTCTATTCTGAACGATAATCGTCCTTATTCGCAAATTCCGTCTCTCTTCAGATGGACGGAAGAACTAGACATTACGGTCACATCCGACATGTGGACACGTGCCTTTAGACACACCTACACAGCTTCCCACTGCTCTAATCACTGGGAATCATATCAAAAGACACTCCACAGATGGTATCTCACACCCTATCGTCTCTCTAAATTCTTCCCGGACCTTCCTTCTACATGCTGGAAGTCGTGTGGAAGTACCGGTACTATAGCGCACATCTTATGGTTTTGCAGATCCTTAAGCTCCTTCTGGAAACAAATTTTCGCTTTAATATCCTTTCTATCACAGATCCCAACATCTCCCAATCCCTCACTGGCTCTACTACACCTTGGCGTTGACAAATTTCCGCCAAACACACGAGTAGTGATAATTCACCTACTTCTTGCGGCAAAACTGAACATCACTAAACTTTGGAAAACCACTGATTCTCCATCTATCACACACACGATTTCTGACCTAAGCTTTCAATGCGAGATGGAAAGACTAATAGCTCGCAAAAACGTAAGTATGAAAAAGTTTTTATCTGATTGGCATGTATTGCTTACACATCCAAAATGTACTGTAACCACATAAGTTTCTTTCCTGCTTGTAATTCTTTACTATTATTACTATACGCCCGATTTTTTCTCCTATGTACCCAACCCCTCTGGTGTAACTAATATAATATCTAGCTGATGCTCTCCTTCCCACACCCCTTTCCCCCCCGACTGGAGATATTGCATTAATACGTTACAATTCTAATGATTAACATTGATCCACCTTTAGTTAGTCTGTATTGTGGACTGGTTTTGTGTGACTTAACCCTACTTTGTATGCTTTGCCTCTGTTTGCTCTAGTCGGAACATCCGCTATGCTGTTGCAAATGTTTATCTTTTTTACCTTATTGAAAATCAATAAAGAAATATTGAACATAAAAAAGAATTAAAAAAGTTACTGCACATTGGATAAAGACTCTTGTATCAGTACTATTTCATACTGAAACTGGAAACAGAGTTCTTGAATAAAAAGGTGAGATTCACGCAACAGTTATATAGACCAGTATTTCAAACCTAAGGAGTGTTGACTAACACTAAGGAATGAGCCCAAATTGTCCAACTCTGCAGGCACCAGACAAATTTTGTTTTGTGTGTACCCTTGTCTATTCAACAGAAGCCGGTTTAACATCCGACTTATGTAGAACAGTCCTGCTAGAAAAACCAGCATTCGATCAGCACTTGCAGTCAATGTCTGCAACGCTGATCAGTGTATTCTGAAAGGGATGGCAGTAGCTCCCCGCTGTCAGAATATATATATAGCATCCACATTGCTTGTGTGGATGTGGGGACTATGGGGTTGATTTACTAAAGGCAAAAAGACTGTGCACTTTGCAAAGTGCAGTTGCACTCTACAAGTGCAGTTTCTACAAAGCTTAGTAAATGAGCAGAAGCTCTTCTGACTTCCATCATCCAATCATGTGCAAGCAAAATGCTGTTTTTTTTTTTTGTTTTTTTTTCCTTGCACGTGATTGAATATTTTTTGCAAAGTGAAGCCTTACCTCATTTACTAAGCTCTGGAGCAACGGCACTTGCAGAAGGCAACTACCCTGCAAAAAATTTTACTGTGTATACCCAGCTTTAGAACCTATTATATTTTATTCTATTTTTTTATTTTATTTTAATTGCTGTCTGCTTGTTGAAGAGATTTACCTACCATTGTTTGTGAGGAAAGAAAGTGATGTAAACTTTTTTCAAGAGGGATTTAGAGAAAATACAGGGCATTTTAGTAAAATGTGGGAGAGGCAGATTTTTGTCCATGAGCAAGGGTAGCTTGACTTTAGGGAGCAGCTGTCACATTCCACCAAATGTCACTGTATTAATCTTGGCTTCATTTTTTGTTTGTCTGCTATCCACCCTGACCCTTTGTTGTCTGGATCTTGTTATCATCACTGCCTGTTTCAAACTACACCTGCAAGGGAGTCACAACCTGGCTCCCAGGCAACCAGAGCACAGAGCAATCGCTCTCCACCATCAGGAGCTCTGGTGATAATCATCTGGTGCTTAGACAGGGCACCAAAGAAGATCCCAAGCCACCTGCTCACACGTGACTTCCTGTTGCCTTGTGACAGTTTGCTCAGGCCAACCAAGAGCATGTAATACAGTGTCTACAGAAGCTCTTTACCTGCTTTGACCACCTGCAAACTGCAGTTACCTTGACACCATCTACTTCTGCTACAGCTCCAATTGCCACTGGACTACACACACCTAGTATCTCCTTTCTTCATTTATTTCTTTGTTTTTTTGGTGACTCTAAGGCATGTCAAGGCCTCGTTATCTAGTAACCCATTAATTTGATTCATTCATCTTGAATGTTCAGGTAATCATTTCCTGACCGCTCTAAGGTTGTGTGCCTTGATTCTCTGCTGTCCGGTGGTGCTTTAGTGTGAGCATCTTCATTGTGGGAACAATACCCAATGGTCTTTAACCTCCCTACCTTCTTAGAGGTCAGTCCTTGACAGACCAGGAAGAGCCTCATCTACTGCAAGAGCACTTCTGAACATTCGTCAAAAGAGGATGACTGTGGGCTAATTCACAGTACAATTTTATACCCTGGCTTTAGAATTGTCCTGGAGCAATTAGGCTCTTACCACCACCTTTTGGAAAGGTTTGAACTGAATGTATAAATAAAGGGTGAGATTTCCAGGAGATCCATCCCAACTATCCTGGGTGACTTGAATACTCTGTGCATTTATTCTTGTCTTTATTTATACATAGTAAAATATCAGCCAAATACTTATGGCATGTTAAAAAAAGATCTTATACATAGTATACAATATCTACATCACATATATTGCACTTAACACTTTGTGGTACATCCTGATGCAGTCTGCTGGAAAAGATGTAATTTCACAGTAAATCTTTCAACTGGCAACATCCAACGCGTTTCAAACATTAACTATAGTATATTATTCAGCAGGGAAGATTGTACCACATGGAAGAGAAATAATATCATAATCAGGTAAGGTATATTTCCATACACATATATAGTAATACTAACACATATTCAGACAAAAAGTGTTAAACAGAACCACTATATTAACAGCGCTACTAAAAATAAAAACAAACAATATAAAAGTAATGAGAAAAAGTTCATAGATCTCAAGGAAAGATGATTTAAAGTGTTGAATAGTGCTCCACAAAGCTCCCAGAGACAGAAGAAAAAGTCCCTTCCAACAGGTTCACCCCACTGCTATCCCGTAAGAAGAACCTTGTGCTCGGTGACGTCCCCTTGAGTTATGTACTTACCCCAATAAGGGTTAATTACAAGTACTTTACAAATCTCTCTTGATTCAGTTAGTGTGGTTATTCCGGTAAGGGCACCAAGGCAATCTCCCTCATCAGATAAATTTCATTGGTGTTATCATATGTAAAAAATCAAAAGGTAACGATCCATAGTGCAACCCGTTTAATAAGTAAAACACACTCCACACACATTAAAATCCTGTGTACATTATTAATACTTGGATATTCACATGAAATCACATATGTCATTGGTGTCGCATGGTCTAATCTCACGATCCCCGATACAGAGTCTTATGAATACCGGCAGAAACAGCAGGTCCCTTGAAGACCAGCGTTCAAACCTAGACACTAGACAGCTGCACAGTCACGTCCATAAGCGTTTCATCATCACGTCTTCATCGGTGGGCGTGGCTGTGAAGAGCAGCAAGTCCGAAATATATTGCAAAGAGATCAGACGGCAGACCACTCAGGTAAGGTAAGGTATATTATGTTATACATCATAGTAAATTAGAATATATAGCAAAATACAATGATAATGAATGGTAACTTACACAATCAGCAATCTGATCTGCCCATCAAACCATCAAGATCATCCAACAGGTGGACCCACCAAGCAAGGGAAGGGAGGCCTCACCGCATACAATGTAGCCATCAATAGCTCATGTGGCAAAGGCCAATTCTGTGTGACAGTAGAGTAACGGAAAGAGGATACCTGGCTTAAATGGGAGTGCAATGTCAGTGGAACTTTGGGTTATAAGGGGAATATGTGGGGTTGATGGGTATGACTATTAATATAGTAACTTTTGGTTAGGAAATCCTTATTGATTGACCACCCTAAACCTATTCAAGATAACAAATTTAAGTGGTCTTTTTTCACCACTTTTTTCCCTCCAATATAGGCAAATCAAAGAGATATTCAATATACATTGGAAGGTTCTTCAGAGTGATAGGTATCTCTGTCCAGTTATTACTGTCACATGTCAGAGGGGCCCAGTCTGTACAGGGACAGATTGCTTCCAATGTTATCGATCCCCCTAAAACCATTTATTTTTTCCATCAATGCAAGGGCTATTACCCATGCTGCATATGTAATGTGTGCCTCCACAATATTTGTGGGAGACGTAAAACAGACACATTTACATCTTCAACCACCCAACGCATTTATCCGATGAAACATTTCACCACCTGTGCCACTAGATTTATAATTTACCTGTTGACTTGTCCCTGTAAAAAGCAATACATGGGACGCACAATTAGGACCTTCTCAGTGAGCATCAATGAACATCTGGCCAGCATCAGGAAGGGTCGGACAAACTACAGCGCCCCCACCATTATTTAAAACATCATAATAAAGACCCTACAGGAACACAATTCCATGTTATAGATAAATTTGTCCCACAGTGGTGAGGGGAGTCCTATCTACATGGGGCTTCATGTCTCAAAACATTCTGGATACATGAGCTTAAAGGGGTTGTAAAGCTTTGTTTTTTTATTTTCTAAATAGGTTCCTTTAAGCTAGTGCATTGTTGGTTCACTTACCTTTTCCTTCGATTTCCCTTCTAAATGTTTTTTTTCTTTGTCTGAATTTCTCACTTCCTGTTTCTCTTCAGTAAACTTCACACCATCATCCGAGCGGTGTTTAGTCAGCCAGAACAGCTTACCGAACAGCTTACTGAGGAGGAACAGGAAGTGAGAAATTCAGACAAAGAAAACAAAGAGAAAAAACATTTAGAAGGGAAATCGAAGGAAAAGGTAAGTGAACCAACAATGCACTAGCTTAAAGGAACCTATTTAAAAAATAAAAAACTAACCTTTACAACCCCTTTAAGGCTGGCCATACATAGTCGAATTTTGAAAGAATTTTCTTTTGAGAATCAGCATTTTGTGATCTGATGGTGCCACCATTGATTTCTAAATTCGACCAACCATGTCTTCAATTTCACCTCCTGTTGCTACAGAACAGAATTTTTGTGTCTGGGAATCTTCTTTTCTTTCCAGGAATTTTCTTTTCTTGCACAAGCGCATTTCTTTTTCCATTACATTTCTCGTACAATTCTCCCATCATCAATTAGAAAATCCTTAGCTTTTCAAAAAATTTCCAACCTGCTCAGTTACTCAAATTCGATGGCCGCATGAAAATCGGCTGTTGCTACAGCCCACTAATGGTACAAAATTGGAACTAAAATTCGTAGATAAGATTTTCAAAAGAAAATTGCCTAAGCCCCTGTACACACGGTCGGAGATTTCCACAACCAAATCCGTCGGATTTTGTCCGTCGGATCTTGTCCGAAACTGTTGCATACACACGGTCGGACTAAGACGTCATCATTCAGAACGTGATGATGTAATTTAGTTACGATGGGACTACATTCAGGCTAGTAGCCAATAGCTTCGATGTAGGAATTTGATCTGAGCATGCGTGGCACTTAGTTCGATCAAAATTCTCTACACATGATCGGAGTATGTCCGATCTAACCAGTTGGTCAGGAAATATTTCCAACATGTTGGAAAATTGGGTCCGACGGATATTCCGACGGAATCAGTCCGATGCATACCACACACAGTCGGATTATCCGACAACACGGTCCGATAGGACACATTCCGACGGATTCTCCGACTGTGTGTACAAGGGCTAAGTCTACTCATCATTCAGTATGAACATTGATTGGGACATAAATTCCTTTATCAATCAAGCTTAATATATACGATTCAATTCATTTGATTATATATTGCTAAATACTTGGTCCATCTGTGAAATATGACACTATCAGTTTCATATGTTAAGTTAAAAGGGGTTGTAAACCCTTGTGTTTTTTCACCTTAATGCATCCTATGCTTGATTTTGTGTATATGCTAGACATCCGTTATTGGGGCCTCTAACATACAATCTTTCTTTGCAATTGCACATGCCCATTTGTGTGTCCCATACTCAGGGTGATACTTGGTTTAATTTGCTTGCTTGTAGTCATCCCCGCCTTGTATCTTAAACAAGTCTTGGTAGATTCGACTGTGAGGCTTGGTGTGCATTCAGTCACTGTATTGGTGACAAGAGTGCGCTTTGGCCCCAATAAGGCTTGGACGTCATGCATGTAGTCATGTGACCGGCGTTGCTCCGCTCACCGGCTTTCAGAGCGAGGTGTGTTACTCACGCCAGTGGTAGCACTTCCTGATTTGGAGCCGTGTCCGGAGCCACGCCCCTCTGATTGGTTTACCACTTTACATATAATTGATAAAGATGGGCATTGCTTTTATCTTGTGATCACAATTTTTTATATACATCTATGGTTCGATGTTGGTATTTTAACCACTTGCAGACCGGACCATTTTGCTGGTCAAAGACCAGACCACTTTTTGCGATTCGGCACTGCGACGCTTTAACTGACAATTGCACGGTCGTGCGACGTGGCTCCCAAACAAAATTGATGTCCTTTTTTTCCCACAAATAGAGCTTTCTTTTGGTGATATTTGATCACCCCTGCGGTTTTTATTTTTTGCTCTATAAACAAAAATAGAGCGACAATTTTGAAAAAAACGCATTATTTTTTACTTTTTGTTATAATAAATATCCCCCAAAAATATATAAAAAAACATTTTTTCCCTCAGTTTAGGCCGATACGTATTCTTCTACATGTATAAAGAAATACTAATGCGCTCCACCTAGTGGTTAACTAGAGGACTAAATGAACAAAATTTCTCACACAGGAAGCAGCCAGCACAAAACGGTGATCTCAGCACCAGAAGTGTGTGAATGAAATTATATAAATAAATGCGGCGCTACCTAGAGATGCATAAAAAAATGTAATATCAAAAATTGGACTAAAGTGCAAATAAATGCTATCCCACTAAAATATGAATGGTGAAATTACAAATATAACATATATAGTGCAATAAATATAAATCTGCATAAATGATCCAGATGCATAAAAATTCAAGAAAATATAGTAAAAAGTGAAAATGAGTGAAAAAAATATATAATATAAATATCAGTCCAGTGGTTATGTGCAAAGGAATTCAATATTAACAAGTGATTGTCCACAAAAAACATGCACAAATATCTCAAAACTTGCAAAAAGCAAAGTCCATGCAAAAGAATGTAGATGTGATTTCAAAAGGTGACAATCCACTGCAAACTTCAGTGCCTATTATGTGCACCACCTATTTCCCCCAGCCTCTCACCTCCAATAACTGGCAAATAGGCGTTGTATATAATCAGAAATGCTGCTGGCTCCTTAGTCATCCAGCCTCACTGTTCTACCGCTGTTAGTGCATCACTGTATATCACTGTGTATACGTAGTTAATGTTCTCCCAATTGCTCCAAGGTATCCAATAGGTATGCAATGGAAGAAGACAAAGGGGCTTTCATGTGTAGTAACTAGTAACAGTTTTATTATAAAGGAAAAAATCCGCACTTACATGTAAAAACACAGCAGAACATACAGCAGACGCGAACTTCCGGTTTCGGCCGTAACCGGAAGTAGTAAGTCCGACACCAAACTCCTTCCCTGACGCGTTGCGTCACACCTCGTGACTTTTTCAAAGGGATCATTTATGCAGATTTATTTTAGTGGGATAGTATTCTTCTACATATTTTTGGTAAAAAAAATCGCAATACGCGATTATTGATTGGTTTGCGCAAAAGTTATAGCGTTTACAAAATAGGGATAGTTTTATAGCATTTTTATTAATAATTTTTTATTATTTTTTTTTACTAGTAATGGCAGCGATCAGCGATTTTTATTGTGACTGCGACATTGTGGGGGACCCATCGGACATTTTTAACCCTTTTTTGGGACCATTGTCATTTATACAGTAATCACTGCTATATAAATGCAGTGATTCCTGTGTAAATGACACTGGCAGTGAAGGGGTTAACCAGTGGGTGGCAGTGTAGGGGTTAAGTGTTCCTAGGGGTGTGTTACTAACTGTGGTGGGGTTGGGCTTTCATTTAGTGAACACTGATCTCTGCTCCAATCACATGGAGCAGAGATCAGCGTCACTAGTTGCTAGGCAGAATGGAGAAATGCTGTTTACTCGGCATTTCCTCCATTCGGCCGCTCCGTGAGACGATCGCGGGGATGCAAGCGGTGATCGAGTCCGCGGGTCCCGCGACCGGACTCACGGGGGTCCCGACCAGCGCGGGAGCTCGCCGCCGGCGGCGTGCTCCCAATGGCAGGGCGGCATTGTATATTGGACGTACCTGTACGCCAATATGCCTGCCCGTGCCATTCTGTCGACGTACATCGTCGTGCGCTGGTCGGGAAGTGGTTAAATAAACCCATCCATTTTGATCTACACCATATGGAGGCAATTTTTCTTTCCATATTCCTTTGGATGAGAGTGTCTTGCTTCCACTGTCTGCACCTTAATTGATCAACATCAGAGTTCCAGCTTCACCCCTATCCATGTGAGTTCCAGGGTTCATCATTGGAGTTCAATGTTTTGGTGTTCTTAGCGTGACTGACTCACTGTCGCTGGCACGTGAGTCCACTTAATTGGGTAAGAGCATTTATCCCTCACCCAGGTTGGAGGATGCACCATCCCTGGTGTTCTGTGTGCTGTCATGGCTGTTTCAACTTACTTCTGAATACCAATTCTGCTTGAAGAGTCAAGTATTTATATGTTCTAGCTCATTTAAACTCACTTCACTATACATTGATCCATTATTGGTTCTGGCCTTTGGAACTTTTATTTTTGTTTCCAGCACTTTATATTTATATTTATTTTTATCATACACGTTTTACATTACTGTATGATGTATTGCACTGGTATATGTTTACATCATTGTAGGACATACTGCACCTATATGGTTTATTATCACTTTAGCGCTACATTTTGTTACACATAGTAACGGCTAGATGAACCAAGGGAGAATTTATGGGAGGTAGTTTAAGAAGAGGGGGTGCATAGTTAGATAGAGACATGGGGGGAGTGGTTGGTCGGGATGATTAGTGTGGGGGGTATAGATAGATGGTATATATGACTATCCTTGGCCAAATAAGAGGGGGGCTATAATGCCTTTCTTTCACACAGAAATAGCTATTGCCACGTGATCTCTTAGGGGCTCAGTTGTATGCGGTCAGGTCTCCTTACCCTTGTTTGGTGGATTGATGGGCAAATCACACTTGCTTATTGGTTACTTGCTGAAGTAACCATTCATTATCATTGTATTTTTCTATGTAATCTCATGGGCTTCTTCCCTGATGATGAATGAAGACTATATTATAGTTAATGTTCAAAATGCATTGGATGGTGCCAGTTGAAAGATATACTGTGAAATTACATCTTTTACAGCAGACTGCAACTGGGCATACCAGAAAGCATTAAGTGCAAGATATGTGATATAGATATTTTTATGTATATGTTGTATACTATCTACACAATCTTTTTTTAACATGCCACGAAGACGTGATGACGAAACGCGTATGGGCGTGACCAGGCAGCTATACGTCACCAGAGCAGGCTATTCGGAGTGGTTACCCGGGACCCGCCGTGGAAGCTGAGGCAGTATTCGACCAAACGCGCTCAGGACTGCGGTGAGACCACCTCGTTATCGCTGCAGTGACATTTTAAATGTGACATTTTGCTGTGCACATTGTGTACGTATGATTTTAAGCGCATGAGTGTTTTTAGTGAATAAAGCTGTTTTGCACTATGGAATCTATATTTTATTGTTTCCTATATGTGGATCTGGGGCTGTTAATGAGAATCAAGTGAACTCTTATCGGTGAGAGAGCAGGGAGCCCGAGAGAGAGGAACCTATGGTGGTATGATAAGACGATTTTCCGGAGGGACACTAGTGGAACTACTTCTACAGTCGTAGTGAAGTGCCTGTTAACCCTTTGGGTTCTGGTGAGTGAATTACCATAAGGGGTGTCACCGGCCGTCAGACTCTTCGCACACTGGTGTTTTCTTCTTCGGAGATGGATCTTCTTTTCTGAACTTTTTCCAAAGTGTGATAGCTCAATTGAATATTGAGTCATATATGTTTGGAGATATTATGGACACTTGCTAGTGACTTTTTCTAGACACTGAGTTATTATCCTCTATATATTTATTATATTTTATCCTCTATACATTTATTTTATTATATTTTATTTTTTGATTATCCCCCCTGTTTTTGTTTTAGCGCTGTCAATATAGTATATGCGGGGTAATTAGGGTACGGATACGGTATACTATATATTTTTGTGATTTGTCCTTCTGTATGATAGCAGCTTGTTAGGGTGAGTTTTGACTTACTCCATAGGGCGCTGGGATCATTGGTTGTCACTTTCAATATTTTGTGTGTACATTCCAGTGATACTAGTACTTGTTACAGATATTTTACTATGTTTTTAAAAAAAGTTTATTTTGATTTTTTTGTGTACTTTTTTGGTTGCAAACAAATTATATTATTCAACCATGCATAAACAGACAACTTGCGGCTGGATATATAATCTCCCATTTATATGTGTTTGCCACCTAAGATTTGAAAATTGAATTAGCTAATGGGAGGAAGGAATCCAATGGGAGACCTTCTAGTGATTGGACATATGATGTCCGGTACTACATCCTTTAATAAATGAGGCATATTTTAATCAACCGTGCATAGACAGACAACGTGCGGCTGGATACATGGTCTCCTGTTTGGGGAGTAGGTGTGTAGTTTGGAAAATGGGAGATGTTCTCGCACATATTTACTTATACCACATTAAATAGCCATGACCTCCACCAGGAATAACCCCACGCTGTCTGACAAATTTGCAGGGATCTCTTTAGAAAAATAGAAACATAGAAAAGTGATGGCAGAAAAAGACTGAGTAGCCCATCGAGTCTGCCCATTTTTTTTTTGTTTTTTTGTTTTTTGTTTTTTGGGGGGGGGGGGGGTCATTAACCTTGTTGCCTGACTATAGATCTATGTGTATCCCAAGCATGTACTTTCTAATGCCACGTACACACGACCGGACTTTCCGTCAGAAAAGGTCAGACGGTCTTCCCGACAGACTTTCAACGGAGTTACAACGGACTTCCAAGCGAACGGACTTCCGAACGAACGGACTTCTGAGTGAATGGACTTGCCCACACACGAACGGACTAAAGTCTGTTCGAAAGTCAGTTTGTTTTGAATGTGATGACGTATGACGAGACTAGAAAAGGAAGTTCAATAGCCTGTAACCAATAGCTACCCTTGCGTCGTATTTGGTCCGTTGGACCAGCATACAGACAAACAGTTTTCCCCCCCAGATTTGAAACATGTTCTATTTCTAGGTCCGTCTGAATTTTTAAAAGAAAAATGATCGGACTATCCCACACACGATTGGACTCTCCGATGGATTAATTGTCTCCCCTTTCCCTTCTTTCCTCCAGACTGTAAATATTAAGTTCCTGAAGTCGCTCTCGACATGTTTTATCTCCCACACCTTTCACCATTTTTGTTACCTGTCTCTGCACTTGTTCTATCTTATCAATATCTTTCTGTAAGTGAGATCTCCAGAACTGGACATGGTATTCTAAATGAGGTCACACTAAAGATCTATATAGGGGAATCAGTACCCCCTTCCTCCAGCTTGTGATCCCTCTAATGATGCATCCTAGTATTCTATTCACTTTTCCCACTGTCTGGTCACATTGTTTGCTCATTTTGCAATCATATGAAATAAGCACCCCCAAATCTTTTTCTTCTGTAGTGATGGCTAACACTGTAGCCCCAATGTTGTAATCTCTCCGGGGATTCTTTTTCCTTAGGTGCATCATTTTACATTTAGAAAAATTGAAATGCACTCTCCACTGCTTTGACCAGTCTTCCAGCAATGCCAAATCATGTTCCGTATCACAGATACCTCCAGGGATATCAACCCTATTACACACCTTTGTGTAATCAGCAAAAAGACATACCTTGCCCAACAAACCTTTAGTTATATCACTTGCATATAGGTTAAATAGAACCAGACCCACTACAGAGCCTTGTGGTACCCCTCTAGTGACCAATCTCTGTTCTGAGTGAGCCCCATTTACAACCACACTCTGGTATCTATCCTTTAGCAAACTGCATATCCGCTGAAACCACCCAAGGGTTAAGTCCTAGCTTTCTATGCTGATCTCTTTACAGCCACTATACAAGCTCATAGGCAACTTTTTACCATTTCTTTCCAAACACAAGATTGTCTATCAATGGAGCCATTCCATTAAACTACTCATCACTCCTCAGGGAAAGAAACACGCTGTCTAATTTGTTAAGAAGGGCATCAAGTTAGTGAAATCTCCAGGTGCTCCACCCCCAGAAAACGCTACATGCTCCAAGATCCCCATGGACTGATCCTGAATAGACGTACTACTGAGCAGACTCTACATGGAAATTAACATCTTCTTGTTAGCCTGTTCACTTCTTCATTCTGACCTGCCACTCATGGAAAGACCGTGAAGTCCCTACAGCAGACTCTCTCTATTGAAACCCCCAGGAATTTGCAATATATGTTGTATGTTTCTCATCGAAGGAACCTTTGTCCTCCTGACTCTATTACTAGCTATCACCTTTAATACTGTCTAAATACATTACCTTATCTGCCAGAATTTCTCGGTCCGTCAGACTTTTGGAAGGAAAAAGTCAGACGGAGCCCACACGATCGAATTGTCCGACGGATTCCGATCTGCCGGACCAAGTCTGCCGGAAAGTCCGATCATGTGTAAGGGGCATAACAGTTTCTGTCTTGCCTACCATGATATTTAACCTGATGTCTTTTAATGTTAAAGGTCTCAACAGCCCCTATAAAAGATGAGTGCTGCAGAAAAAGATCATCTCCTTAAAAAGTGTTTTTCTCTCTCTCCAAGAGACATATTTTCTTAAAAATTCCCTCCAGCATTTCCTCAGATTTTTGCTGCTAAAAAGCTGGAGTAATAATTGCGATAACATTATCATGCAAAAAAGAGAACTGCGTTTAAATTCAGTGTTTGTGACATTCAATGGTTCCAAATACGGTGCTTGATTTTCATTGGGGCACATTACGAGAAAGCTCTGTTTGCATGTATTTTTAGATAGAGGAGGGCATTCTTAAAAGATGTCATACCCTGTACTGGGAAAGCAGTAATAGCTATGGACTGCTTTGTAACTGGAAGTTTCAGACATTAACAATGGGTGGTATTTCAGCAGCAGAAAACATTTATTCTTTACTTCCTGTAACCCTTGAAACTTATAAAAAGATAAATATATTACCTTAAAGGACCTTGTGGTATAATAAAATTATAATTATTATAATAATAATGATAGTTTTAAGCATAATGTCTAGCCCAGTTATATATGAAGTGATTGTAAATATATTATGGTTAATACATTTGCTAATGTATTTTGTCATTGGGTTTCATGTCAATAAAATTTACCTTTGTCTTTCACACAAAAATCAAAAAGTAGTCTTTACTATTTACGGTAACTTTTTTGTTTCTAAGCCCGGTAACATAATACTTGACATACCATAAGTGATTAATGGTCTTCCTTCACACTGTACTTTTGAAAATGGTATGATTTACACAGTTGGTATCTTTTGGAATTGAATGTGTCTGTTATTACTGTGGACAAACTTAGCTCAGCGTACTTATGAGAGCCAGAGGTTTCTCATTAGCACACAAGCAGATTCATGTATGGATCTCACATTCTTCCAATATTACACATGGTGATGGATGGTGCATCATTGGTGCAGTATGAAAAATAGGTGGCAAGAGTCTAATATAATGATTTGAAAGAAGTAAAATAGCAAATATAAATCATGACCCCCTTTAGCAGGTTAAGATCAACCAATATCAAGGAAAAAAAAAAGCAATTCTGTTATTGACTTATTATCAAACTTCTCAGAAGTATTTGTTCAATAAAGAGCAGTAGATATTTTAAATACATCTACATAGTTGAAACAAAAAGTAGGCCAATATTTAAAGATTTGGTAATACAGACACATATGACCAAATCTAGGAAGGTTTAAGAGAGAACATTTTAAATTGTTTTAAAATCACAGTCCATTGTTGCCACCTCTTGTATGATCAAGGGGAGAGTTAAGTTCCCTTTTTAGCCCTAAAATCAGTATTGCCCAACATATTGACACTTTTATTACCAATGCACAATATTATTTTAATGTGTGTGCATTAACACTAATATAAAATACGATACAGGGCCTGATGTATGCAATCATATGTTACAAAATAACACGTGTCTAGATAAAATTGGCATATTGTAGGGTGTGATAATACAAGGTATAAAGCAAAGTAGTAATGCAAACAGTCGTGGAAACAACATGTAGCACATACTATCAGGAGGAATACAATCAAATCCATAATTTGTAGTAGGAATTGGTTCTGAGGGCCAAATTCTGTTCATACTAAAATATAAGGTTGATATGGTCAACAAGTTCAGATATATTAGGAGCTTGGTCTGATCTCCATAGTCTGGTCAGGAGTGACTCGGTGACCAAGGGTACAATGGCAATAATAGTACTAAATTCTACGGGGAAACTTCCAATTCCTAGGTATAGTAAGGCTAGTGCTGGATCAGGTTAAATAAATACTCTGGTAGGATGTGAGATAAAATGAAACACCTTGTTCCAATAGCTTGTTAAGCCCTTGCATGACCAGAATGTATGGAAGAGTGTACCAGTTTGACCGCATCGTCTCCAGCTGAGGGGGGAATTGTGAGGGGAAAATTTTGCTAGGCAGTTTGGGGTTAGATGCCAACAAGAATGTATCTTTTGGGAAAAATCCCAATGGTTGGTACAATGTGTGACACTATAGGAATGTTGTATAGCTATAAGCCATTGGTTATAGGTAAAAACTTTATCTAGATCAGATTCCCATTGTGTTATAGGAGGAGTTTTAGTAAATGTGCATTTGTTTTGAAGAAGAGAGTAAAAATCTGTTATATCCCTGGGGGTGGGTTTGAGGCTTGTGAAAACTTGCCAAGCTATGGTGTATATATGCATAGAAGGTTTTGGATGAACTTTCAGGAAGGCTGATAAGTAGGGATGGCCTTGCGGTTCGCCCGGCGGCAAATTTTGCGCGTTCGCGATTCGCCAAACCGGCGGACTTCTGGCACTGTTCGCGCGGGGGACATATGCGTTTACATTGTGAAAGAACTTTGACCCATGATAACACATCCATCATGGGGTACAGGACAGTCAATTGAGACATTTCAGCACATGGACAATTGGACATTCCCCCTACCTTATAAATAGACCTGATCTAGCGCCATTTTACATTCTGTCTTTTATCAGTGTAGGGAGAGGTTGCTGTGTGGAGCAGGAACAGACTGTAGTGACACAAGTCACTAGCTATTAGGTCCACAAAAGTCCTTTTAAGGACTGGTATAGGTGTACAGTATATAGGGTTTTGGTGCACTGCTGCTGACTGCTGTGCTGCTGATTGCTGAGTGCACTGCTGACCGATTCTTCAGCTGTCTTTTGTCAGTGTAGGGACAGGATGCTGTGTGGAGCAGGGACAGTCAGTTGAATCACTAGCTATTACTATTAGGTCCACAAAGGTCCTTTTAAGGACTGGTATAGTTGTACAGTATATAGGGTTGTACACGTATAATATACTTTCTTTCAAATATAGAAAGCCTATTATACTTGACTGCTGACCGATTCTGCAGCTGTCTTTTTATCAGAGTAGGGACTGGGGGATAGTCTGCAAATCACTAGCTACTAGGTCCACAAAGGTCCTTTTAAGGATTGGTATAGGTGTACTATTTGGTGTGCAGTATATAGGGGTGTAATACACGTATATAAATACTTGCACATATAGAAGCACAGTGCTCTCTATCTCGGTGCTGGTGTCAGTGCTCTCTATCACGGTGCTGGTGTGGTGTCAGTGCTCTCTATCTTGGTGCTGGTGTCAGTGCTCTCTATCATGGTGCTGGTGTCAGTGCTCTCTATCTCTGTGCTGGTGTCAGTGCTCTCTATCTCGGTGCTGGTGTCAGATCTCTCTATCTCTGTGCTGGTGTCAGTGCTCTCTATCTCGGTGCTGGTGTCAGTGCTCTCTATCTCGGTGCTTGTGTCAGTGTTCTCTATCATGGTGCTGGTGTCAGTGCTCTCTATCTCGGTGCTGGTGTCAGTGCTCTCTATCTCGGTGCTGGTGTCAGTGCTCTCTATCACGGTGCTGGTGTCAGTGCTCAGTCTCTGTCACGGTGTTGGTTTCAGACAGTGAGGGAGATAGCAGTGGAGAAGCCAATCAGCAGGCAGTGCCAGCACCATGGCTGAGGATCAGCACTGGACTGGCACCTCCGAACCACCGCAGTGGAGCCCTGCATAGGTGGGGGTAAGGGCCGTCAGAGGGAGGGGGCTCAAGCACAGGTTGGCACACTGGGACACTGGCACAGGACTGCACTGCCCTTACTGTAGCACTGATCATCTCCTGCACCCCGTCATAGCCTGACCTGACCTTGCCTCTCCTCCATGGCCTTCATGCACTCCTGAATTGTCAAAATTTCACAGATAAAAAAAAATGCTTGTCATTGTCGATCCCAGATTCACTTAATACTTTTGTTATGTCAGTGTCCATGTTGTGGGACTATGTGTGCACAGCTAGTAAGTATTTTGTGGCTGAAAATATGACCTGTAGGTTTTTAAGGTTCGCCTTCCATTAAAGTCAATGGGGTCTGCCGCAAAATTTGCGGTTCGCAAACTTTTGGCTGCGTTCGCGGTTTGCGAAACATCCCGTTGGAAGTTCATCCATCACTTCTGATAAGTGAGTGTAGGTAAAGAAGTCTTTAGTGGGATATCATAGGAGCTCTGTAGGTATTTTAGGGGTTTGATTTGTGACTTAGAGAATAGGTCATCTATCCATTGAATTCCTGCATCTTGCCAGCGTCTCACTGAAAGATGGGGGTTAAGGACCTCCAGAGCAGATAGAGGGGTTAGGACTGCTGTACTGTGGTCTTTGTAGTCCGACTGAGCCAGAGATCTCCAAGCCAAGAATTCTGCTTTTATTGTGGCAGGGAAAAGGGATATATTGACCCTTTTTCACCTGTCAGTGGAGTAGTGTGGCACTGAGGTCTGATATGTGGACAAGAGAATATTCAATATCAACCCATAATTTGTCTGGAGTTGAGTTAGTTTTGTGGCTGCCCAATAATCTTGGATATCTATAAAACCAAATCCTTCAACCTGCTTATATTTAATGCAATCAGTATAAGGGCAGCAAACCCTTTTACTTTGCCAAATAAATTTTATTGCTTTGGATTCAAGGGAGCACAGGAAAGTAGAATAAACAGGGATGGGTAGGGTCCTGAATAAGTAGAATATTTGTGACAGGAGCATCACACTGAATGCGGCCATTCTGCCTATACATGAGATTTTGCAATGTATGTATTCCTGTATTTTCGTAGTCAGTTTGTTAATAAGAGGTTTGTAGTTAGCTTCACAAAATTTTGCTATGGAGTAAGTTACATTTATTACTAAGTAGGGGACCTCTACATCTGTTCAAGAATAGGTAAAATCGTTAATCTCTTTAGGTTATTTGTTGGGAGGCCTTAATCCAGTATCAATAATTGAGAGAAATGTACTTTATAGTATGATATTGAACTAAAGGAGGACAGTATGTGGTGGGCATATAGCACTGATGTGGGGGGGTTGGACAGCATTAACCACTTGCTTACTGGGCACTTAAACACCCTTCCTGCCCAGACCAATTTTCAGCTTTCGGTGCTCTCACACTTTGAATGACAATTACTCAGTCATGCAACACTGTACCCAAATGAATTTTTTGTCCTTTTTTTCCCACAAATAGAGCTTTCTTTTGGTGGTATTTGATCACCTCTGGGGTTTTTATTTTTTGCGCTATAAATGAAAAAAGACCGAAACCTTGAAAAAAAACGCATATTTCTTTGTTTCTGTGACAGAATTATGCAAATTATTAATTTTTCTTCATAAATTTTGGCCACAATTTATACTGCTACATATCTTCAGTAAAAATAACCCAAATTAGTGGATATTATTTGGTCTTTGTGAAAGTTAGAGAGTCTACAAGCTGTGGTGCGAATCGCACAAAATTTATCACATCTGATGTACTGGTGGACTATCTCGCTTCTTGTGACCCGAACAAGTCAGGAAAATACAAATACCCCCCAAATGACCCCTTTTTGGAAAGTAGACATTCCAAGGTATTTAGTAAGAGGCATGGTGAGCTTTTTGATGTTGTCATTTTTTTCCCACAATTCTTTGCAAAATTAAGATTTTTCATATTTTTTTTTCTCCACAAAATTGTCATTGTAATAGGTTATTTCTCTCACATACCACAAATGACACCCCCCAAAAAATTCTGCTACTCCTCCTGAGTATTACAATACCAAATGTGTGGGACTTTTTCACAGCCTGGCCACATAGAGAGGCCCAACATGCAGGTAGCGCCATCATGTGTTCTAGGAACATAAATTAACTTGTTGACTATTTATTACACTTTTGAAGCACCAGGACAATGACACGTGACACGTGACACTGATGACAGATGGCACTGATACGTGGCAATGATGACACTTATACGTGGCACTGATGACACGTGGCACTGATGACAGATGGCACTAATATGTGGCACTGATGACAGATGGCACTTATACGTGGCACTGATGACACGTGGCACTTATACGTGGCACTGATGACACGTGGCACTAATACGTGGCACTGAAGACACGTGGCACTAATACGTGGCACTGATGACAGATGGCACTAATATGTAGTGATGGACGAACTTCCGACGGGACGTTTCGCGAACGCGAAACGCGAACGGACACAAACGTTCGCGAAAACGACCGTTCGCCGCGGGCTCCATTGACTTCAATGGGAGGCGAATTTCGCAAACCTTTAGGTCGAATTTGCGGCCACGGGGTAATTATTAGGGGGTAGCACGTAGTCCCACCACCTGGACAATAGCATAATACATGTATGAGGTGAATTTGGGATCGATAACTACAAGCATTTTTTTTTTATTTGGGAAATTGTTCTGACAATTCAGGACTATGGAGCTAATGAAGGCAATGGAGGAGAGGGAAGGTCAGGGACCAGGGTAGGCAAACAAGAGGGTGCAGGAGATACAGAGCACTGACAGCAGCACCGTAATACAGAGCACTGACATCAGCACCGTGACATACAGCGCTGACAGCAGCTCCGTGACATACAGCGCTGACAGCAGCTCCGTGACATACAGCGCTGACAGCAGCTCCGTGACATACAGCGCTGACAGCAGCTCCGTGACATACAGCGCTGACAGCAGCTCCGTGACATACAGCGCTGACAGCAGCACCGTGACATACAGCGCTGACAGCAGCTCCGTGACATACAGCGCTGACAGCAGCTCCGTGACATACAGCGCTGACAGCAGCTCCGTGACATACAGCACTGACAGCAGCTCCGTGACATACAGCGCTGACAGCAGCTCCGTGACATACAGCGCTGACAGCAGCACCGTGACATACAGCGCTGACAGCAGCTCCGTGACATACAGCGCTGACAGCAGCTCCGTGACATACAGCGCTGACAGCAGCTCCGTGACATACAGCGCTGACAGCAGCTCCGTGACATACAGCGCTGACAGCAGCTCCGTGACATACAGCGCTGACAGCAGCTCCGTGACATACAGCGCTGACAGCAGCTCCGTGACATACAGCGCTGACAGCAGCTCCGTGACATACAGCGCTGACAGCAGCTCCGTGACATACAGCGCTGACAGCAGCTCCGTGACATACAGCGCTGACAGCAGCTCCGTGACATACAGCGCTGACAGCAGCTCCGTGACATACAGCGCTGACAGCAGCACCGTGACATACAGCGCTGACAGCAGCTCCGTGACATACAGCGCTGACAGCAGCTCCGTGACATACAGCGCTGACAGCAGCTCCGTGACATACAGCACTGACAGCAGCTCCGTGACATACAGCGCTGACAGCAGCTCCGTGACATACAGCGCTGACAGCAGCACCGTGACATACAGCGCTGACAGCAGCTCCGTGACATACAGCGCTGACAGCAGCTCCGTGACATACAGCGCTGACAGCAGCTCCGTGACATACAGCGCTGACAGCAGCTCCGTGACATACAGCGCTGACAGCAGCTCCGTGACATACAGCGCTGACAGCAGCTCCGTGACATACAGCGCTGACAGCAGCTCCGTGACATACAGCGCTGACAGCAGCTCCGTGACATACAGCGCTGACAGCAGCTCCGTGACATACAGCGCTGACAGCAGCTCCGTGACATACAGCGCTGACAGCAGCACCGTAAGCAGCCCCAGGAGGAAGTCAGCACAGCACAGGGATGGTGTGATCCCCTCATAATAAGAACCCCCAGGAGGAAGTCAGCACAGCACAGGGATGGTGGGAGCCCCTCATAATAAGAACACCCAGGAGGAAGTCAGCACAGCACAGGGATGGTGGGAACCCCTCATAATAAGCAGCCCCAGTAGAAATATGACACCGCTCAACCTCTTCAAAGAGGAGGGTAGGGGCATATAGTACGGTGTGCTTTTTTGGGTCAGGGAAGTGAGCCAAATGAATTAAGAAGGTCTGTGTGCTTGATTCCAAAAATTGTTTATAGACATATACATGGTCTACTGATCACATGTGTTGAATTCCTCCGAGATCCATGCCTCATTCATTTTTAGAAATGTGAGGTAGTTAACACTGTGGTGAGCTAGGCGAGTACGCTTATCGGTCACAATCCCCCCTGCTGCGCTGAACGTCCTTTCGGACAGGACACTGGATGAGGGGCAAGCCAACAGTTCGATTGCAAATTGGGCAAGCTCTGGCCAGAGGTCAAGCCTGCCCACCCAGTAGTCTAGGGGTTCATCACTCCTCAGAGCGTCCACATCGGCCGTTAACCCAATGTAGTCGGACACCTGACGGTCTAGGCGTTCCCTGATGCTGGATCCGGATGACACCTGTCGATGGGTCGGCTGAAAGAATGACCTCATATCCGAAGTCACCAACACATCTTCAAACCGGCCTCTTCTTGCAGGCGCTGTTGGATTGGTACCCGCAAATCCTTCTCTGGGAGTGGGAATTGCTCCTCTGCCAGCGCACGCAAAAGCAGAATGCAGCATTTCTCGAAGCAAGGCCTGGAAGTGCTGCATTCTGACAGCCCTCTGCGACGGCGGTAACATTTCCGCCATTTTGTGTTTGTACCGGGGGTCTAAGTACGTTGCCACCCAGTACTGGTCCTTGACCCTCATGCTTTTTATACGGGGGTCCCTATTAAAACACTGGAGCATGAAGGCCCCCATTTGCACTAAAGTGGAAGCGGTGTGGTGGCCTGGCTCCTGCTCATCATCCAGGATAATGTCGTCCTCTTCATTCTCCTCTCCCCATCCTCGCACAACAGGGATCCCAGAAAGGTTTAAAGCATGCTCTTCTTGCTCCTGCTCATCCGCCCCGGCACCATCCTCCTCTGACTCCTCATCAGACTCCTGTTGTTGACTTGTCTCAGATAGAGTAGCCCCCCCTGGGAATTCATCCAGCATTGCGACTTCCTCATCTTCCCGCTCCTGCTCCTCCACAGCCTGATCAATGACACGACGCAATGCACGCTCCAGAAAGAAGGCATAAGGTACCATGTCACTGATGGCGCCATGGCTGCGACTGACCAGTTTGGTGATCTCCTCAAATGGCCGCAGAAGTCTGCATGTGTCGCGCATGAGCAGCCACTGGCGCGGTGAAAAAAAACCCAGCTCCCCAGAACCGTTTCTTTCGCAGAGTTCATACAGGTAGACGTTAACTGCACGTTTCTGCTGGAGCAGCCTATCAAGCATATAGAAGGTTGAGTTCCATCGCGTCGGGCAATCGCAAATAAGACGTCTGACCGGCAGATGGTGTCGCCGCTGAATGTCAGCAAGGCGAGCCATGGCCGTGTAAGATCTTCTGAAATGGGCCGAGATTTTCCTTGCCTGCCGCAAGATGTCCTGGACCCCAGGGTATTTGACAAGGAATCGCTGCACGACCAAGTTTAAGACGTGTGCCATGCACGGCACGTGCGTGATTTTGCCCTGTTTCAATGCGCTAAGCAGATTGGCACCGTTGTCACACACCACTTTACCAACTGTCAAATTGAGCGGTGTTAGCCACTCATCTGCCTGTGAACGCAAAGCTGAAAGGAGTGCCGGGCCAGTGTGGCTCTTTGCTTCCAGGCACAACAGACGCAGCACGGCATGGCAACGTCTCACCTGGCATGTGGAATAGGTTCTGGGGAGCTTGGGCGGTGCAGTGGAAGAGACGCTAGCAGCGGAAAAGGAGGAGGCAGCTGAGGAGGAGAGGGAGGAGGATGGAGTAGGAGGAGGAGAAGAAGAGTCAGGCCTGCATGCAATCCGTGGCGGTAAAACCAAATCTACACGGGTGCCACGGGTTACATGCTTGACGGCCGTCAGAAGGTTCACCCAGTGGGCAGTAAAACTGATATACCTTCCCTGCCCGTGTTTGCTAGACCATGTGTCTGTGGTCAGATGTATCTTGGCACCGACACTGTGTGCCAGAGATACATTCACTTGCCGCTGAACATGGCCATATAGCTCTGGGATGCCCTTCTCTGAGAAATACTTCCTTCCTGGGACCTTCCATTGTGGTGTTCCAATGGCCACAAATTTGCGAAAGGCCTCCGAGTCCACCAGTTTATATGGCAGTAGTTGGCGGGCTATGAGTTCTGACAAGCCAGCCGCCAACCGTTGGGCAAGAGGGTTATCCGGCGTCATCATTTTTTTACGCTCAAACATTAGGCCCACGGAAGCCTGCCTTTTTGCAGAAAAATGTGAGCTTGGCGTGATGGAAGGTGGAGTGGAGGACAATTGTGAGGAGAGAGGAGAAGGAGAAGTAGAAGACGAGGCTGGACGGTGAGAGCCTGCAGTGTGGCTTTGTGTGTTCCGTTGCTCCCACTGGGCTCGGTGATGGCTGCTCATGTGCCTTCTTAAGGCGGTCGTCCCTAGGTGAGTATTGGGCTTACCGCGACTAACGCGTTGACTGCAAAGATTGCAGATGGCAACGCTATTGTCAGCAGCGGACACGTTAAAAAAAGCCCACACTGCGGAGCCATGTGCCGGTGTCCTGGGAGCGCCAGATGTGACCGTACATGGTCGATGACTCGCTCCTGATACATTTGCAGTCTGCTTTGTCCCTGCTGTGCAATGTAAGTCATTGCTGCTTCTCCTCCCTATCTGCTGGTCCATATCTCCCTCTGAACTCCCCTCCTCTTCCTCTCTTGTGGGCACCCACGTGACATCACTAGACACGTCATCATCAACGTCACCTTCCCCACCGCTATAAGTAGAGTAGGCAGCAACACCGGGGACCAACCTCCTCCTTGGGCTGATCTGGGTACTGGCGTCAGACTGCTGAGTAGCGCTTGTTGCTACCTCCTCTTCCTGATCCAATACCAAGAGTGGCTGCGCATCAGAAATGTCCTCTTGATATGGATCGGAAAATAATTCCAGTGACTCAAGCGGAAGGTATGTGGTGGTGGTGGTGGTGGTCGTGTTGTTGGTGGTAGTGTCTTTGGGGGTGCACATAGCAGAGAGTGAAGAAGAGGGTGCAGATCGAGAGGATGAGGAGGGTGCAGAAGAGTAAGGCTGAGCGAGCCACTCAACCAAGTCTGGTGCATCCTTTAAAGTAATTGAACGCACCTTCTGCAACTTCCCACTTTGGCTCAAGCCTGTTGCTCCTGCCCTACCCCTACCACCCCTGCGGAAGGGCCTGCCTCTTCCTCTGCATGTCATTTTTTAAATGACCCTGTGACAAAACTCTTAGTCCCTATACCGCTGAAGGACTGCTGCAGTATAGGTGAGCGGTCAGCAGTGGTGCACGTCAACCCTATCTATTGTGGACCTATAGCGGTCCTTACAGAACAGCAGACTGTACCGCACTCAAGCCTATGTACCGTAGCACCCTATACCAAGTTACCAGTCCTTATAAGAACTTTTGTGGACCAAGCAGGTTGTGTATTAGTGTTTAGCAGACTGTACGTCAGTCCCTATACCGCTGAAGGACTGCTGCAGTATAGGGCAGCGGTCAGCAGTGGTGCACGTCAACCCTATCTATTGTGGACCGATAGCGGTCCTTACAGAACAGCAGACTGTACCGCACTCAAGCCTATGTACCGTAGCACCCTATACCAAGTTACCAGTCCTTATAAGAACTTTTGTGGACCAAGCAGGTTGTGTATTAGTGTTTAGCAGACTGTACGTCAGTCCCTATACCGCTGAAGGACTGCTGCAGTATAGGGCAGCGGTCAGCAGTGGTGCACGTCAACCCTATCTATTGTGGACCGATAGCGGTCCTTACAGAACAGCAGACTGTACCGCACTCAAGCCTATGTACCGTAGCACCCTATACCAAGTTACCAGTCCTTATAAGAACTTTTGTGGAACAAGCAGGTTGTGTGTTAGTGATTAGCAGACTGTACGTCAGTCCCTATACCAATGAAGGACTGCTGCAGTATAGGGCAGCGGTCAGCAGTAGTGCACGGCAACCCTATGTATTGTGGACCGATAGCGGTCCTTACAGAACAGCAGACTGTACTGCACTCAGGCCTATGTACCGTAGCACCCTATACCAAGTTACCAGTCCTTATAAGAACTTTTGTGGACCAAGCAGGTTGTGTGTTAGTGTTTAGCAGACTGTGCGTCAGTCCCTATACCGCTGAAGGACTGCTGCAGTATAGGGCAGCGGTCAGCAGTAGTGCACGGCAACCCTATGTATTGTGGACCGATAGCGGTCCTTACAGAACAGCAGACTGTAACGCACTCAGGCCTATGTACCGTAGCACCCTATACCAAGTTACCAGTCCTTATAAGAACTTTTGTGGACCAAGCAGGTTGTGTGTTAGTGATTAGCAGACTGTACGTCAGTCCCTATACCAATGAAGGACTGCTGCAGTATAGGGCAGCGGTCAGCAGTAGTGCACGGCAACCCTATGTATTGTGGACCGATAGCGGTCCTTACAGAACAGCAGACTGTAACGCACTCAGGCCTATGTACCGTAGCACCCTATACCAAGTTACCAGTCCTTATAAAAACTTTTGTGGACCAAGCAGGTTGTGTGTTAGTGTTTAGCAGACTGTGCGTCAGTCCCTATACCGCTGAAGGACTGCTGCAGTATAGGGCAGCGGTCAGCAGTGGTGCACGTCAACCCTATCTATTGTGGACCGATAGCGGTCCTTACAGAACAGCAGACTGTACCGCACTCAAGCCTATGTACCGTAGCACCCTATACCAAGTTACCAGTCCTTATAAGAACTTTTGTGGACCAAGCAGGTTGTGTATTAGTGTTTAGCAGACTGTACGTCAGTCCCTATACCGCTGAAGGACTGCTGCAGTATAGGGCAGCGGTCAGCAGTGGTGCACGTCAACCCTATGTATTGTGGACCGATAGCGGTCCTTACAGAACAGCAGACTGTAACGCACTCAGGCCTATGTACCGTAGCACCCTATACCAAGTTACCAGTCCTTATAAGAACTTTTGTGGACCAAGCAGGTTGTGTGTTAGTGATTAGCAGACTGTACGTCAGTCCCTATACCAATGAAGGACTGCTGCAGTATAGGGCAGCGGTCAGCAGTAGTGCACGGCAACCCTATGTATTGTGGACCGATAGCGGTCCTTACAGAACAGCAGACTGTACTGCACTCAGGCCTATGTACCGTAGCACCCTATACCAAGTTACCAGTCCTTATAAAAACTTTTGTGGACCAAGCAGGTTGTGTGTTAGTGTTTAGCAGACTGTGCGTCAGTCCCTATACCGCTGAAGGACTGCTGCAGTATAGGGCAGCGGTCAGCAGTAGTGCACGGCAACCCTATGTATTGTGGACCGATAGCGGTCCTTACAGAACAGCAGACTGTAACGCACTCAGGCCTATGTACCGTAGCACCCTATACCAAGTTACCAGTCCTTATAAGAACTTTTGTGGACCAAGCAGGTTGTGTGTTAGTGATTAGCAGACTGTACGTCAGTCCCTATACCAATGAAGGACTGCTGCAGTATAGGGCAGCGGTCAGCAGTAGTGCACGGCAACCCTATGTATTGTGGACCGATAGCGGTCCTTACAGAACAGCAGACTGTACCGCACCCAAGCCTATGTACCGTAGCACCCTAGACAGACCAAGTTACCAGTCCTGATAAAGAGCTTTGTGGAACAAGTGAGTTGTGAATGATTAGCAGACTGCAGCAGAAGGGCAGCAGTCAAGTATAATATTCTTTCTATATTTGGAAGAAAGAATATTATACGTGTACAAGCCTATTACCGTACCACTGATACCAGTCCTGAAAAGAACCTTTGTGGAACTAATAGTAACAGCAAGTCTTTAAAATTATCCTCACTGCCTGACACACTGCTTCCTGCCTGTCCCTATACAAATTGGCAAAAAAGAGTAGGCTGGAACGATTAGCTGGAACAGCTCTTTTGTGGACCTGATAGTAACAGCTAATGATGATGATGATGATGATGATGAAGAAAGACTAATCTGGCTGAGCTGTCCCTAAAATAGCAGCATACAGCGCTCTGTCCCTTTATCTAAACTGACAAAAGAAACTCAGGCTGCTGACCTAACACCTATACCAGTCCTGAAAAGAACTTTTGTGTACCAAATAGCTAGCGTTTTCTCTGTCCCTACTCCACACAGGATCCTTTCCCTACAGTGACAGAAGAAAGAATGTAAAATGGCCACCGGATCGGGTGTATTTATAGGTTAGGGGGAATGTCCAAGTGTCCATGAGCTGTCATGTCTCAATTGGTTGTCCTGTAACACATGATAAACGTGTCACGAAAGGTTAAAGTTCTTGTATACATTAAACACGTAAGTCCGCCGGGGCGAACGACGGAAAAAGGCGTTCGAACCCGCGGACGGCGAAAGTCGGAAATTCGCCGCGAAACGACCGCCGGGCGAACCGTTCGGCCATCACTACTAATATGTGGCACTAATACGTGCCACCGATGACAGATGGCACTAATACATGGCACCGATGACGCGTGACACTGATGACAGATGGCACTGATAAGTGGCATTGATGACACGTGGCACTGACAACAGATGGCACGTGACACTGACAGGTGGCACTGATGACAAATGGCACTGATACGTGGCACTGATGACAGATGGCACTAATACGTGGCACTGATGACAGATGGCACTATGTGGCACTGATGACACGTGGCACTGATGACAGATGGCACTTATACGTGGCACTGATGACAGATGGCACTGGGGACAAATGGCACTGGCAACAGGTGGCACTGGGGGCAGGTGGCACTGGGGGCAGGTAGCACTGGGGGCAAGTAGAACTGGGGTGGATGGCACTGGGGCGGATGGCACTGGGGCAGGATGGCACTGGGACAGGATGGCACTGCTGGGGGAGGATGGATGGCACTGCTGGGGGAGGATGGATGGCACTGCTGGGGGAGGATGGCACTTTTTTTTAATTTTTTTTTTTTTTTTTACTTTTACAAAGGAAAGCAGAACGACTGCCGCTGCAGCCGTTCATCTCTCCCCTCTCACACGCTGTCTGTGTGAGGAGGGAGAGCGGCGCTGAGAGATGATCTCATATGTTTACATATGAGATCATCTCCCATTGGACACGCCGATCGCGCTGTAAACGGCCGCTGTGATTGGCCGTTTACAGCGATCTGTGTTTGCCTGTCCCCGGGGGACACGGCGAACACAGAACTTCCGCGATGCGCGCCCGAAGTAAACATTAGTCAGGGACGGCCTCCCGGATGAACGCGCCTGCCCTATGGCCGTCATTCGGCTATAGGGCGGACGCGAGGTGGTTAAAATTGGACAACATTAAAATGACATCACATGCTAACAGGTTAATTACATATGGACAGGTGTGAAAATTAAAGCCTAAAATCTCTGGATGTGATTGTAGTGCTTCAGCTAGGGGTTCTATGATTAGGTTGAATATAGAAGGGGATAAAGGACATCCCTGCCTCATCCCATTTGATATTGTGAATGGTTTGAAAAGGAGGCTAGATGTGTAAACCCTCGCAGAGGTGTGTGGAATATAATGTCATGATGGCTAATAACATTGTGCCAGAAAATCCAAAATTGATACAGGGATAGCTTTAAAGCAGGACCTAACTATGCAATCCTTTTCTTCATTCATTTACAATATCACTAAAATAAAAACATGTCTTAAAAATCCTACCCTATAGCTAGTTCAGTACTCTTTTGTCTTAAAATCTGTGGGGACTTGGGAGCACCAGATGTTATTAAATACTTTACAAAATAGGAAAAAACAGTTCAGCGGTATGGTTATATAGTGTAAAAAGAAAAAAAAAAATGAATATACATATACATACACACACACACATACACACACGTGCATCTGATAAAAAATAGAATATCATCAAAAAGTTTATTTATTTCAGTAATTAAATTCAAAAAGTGCAACTCATATAGTAGATGTGTTACATAAAGAGTGATATATTTCAAGCATTGACCACTTTACCCACATAGGGAAGCAGATAAATCTGAGAACAACAGGTCCAGTCGATTACATGTGTCAGGTTGCCGATATGATGTCATCTAATAGTGCTCCTATTGTTCTTAGCAATGTATGCGTATCATTAATGTTCATTGACGACTTCTCAATGTACTTTCTGCTTTTGATTACTGTAATTCTGTAAAACGTTAAAGCGGTTCTTCACCCTAAAGGGGAAGTTCCGCTAATCTTATCCCTCCCCCCCTCCGGTGCCACAATCGGCACCTTTCAGGGGGGAGGGGGGTGCAGTTACCTGGATAATCCAGGTAACTGCACCCACTTCCGGCCAGACCGCCGCAGACCCCCGCAGACGCTCCGCCCCCCCCCCGTTGTGTTCTGGGAAACACACAGTTCCCAGAGACACAGCGGGGGACCATAAGAGACGCGCAGCGCGACTCGCGCATGCGCAGTAGGGAACCGGGCAGTGAAGCCGTCATGATTCACTTCCCGATTCCCTGACAGAGGATGGCGGCGGTGGCAGCAGCGAGACGAGCGATCGCTCGTCATCTGCCGCCGACATCGCTGGAACCTGGGACAGGTAAGTGTGATTTTATTAAAAGTCAGCAGCTGCAATATTAGTAGCTGCTGGCTTTTAATATTTTTATTTTAGGTGCAGCTCCTCTTTAATAAAACATTTTTTTGTATTTATTTTTTTTATATTTCAAGCATTTCTTTCATTTAATTTTGATGATTATGGCTTACAGCTAGTGAAAACCCAAAATTCTGTATTTCAGAAAATTTGAATATTACATAAGACCAATAAAAAGGATTTTTAATACAGAAATGTTGGCTTACTGAAAAGTATGTACATGTACAGTATAGTGTGCACTTAATACTTGTCGGGGCTCCTTTTGCATGAATTACTGCATCAATGGGGTGTGGCATGGAGGCAATCAGCCTGTTGTATGGTGAGATGTTAAAGAAGCCCAGGTTGCTTTGATAGTGGCTTTCAGCTCATCTGCATTTTTGGGTCTGGTGTTTCTCATATTCCCCTTGACGATACTCCACAGATTCTCTATGGGGTTTAGGTCTTGCAAATTTGCTGGTCAATCAAGAACAGTGATACCATGATCATTAAACCAGGCATTGGCATTTTTGGCAGTCTGGGCAGGTGCCAAGTCCTGCTGGAAAATGAAATCAGCATCTCCATAAAGCTGGTCAGCACAGGCAAGCATGAAGTGTTCTAGAATTTCCTGGTAGAGGGCTGCATTGGCTTTGGACTTGATAAAACACAGGGGACTAACACCAGAAGATGACATGGCTCCCCAAATTATTATGGACTGTGGAAAAATGTGCATTTCATTTGGAAATCAAGGTCCCAGAGTCTGGAAGAAGAGTGGAGAGGCACAGAATCCAAGTTGCATGTCATATGCTGGTGTTTGTCCAGGAAATTCTAGAGCACTTAAAGCAGGAGTAGGCAACCTCGGCGCTCCAGCTGTGGTGAAACTACAAATCCCATCATGCTTCTGCCTCTAGGAGTCATGCTTCTGATTGACAAGGTCTTGCAATGTCTCATGGGACTTGTAGTTTTACTACAGCTGAAGGGCCGAAGTTGCCTACCCCTGACTTAAACCAAGAAGAACCGCGCTCTCTAAATACACACACTTCACACGTGATACCAATATTCCAACAGATAGACCGTGTTGATAAATATAAATATATATATATAAGAATAAAGTGCACAAGTGTTTTTAAATAATCATAGTGAACATGATTACCACTAACCCATAAATACAATTATGAATCACATATAAACTTGCATATTGATAATCTAAAGGCTAAAATTTAAAAAAAATTAAAAAAATACATAAAAAATTAATCAAAAAAAGTCCTCATTGACAACTGAGTATATCCTCATATGATAGTCCTCAAAAAACAAATCTGACTTGTGAAGTCAATTATAGACAAATAAAACACCATGTGTTGGTTATAGTGTCCAAAGGTTCTGATTCCTTGTTTCATAAACCGAGAGACATGACGTAGTGTACCACCACCAAATATCAAGATTGGCTCCTTACCAGATGTCAAAAATGTATTCGCACATCAAAGGATCAGATCATGCTACACATGCTCCTCAGTCCTCCAGAACTCCACCCTCTTCCGAGATCATGGTACAAAAAGGCTTCCCATATGAACAGATTCCCAAATTCACCATAGAAAGGAGAAAAAGGCACTCCAATAGTGTAAAATTGCTTATTTAATATAAGGCTTGGTCCTCACTCATGGATATTAGATCAGTACCAATGAATGGTTGTGGGGCCAGAACACATTGTAGCCAACTGTGTTGACGGGGACACATTTGGGCACGACTTCCGCCTCTGACGTCACATTTTTTTTTTTTTGCTACTTTAGTGAACAGAGAATGAATCAACTGTATCATTCATTGTTGTCTCTTTATCTTTCAACATCATTGTAGCAGTAGATTTTATCATGTATTCTGTTTATTATCTTTTAGTTAATTCTTTTTTTTCCCTCTTTTTTTATTTTAAATTACAACACCTAATAAATTAAAGGTGGCAAATACACCCATTTACAAAAAAAAGAAACATAGATTTACAGATTTACAAAGAGGAATTATTCCCCCCCCCTTAATCTACCCCACCCTCATTGAGGTCTCTCCAAATCTCTAAATACCAAACCTACTCATTTCTTATCCATTTTCTCGCCTTGCACATCCTGTGGTACATCTAATATCCTGACAGTATATCTCAATGAATGCTTATATTCAACCCAGTCCATCTATTCCATCTATTTTCGCACCCAGCTTCTCCTATTTCTCCGCTATGCTTTAAAAACTCGAGATTATAAATCTGATTAATTTTACAGAGCCAACTCTTCAGGGAGGGGCTCTCTGGATCCTTCCACTGGCGGGGGATTAAGCTCTTTGCTGCATTCAGGAGCGTTGGAATCAATGTTCTCCTATAGTGTTTTATGGGCATACTTGCCCCGTGAAGCAGGCATACCCTTGGCTCCTCCAGGATTTTAAAACCCACAATTTCTTCAATTGTTAATAGTATTCCTTTCCAGAATACTTTAATTTGAGGGGAGGTCCACCAAATATGGAACTTCTGAGCATCCCCGCCAGCATAGATTAGAGGCCCCTCTCTGAAATTGGGATACTCTGTCTGGTGCGACAAACATTTATAATTCATTTCCAGTGTACTAACATCTGATGATGTCGCGTGCGGCATCCTTAATATTTTATATACCTCTGCCTCTGTACTTCCTATCCTGAAATCTTCACCCCATTTTCTTATATAAGTAGGGGGCGCCGTAATTTTGAGATTATTCAAAATTTGATATATCTTCGAGATCCCTCTCCTTCCGTCAGATGTCCAAATGATGTGATATTATGACCATAAAAAAAAAATGCAGTTGATATGAATGTGATATCAACAATAACATCATTTCATAAACAAATGCTCACTGTCCATATTAACCCTTTCACTGCCAGGTCCATATAGAGTACCGACCTGACAGCAGGGGGGTTTCATACACAATCTGATGGCTGCAGACACTGTGATTGTGTGTGAAACTGACAGACAGACTCCTGCCTGTCAGGTGAAAACATTTGGAGGGCAGCACTGCTGCTCAATTGCTCACACACACTCCTGGTACTGCCTCCGCCCCATGTTGCCATGCCCGCCATGCTTTCTGGGCTCCGTTCTCATCTGCGGGCCCGGTAGGGAGATGGCAAGTGCCGGCGGCTTGAAGGGAAGTAGAAGAGCGGACACACGTTTTCTCTCCTCCATTTCTTGTGACCCAGAAAGCAAGGTCTAACATCACGTCTGGGTCAAGCTCTCGGTGCCCCCGGCTAGTTTAGCCAGTTAAAGATGTTTTGCAATGCAATCTGCATTCCAAAACATTCAGTGGAGCACAGGGGAGTACAGCGCAGGCCAATGAAGATGAAAGCAGGAGAGCTGCACGGGTCGCTGGTGGAGAGCAACTAAGAAGGAAAGAGAGGTATATGATCCTTGTATCTGGGACCTATTTTCAACTATTGTGGGCTGTGAATGCTGTTTACCCCCTGGTGGGGAGAGCTTTCCAGTAGGCGTGGTAAAGGAAGGTGAGCACGAGTGGAGACACAGGCACACCGCTTGTCCTTGTGTAAATATGTACTGATATTGGAGCACCTTACATAGCACTTTAATATGGACTCAGATTGTGAATTTTCAAAAACGTGTCACTTTTATGTTCATTAAGCATTTGTTTATAAATATGTTATTGCTGAAATCACGTTCAAATTCAACTGCATAATATTTTTATACTCATAATATCAGATCATGTTTCATTAGATATCAATGTATATAGATATGAATTATAGAATTAGATTTTATTTATTCACAGTTTTTCAATTGGAATACATAACACTTGCCACTTTTTTGTTTACTCAACACTTTTAATTAATGGTGAAACTGTGTTTATAGTGATACATAAAGACACCTAAAAAGTATCTTTATATTTATACTTCAGCACATGATTATTTAACTGTATCAATCTTGACACCAGTAGGAGAATATTTTGCACTATCCCATATTAATTAAGTACTTGTACGAAACACATCTGTGTGCTATTATATCCTGGTCCACTCAATATGCACCTAACAGATAAGAATTCGGATAGGGTCCTTTTGTCCCTCCCATCCATGCTACCTAGTCTGGTCTAACCTGATTACTGTCAATTGTCATTTTAAACATCCATGTAAGGTTCTCTCTCTCTTTACCATGTCCTCACTTGTCTAAGGTCCTATACAACCAAGCAATACTGGACAGTTCCTCCTTAGGAGTATGATGCCATGAGCCTGAACAGATACTGTATATTTTAAATCTGACATCTTGTAAACCCAGTACCTCATAAACGACATTCTTTTTAAGAACTCCATTCTAAGAAACGCATTCCCAAACACCTCTTTTTGAATTTCCAGAATAAACACTACTTTTCCTACTAATCGCCCTCTATAACCTTAGAAAGCCTGACTAAATTTGAATCTGTTTGTTCCCAAGATGGCGTATAAATTACATTTAATATCCTCTATTTATAAAATCCTCATAAAGACTCTCAACTCTCCGCAGATTATCATTTATACACGCTTAAGTGGGCACACATTCTACAATGCTCCATTCCTTCAAATCAATGGCAACAAATATGGGACTCCATCACTAAATCTTCATGTTGTGTGTGCAGAGAGAGACTACCCTCAAGGTCGTAATGTTCTAGTACAAAACCCTTGTGGTGCTCAATGCTCATAACCCAATGATATCAGGGCTTTGCTGGAGATTCAGCTGTGAAATAGGCTCAGAATATAATATATTTTGGCAATGCTCTCATATTCAGCTTTTTTGGGCTTCTGTAATGTTTATTCTTCACAAAGTACTTAAAATGCCCTTCTCATTGGCCCCTGTTCTATGGCTTCACCAAGCACTTTATAAAATTATTCTCATACATTTTAACTGCAGCCAGAAGAGACATTCCTACAAGTTGTTATCCACAGACCAGCCTTCTCAATCCCAACTACTAAACATTGCAGATATTAGGGGAATGGAGTATCTCACTGCTGTAACTGGTGACACCTCAACACAATTTAATACAATTTGGGATGCATGGGACCGAAAAGTGTTTGGTCTTCCTACTCTCTCACTAGATAACTTTGTCACTTTATCTTTTTTATTGGATTTTATTTATGCTGACTATCATTGCTATTTACTCCTGGTGTGTATTTAATATTTCCTACCACCCTTACTGGCTTATGGATATTTATGTCTGGAGTGATCTGGGGTTAGGCTGGTTCCACCCTGCTCCTGATCTTTATATCACTGTACATTTTGACTTTTTTCTCTTGTATGATCTTCACTGTACACTGTAAATGCCTTGTATACAAGGTGATATTCTGTTCCACATGGCTGTAACACATTTGCTTATATGAACTACTGTACTTTTTGATATTGGTGCACTTTATATCTTAATTTTCTGTGTTAATGCTGAAAAATATACCTAATAAAAAAAAACATTAAAAAGAAAATTGTGCAAACAAATGATCAAAAAATACATCTGTAACAACCATTTATTATTGACTGGGGGACCATACAGTGGTTTAACAGGACAGGTTCTACTCAGAACAGGCCTTGCCATGGTCAACCAAAGAAGTTGAGTGCACGTGCTCAGCATCCTATCCAGAAGTTATCTTCGGGAAATAGACATATGAATGCTGAGGTTGAAGGGGTGGGGGGGTCAGCCTGTCAGTGCTCAGACCAAATTGGTCTGCATGACTATCATCCCAGAAGGAAGCCTTATCTAAGGCTGATGCACAAGAAAGCCTGCAAACAGTTTGTTGAAGACAAGCAGACTAAGAACATGGATTACTGGAACCATGTCCTGTGGTCTGATGAGATCAAGATAAACGTATTTGGTTCAGATGATGTCAAGTGTGTGTGACAGCAACCAGGTGAGGAGTACAAAGTCAAGTGCGTCTTCCCTACAGTCAAACATGGTGGTGGGAGTGTCATGGTCTGGGGCTGCATGAGTGCTGCCAGCACTGGGGAGCTGCAGTTCATTGAGGGAACCATGAATGCCAACATGTTGGGTGACATACTGAATCAGAGCATGGTCCACTCCCTTCAGAGACTGGGCCACAGGGCAGTATTCTAACATGATAACGACCCAAAACACACTTCCAAGATGACCACTGCCTTGCAAAAGAAGCTCAGGGTAAAGGTAATGGACTGACCAATCATCTCTCCAGATCTAAACCCTACTGAGCATCTGTGGGGCATCCTTAAATGGAAGGTGGAGGAGAGCAAGGTCTCTAACATCTACCAGGTTTGTAATGTCGTCATGGAGGCATGGAAGACGACTCCAGTGGCAACATGTGAAGTAGGGATGGCCGAACGGTTCGCCCGGCGGTCGTTTCGTGGCGAATTTCGGCTGTTCACCATCCGCCAGATCGGCGGACTATTGCCGCCGTTCGCCCGGCGGACTTCCGTGTTTACTGTGTAAAAGAACTTTGACCTATGATGACACATCCATCATGGGGTACAGGACAGCCAATTGAGACATTACAGCACATGGACACTTGGACATTCCCCTTAACTTATCAATAGACCCGATCCGGCGGCCATTTTACATTCTTTCTTCTGTCACTATAGGGAGAGGTTGCTGTGTGGAGCAGAGAGAGACTTCTGTGACCCAAATCGCTATTTATTAGGTCCACAAAAGTTCTTTTAAGGACTGGTATTGTGGTATAGGTGTTAGGTGTAGTTAAGGATATAGGTTTGAGGCAGTGCTGTGCTAGTGATTGTTGCAGCAGCCTGAGTGTCTTTTGTCAGTGTAGAGAAAGGGACAGGACGCTGTGTGCTGCAGGGACAGTCAGTGTAATCATTAGCTGTTACTATTAGGTCCACAAAAGTGCTATTCAAGTTATTGTTCCAGCAGCCTCTGTTTTGTCAGTTTATATAGGGACAGGCAGGAAGCTGTGTGTGAGGCAGTGAGGGACAGTCAGTTTAATCAGTAGCTGTTACTATTAGGTCCACAAAGGTTCTTTTCAGGACTGGTATGGTAATAGGCTTGTACACGTATAATATTCTTTCTTCCAAATATAGAAAGAATATTATACTTGACTGCTGCCCTTCTGCTGCAGTCTGCTAATCATTCACAACCTACTTGTTCCACAAAGGTCCTTATAAGGACTGGTAAGGTCTAGGGTGCTACAGTACATAGGGTTGAGTGAGGTACAGTCTGCTATTCCATAAGGGCTGGTATAGGTCCACAATACATAGGGTTGAGGTGCACTACTGCTGACCGCTGCCCTATACTGCAGCAGTCCTTCATCAGTATAGGGACTGACGTACAATCTGCTAATCATTCACAACCTACTTGTTCCACAAAGGTCCTTATAAGGACTGGTAAGGTCTAGGGTGCTACAGTACATAGGGTTGAGTGAGGTACAGTCTGCTATTCCATAAGGACTGGTATAGGTCCACAATACATAGGGTTGAGGTGTACTACTGCTGACTGCTGCCCTATACTGCAGCAGTCCTTTATCAGTATAGGGACTGAGAGTTTTGTCACAGGGTCATTTAAAAAATGACAGGCAGAGGAAGAGGCAGGCCCTTCCGCAGGGGTGGTAGGGGTAGGGCAGGAGCAACAGGCTTGAGCCAAAGTGGGAAGTTGCAGAAGGTGCGTTCAATTCATTTAAAAGACGCACCAGACTTGGTTGAGTGGCTCACTCAGCCTTACTCTTCTGCACCCTCCTCATCCTCTCGATCTGCACCCTCTTCTTCACTCTCTGCTATGTGCACCCCCAAAGACACTACCACCACCAACACCACCACCACCACATACCTTCCGCTTGAGTCACAGGAATTATTTCCCGATCCATATCAAGACATTTCTGATGCGCAGCCACTCTTGGTATTGGATCAGGAAGAGGAGGTAGCAACAACCGCTACTCAGCAGTCTGACGACAATACCCAGATCAGCCCAAGGAGGAGGTTGGTCCCCGGTATTGCTGCCTACTCTGAGATCTCTACTTATAGCGGTGAGCAAGGTGATGTCAATGATGACGTGTCTAGTGATGTCACGTGGGTGCCCACAAGAGAGGAAGAGGAGGGGAGTTCAGAGGGAGATATGGACCAGCAGATAGGGAGGAGAAGCAGGAATAACTTACATTGCACAGGAAGGACAAAGCAGACTGCAAATGTATCAGGAGCGAGTCATCGACCATGTACGGTCACATCTGGCGCTCCCAGGACACCGGCACATGGCTCAGCAGTGTGGGCTTTTTTTAACGTGTCCGCTGCTGACAATAGCGTTACCATCTGCAATCTTTGCAGTCAACGCATTAGTCGTGGTAAGCCCAACACTCACCTAGGGACGACCGCCTTAAGAAGGCACATGAGCAGCCATCACCGAGCCCAGTGGGAGCAACGGAACACACAAAGCCACACTCCAGGCTCTCACCGTCCAGCCTCGTCTTCTACTTCTCCTTCTCCTCTCTCCTCACAATTGTACTCCACTCCACCTTCCATCACGCCAAGCTCACGTTTTTCTGCAAAAAGGCAGGCTTCCGTGGGCCTAATGTTTGAGCGTAAAAAAATGATGATGCCGGATAACCCTCTTGCCCAACGGTTGACGGCTAGCTTGTCAGAACTTATAGCTCGCCAACTACTGCCATATAAACTGGTGGACTCGGAGGCCTTTCGCAAATTTGTGGCCATTGGAACACCACAATGGAAGGTCCCAGGAAGGAAGTATTTCTCAGAGAAGGGCATCCCAGAGCTATATGACCTTGTTCAGCGGCAAGTGAATGTATCTCTGGCACACAGTGTCGGCGCCAAGATACATCTGACCACAGACACATGGTCTAGCAAACACGGGCAGGGAAGGTATATCACTTTTACTACCCACTGGGTGAACCTTCTGACGGCCGTCAAGCATGTAACCCGTGGCACCCGTGTAGATTTGGTTTTACCGCCACGGATTGCATGCAGGCCTGGCTCTTCTTCTCCTCCTCCTCCTACTCCATCCTCCTCCCTCTCCTCCTTGGCTGACTCCTCCTTTTCCGCTGCTAGCGTCTCTTCCGCTGCGCTGCCCAAGCTCCCCAGAACCTATTCGACATGCCAGGTAAGACGTTGCCATGCCGTGCTGCGTCTGTTGTGCCTGGAAGCCAAGAGCCACACTGGCCCAGCACTCAGCTTTGCATTCACAGGCAGATCAGTGGCTAACACCGCTCAATTTGACAGTTGGTAAAGTGGTGTGTGACAATGGTGCCAATCTGCTTAGCGCATTAAAACAGGGCAAAATTACGCACGTGCCATGCATGGCACACGTCTTAAACTTGGTCGTGCAGCGATTCGTTGTCAAATACCCTGGGGTCCAGGACATCTTGCGGCAGGCAAGGAAAATCTCGGCCCATTTCAGAAGATCTTACACGGCCATGGCTAGCCTTGCTGACATTCAGCGGCGACACAATCTGCCGGTCAGATGTCTTATTTGCGATTGCCCGACGCAATGGAACTCAACCTTCTATATGCTTGATAGGCTGCTCCAGCAGAAACGTGCAGTTAACGTCTACCTGTATGAACTCTGCGGCAAAACAGGTTCTAGGGAGCTGGGTTTTTTTTCACCGCGCCAGTGGCTGCTCATGCGCGACGCATGCAGACTTCTGCGCCCATTTGAGGAGATCACCAAACTGGTCAGTTGCAGCCATGGCGCCATCAGTGACATGGTACCTTATGCCTTCTTTATGGAGCTTGCATTGCGTCGTGTCATTGATCAAGCTGTGGAGGAGCAGGAGCGGGAAGATGAGGAAGTCGCAATGCTGGATGAATTCCCAGGGGGGGCTACTCTATCTGAGACAAGTGAACAACAGGAGTCTGAAGAGGAGTCAGAGGAGGATGGTGCCGGGGCGGATGAGGAGGAGCAAGAAGAGCATGCTTTAAACCTTTCTGGGACCCCTGTTGTTGTGCGTGGATGGGGAGAGGAGAATGAAGAGGACGACATTATCATGGATGATGAGCAGGAGCCAGGCCACCACACCGCTTCCAGTTTAGTGCAAATGGGGGCCTTCATGCTCCAGTGTTTTAATAGGGACCCCCGTATAAAAAGCATAAGGGTCAAGGACCAGTACTGGGTGGCAACGTACTTAGACCCCTGGTACAAACACAAAATGGCGGAAATGTTACCGCCGTCACAGAGGGCTGGCAGAATGGAGCACTTCCAGGCCTTGCTTCGAGAAATGCTGCATTCTGCTATTGCGTGCGCTGGCAGAGGAGCAATTCCCACTCCCAGAGAAGGAGTTGCGGGTACATATCCAACAGCGCCTGCAAGAAGAGGCCGGTTTGAAGATGTGTTGGTGACTTCGGATATGAGGTCATTCTTTCAGCCGACCCATCAACAGGTGTCATCCGGATCCAGCATCAGGGAACGCCTAGACCACCAGGTGTCCGACTACATCGGGTTAACGGCCGATGTGGATGCTCTGAGGAGTGATGAACCCCTGGACTACTGGGTGGGCAGGCTTGACCTCTGGCCAGAGCTTGCCCAATTTGCAATCAAACTGTTGGCTTGCCCCTCGTCCAGTGTCCTGTCCGAAAGGACGTTCAGCGCAGCAGGGGGGGATCGTGACCGATAAGCGTACTCCCCTAGCTCACGACAGTGTTAACTACCTCACATTTCTAAAAATGAATGAGGCATGGATCTCGGAGAAATTCAACACATGTGACCAGTAGACCATGTATATGTCTATAAACAATTTTTTGAATCGAGCACACAGACCTTCTTTCTTCATTTGGCTCAATTCCTTGTCCAAAAAAAGCACACCGTACTATATGCCCGTACCCTCCTCTTTGAAGAGGTTGAGCGGTGTCATATTTCTACTGGGGCTGCTTATTATGAGGGGCTCCCACCATCCCTGTGCTGTGCTGACTTCCTCCTGGGGCTGCTTATTATGAGGGGCTCCCACCATCCCTGTGCTGTGCTGACTTCCTCCTGGGGCTGCTTATTATGAGGGGCTCCCACCATCCCTGTGTTATGCTGACATCCTCCTGGGGCTGCTTATTATGAGGGGCTCCCACCATCCCTGTGCTATGCTGACATCCTCCTGGGGCTGCTTATTATGAGGGGCTCCCACCATCCCAGTGCTGTGCTGACATCCTTCTGGGGCTTTACCTCTGCTGTGCATATTATGAGGGGCTCCCACCATCCCTGTGCTATGCTGACTTCCTCCTGGGGCTGCTTACGGTGAAGGTGTCAGTGCTGTATATCACGGTGCTGGTGTCAGTGCTGTATATCACAGTGCAGGTGTCAGTGCTTTATTTATTTCATTTGGCTCACTTCCTTGTCCAAAAAAAGCACACCGTACTATATGCCCGTACCCTCCTCTTTGAAGAGGTTGAGCGGTGTCATATTTCTACTGGGGCTGCTTATTATGAGGGGCTCCCACCATCCCTGTGCTGTGCTGACTTCCTCCGGGGGCTGCTTATTATGAGGGGCTCCCACCATCCCTGTGCTGTGCTGACTTCCTCCTGGGGCTGCTTATTATGAGGGGCTCCCACCATCCCTGTGCTATGCTGACATCCTCCTGGGGCTGCTTATTATGAGGGGCTCCCACCATCCCTGTGCTATGCTGACATCCTCCTGGGGCTGCTTATTATGAGGGGCTCCCACCATCCCTGTGCTATGCTGACATCCTCCTGGGGCTGCTTATTATGAGGGGCTCCCACCATCCCTGTGCTGTGCTGAGATCCTCTTGGGGCTGTACCTCTGCTGTGCATATTATGAGGGGCTCCCACCATCCCTGTGCTATGCTGACTTCCTCCTGGGGCTGCTTACGGTGAAGGTGTCAGTGCTGTATATCACGGTGCTGGTGTCAGTGCTGTATATCACAGTGCTGGTGTCAGTGCTTTATGTCACGCTGCTGATGTCAGTGCTCTCTATCACGGTGCTGGTGTCAGATCACTCTATCACGGTGCAGGTGTCATTGCTGTATGTCACGCTGCTGGTGATCATCTCCTGCACCCTCTTCTTTGCCTACCCTGACCTTCCCCCTCCTCCATTGCCTTCATGCGCTCCACAGTCCTGAATTGTCACAACAATTTCACATATAAAAAAAGAATTCTTGTAGATCTCAGATTCACCTCATACATGTGTTATGTCATTGGCCATGTGGTGGGACTTTGTTTGCACAGCTATTCATTATTTTGTGGCTGCAAATTTGACCTGTAGGTTTGCAAAGTTCGCCTCCCATTGAAGTCAATGGGGCCTGCCGCGAACGTTACAGTTCGCAAACTATCGTCCACGTTCACGGTCCGCGTTCTCGAAGCGTCCCGTCGGAAGTTCGTCCATCACTGGTGAACTCCATGCCCAAGAGGGTTAAGGCAGTGCTGGAAAATAATGGTGGCCACACAAAATTTTGAAAGTTTGGTCCCAATTTGGACATTTTCTCTTAGAGGTGTATTTACTTTTGTTGCCAGCGGTTCAGACATTAATGGCTGTGTGTTGAGTTTTTTTGAGGGGACAGCAAATTTACACTGTTTTACAAGCTGTACACTTACTACTTTACATTGTTGCAACGTATAATTTCTTCAGTGTTGTCACATGAACAGATATAATAAAATATTTACAAAAATGTGAGGGGCGTACTCACTATTGTGAGATACTGTATATAGCACCAACAGTTTGTGCAAGGCTTTGCAAATAACAGACAGTACATTTACAATACAATTCAGTACAAGAAGGCTAGGGGTGCCCTGGCCATGTAATAAAACCAGTAAAAAATACAGAGGTAGAACAGAGATAAGGAATGCAAGTGCTAGATCCCAGATCATGGAGCCCCGCTCTGTCTTTCTGAAATCAGATGCTAGAGCAGTCAGCAATGACGATGATTAAAGAAATGTTACCTCCTCATTCACAATGGTTTCTCTAGAGCTGTTAAGTACAGAAAGGACATAGTACTTTTTTTGGAAATCTAAGATATGAGGCCTCACATGTAATTGCAGCCCTTGTACCCATAAAATACTCCAAAATTACTGTACCACAAGACTCAACCTATAGGACTGTGTATTATTTTTAAAAAGTGAAAATCCTCCATGACATGTTTTTGTGCAAGTAGACTGTAGAAAGTGCAAACACCTGCAAAATTACATATTTTTGGAAATGTAGACACCCAAAGGTGAGGTTTTTTTGGAACAATTTTTTGGAAATGAAGAAACATGCTGGCATCGTGGTAAAAAGGGAAAAGTAAGGTTCACTTAGCCTTTTAAAGCGGTTGTATACCCATACAAAAAAATAAATATCAACAAAAACCTGTAAGGCAAAGGTATAATGAGCTCATTATGAAATACTTACCTTAGAACGAGGTGTCGGCAGCTGATCCGGGTCACCGTTGAGGGAGGTGACATTTCCCCCTCAGCGTGTCTTCCAGGTTCGTGGCCCCAGCGCTGTGAGCTTCAGCTGGACCTTCACAGCGCATGCGCTGCTGACATCAGCGGCTGCATGCAAAGTGTATATGATATTCATTTTACCTACAGGTAAGCCTTATTATAGGCTTACCTGTAGTTAAAAATATAAAAAAGGGTATACAACTACTTTAACCACTTGCTTACTGGGCACTTAAACCCCCCTCCTATCCAGACCAATTTTCAGCTTTCAGCGCTGATGCACTTTGAATGACAATTTGCACGGTCATACAACACTGTACCCAAATGAATTTTTTCCCCCAAATAGAGCTTTCTTTTGGTGTTATTTGATCACCTGTGCAATTTTAATTTTTTTGTGTAAAAAGACTGAATTTAAAAAAATATATATATTTGTTTTTATTTTGTTATAAAATTTTAAAACGGGTAATTTTTGTCCGTCAATGATGTACGCTGATGAGGCGGCAGTGATGGACACCGATAGGTGGCAGTGATGGGCACTGATGGGTGGCAGTGATGGGCACTGATCGGTTACACTGGTAGGCAGAACTTCTATGTGGCATTGATTGGCACCACTGGTGGGCATAGAAAGGTGGCACTTGTGGGCATAGATAGGTGGCACTTGTGGGCATTGATAGGTGGTACTTGCGGGCATTGATAGGTGGCATAATTGTCTCTTCCTTTTCGGGACCAATGTCCCTTTAAGGTGAGCCGGTGATCGGCTTTTTTTTTTCTCCTCCGCTGTCAGCGTGAGGAGAAAAAAAAAACGATCACCGAGCTTTTATTTTGATCATGTGATCAGCTGTCATTGGCTGACAGCTGATCACATGGTAAGGGGCCGGGACTGGCTCCTTAGTCAGATCGGTGATCACCGAGTCTCGGTGACTCGGCGATCACAGCGTGCTCCGCGCGCTCCCTGCAGGGCATGCGCAGGGAGCTTGCACAGGGGAGGCCGTCATATGATGGCCTCCCGGGAATTCACATCCGCGCTGTGGCCATCATTCGGCCATAGAGCAGATGCCAGGTGGTTAACTATTGCTCACTAAAGCCAAGTGCAAATCTTATTGTTATTGATGGAAGTTGAAAGGAAAAAAAGTTGAAAGGGTAAAATACATTGTGTGAAATAGCTTGGTACTATGAATAAACCCCATTTTCTTTCAGATCTCAGGACTACACTTTTTACATTGGTGATTTTTGTGATTAGAGCAGTGGCTTTGCGTATGTGGCGGTGGCGGTGGTGCACAAAAAATGTAAACAAGAGGTATGTCCTCCTGCCTAGTAAGCTAGTAAGTTATTAAGAGGTACAAACCTCTTAGTAACTTACTATCAATGGATGAAGCATACATTAGACTTGATATGAACAATGTGCTTTGATGGGGGAAGCTTCTGTACTGTGAACAGTAAAAATTGTTTATTACAGTAAATAGTGTAAGGAACATATACTATAGTGAACATTCAACAAACCTTTTTTCATACAAGTACATTTATATTCACTGCACATGCTGTTAAAGGCAGTAGCATAGTTAAAGAAGGATGGTGGGTGTGCTGTGCCAATTACAGTATACAGCTACTGCAGGAAGCTGGTACATAGAAATTAGTGAATATGCTCAGGTTCAATTTGCAGGGGTCATCGAATCCTACTTAAAATTCACAAATTCAGAATTTAGTTCAGAACCCCATTAAAGTCTATGGGGGTAAATCTTGATACTAAATTCTGGCTATTTTCAAGGTTAATAAGCAAGCTATTGTTCACAAAGGGCATTTGGAGCTGGACACTGATATAGGGAACATTTACAAAGGAAGAAAAATAAATAAAAAATACAATACAGTTGGGAGAGGTTCCTTTAACCATCTGAAGACCAGACACTTCTACCCTCTTCCTGCCTAGGCCATTTTTCAGATTCATGCTTTGAATGAAATCATGCAACACTGTACCCAAATGAAAATTGTATAATTTTTGAGACAGATGGAGCTATCTTTTGTTTGTATTTAATCACCGCTGGGTTGTTTATTTTTTGTTATATATAAATGAAAAAATACTGAAAACGTTGGTAAAAAAATTTTTTTTCTTATTATCTGTTATAAAATTTTGCAAATAAATAATCATTTGTCATAAATGTAGTCCAAAATGTATTTTATCTGCTACATTTCTTTAGTAAATATAACCCAAATCAGTGTATATTATTTAGCCCACTCCTACTCAATAAACTACATTCCCTTGGCCTCCGAGATTCTGGGCTTTCCTGGTTCTCTGCCTATCTATCACAGCGCTCCTTCAGTGTCACCTACAACTCTGTATCCTCCTCTCCATTGCCTCTTTCTGTGGGGGTCCCCCAAGGCTCTGTTCTTGGACCCCTTCTCTTCTCTATTTATACCTCCTCCCTTGGTCACTTGATAACCGCCCATGGCTTCCAATACCACTTATACGCCGATGACACCCAAATCTATCTGTCTACTCCTCACCTCATTCCTTCAGTCTCCTCTCGCATTACTAACCTGCTAACTGACATATCAGCATGGCTGTCACACCACTTCCTTAAACTAAACCTCTCTAAAACTGAGCTATTAATATTCCCCACTGCACATGCCCCCCTCTATGACTTTTCCATCAAAATCAACAATGCAACCATCAGGCCCTCCCCTCACGCCAGGGTACTAGGTGTAACCCTAGACTCTGACTTGTCATTTCAGCCCCAAGTCCAATCGTTGTCAAAAGTTTGTAGATTTCACCTCCGTAACATCTCTAAAATTCGCCCATTTTTAACAAATGAAACTACTAAGCTCCTCATTCACTCCCTTGTTATATCTCGCCTTGACTATTGCAACTCCCTTCTCATTGGCCTGCCTCTCCATCTCCTCTTCAGTCTATCATGAATGCTGCTGCCAGACTTATCCACCTTACCAACCGCTCAGTGTCTGCCAATCCTCTCCTCCAATCCCTACACTGGCTCCCAATCACCCAGCGAATTAAATTCAAAATACTAATCACAACATACAAAGCCATTCACAACTCTGCCCCGAGCTACATCACCAATCTTGTCTCCAAATATCACCCAAATTGTCCCCTCCGTTCTTCTCAAGACCTCCTACTCTCAAGCTCTCTCGTCTCCTCCTCCCACACTCGTCTCCAGGATTTCTCCAGAGCCTCTCCAATCCTCTGGAACTCGCTACCTCCACTGGTCCGGCTGTTCCCTACTCTTGCTACCTTCAGGTGATCCTTGAAAACTCATCTATTCAGGGAAGCCTATCACGTCTCAAACTAATCTCCTACCACTTCCATCAGCTCATTCCCAACAGTTATAACCTTTTGTACCACCTGCCCCACCCTATTAGATTGTAAGCTCTTCTGAGCAGGGCCCTCTTAATCCTCTTGTATTTTATTGTATTGTAACTGTATTGTCTCCTTTTATATTGTAAAGCGCTGCGTAAATTGCTGGCGCTATATAAATCCTGAATAATAATAATAAATAGCCTGTGTGAAAGTTATAGAGTATACAAACTATAGTATTCATATTTTAAAATTGATAAATCCTGATGTACTGATTGCCATTTAAATTTTTTGAGGCACTAAATTTCCAGGACTGTACAAACACCCACACTCTAAGGTATTTAGTAAGGGGCATGGTGAGTTTTTTGAACTTGTATTTTTTTGTCAATTTTTTTGGGGAAAGGGAAGAAATTTAATAAAATTCCTTTTTTGCCAAAGTTGTAATTTGAAGTTATTTCTCACATGCTGCATAGACATAGTTACAATTACGCCCCACAACACATTCTGCTTGCCTTCCAAGTATGGGGATACCACATGTGTGAAAATTTTATACAGCTAAGATTCACAGAGGGGCTCAAAATCCAAAGAGCACCTTCAGGCATTCCAGGGGCATAGATTATGCATCTAATTTCTTGACTTCCTATCACATTTGTGGAGGTCTTAGAGCACTAGAATAGTGGAAACACCCACAAAGTAACCACATTTTGGAAAGCAAACACTCCAAGGTATTTTCTAAGAGGCACGGGGAGACTTTTAAAGACTTAATTTATTTGCCACAAGTTTTTGGAAAATGCAGAATAAAACAAAATAATATTTTTTTAAATAAAGGTGTAAAATAAACAGCTATTTCTAACACAAAGCATAGGCATACTTATGCCACGTACACACGATCGGACTATCCGGTGGACTTGGTCCAGCGGACCAGAGTTTGCCGGACAATCCACCCGTGTGTGGGCTCCGGCAGACTTTATTTAGTGTATATAAAGTGTATATAAAGTGAGAAAAAGCCGCGCTATCCACAAACAACAAATAAATAATAGCTGCCAGCACCGCAGACTTACTGCAACAAATAAAATGGTGAAATAATAAAAAAGGTGCAGTGCTTAGATTATATATGACAATATCTATATAATCTTTTACCAGTGTAAAAAATATATAATAAAATACAATCAACTTTAATAGTGATAAAAAAACTCCGCATAAATTAATACTATTAATGATTCTATGTTTTAGACAACACTATATCCAAATATACTAAAAAAAATGTTTTATATACGTATATCCACCAAAGTGAACGTGTTAAAAGTCCATAAGTGAAACAATATGGTGACAAAGTGCAATATCTTGAGAAGTTATAGTGACTTCAGTGAATGCTTTGCAGAAATCCACCACCACTTGAGAGGAGGCTTACCAGATGTTATGGACCCAGTTAGGTATATACCTAGTGAGTCACACGGGTTTATTGATGTAAATCCACTCGAAAAAACAGCTGGCAAACTTGTAACTTCTCATGGGTACCAGAGTAGACAGAGAGATGACCCAAAAATAGATGAAATGGCTATCCACCTTTTGGGGTGACTGAAGACAGAGATTCTTACACGTATATTATAGGCCAAAAAGAAAATACAGCCTCATAGTGAAATACCGTTTAAAACTTTTATTAACATTAAAAGCATGGGTACTCACATATTACAGGCAAATACAAGCATGGAATTAAAATCTGGCAGCGCAGTGGCCTCACCGAGCCCTTCTGACACGTTTCTCCTAAGCCTCCCCAGATGATGCCTGCTTAGGAGAAACTCGTCGGGATGGGCTCGTTGATGCCACTGCTTTGCTAGATTTTAATTCCATGCTTGTATTTGCCTGTAATATGTGAGTACCTAGTGGGCAAAAGTACAGCGGAAAAGTCCCGTGTGTGGGCAGGTCCACTCGTTCGGAAATTTGGCGGACTTTCCGGCGGTTTGTCCACCAGACTAAGTCCGCCGGATAGTCTGATCGTGTGTACACAGCATTAGTCAGCTTTTTACTGTATATATTGCACATAGTGCACTAGTGCACATAGTAAGAGAATTCACTGCATACGTACAAAAAAACGACAACATTCAGTCCCACTAGCCAGTCTACATTTTTGTGAAAATTTTTGGTCTTGATCACATACTAGCAAACATATTTGGAAAAAAAATATATGAGGTCATTGGTCCTGGCTTAGCATGGCTCAATGCTGGAGAATTGTGTTGTATAAGAAATGAACATCAGAAAAAAAGAATTGTTGTGGCTGTATGGCCTTAACATTTCCAGGCAATAAGCCCATTTCAGTCATCACTTGCTCACAGTGTACCTCTGTACTTGCATTCAGGATTAGACAGGAACAAGGGTGTTGCTTATACAATTTGAAGGTACAAGTCAGATAACACGTTTCAATTTCATTGAAAAAAAGTGATATTATATATAATACATTGGTAATACAATCACTGCACAGGCTTTTCTTTAATTTAATTCTATTAAAGCATTACCTTTCTGTTAAAGAAAAGTCACTTCTGTTATGGTGCAATAAAAAGGACCACATTTGGTAGTATGACTAACATGCATATATACTGTTATTCAGCAACAAAATATGCATGGAAATAATTTTCAGTGTGGAAAACACTGAGGAGTAGAATACATAACAAATAATAGCATATATAATTCTCTGTGAAATCTCATGCAAGAGCATATGCAGTATATTATACATTAGTTTTTTTTTTTTTCAATACAGCACCAATCAAATTAGTTATGTGTAATGGTTTGTATCCTATTACCTGAAGACGGGGGCTTCTGGTAGAAATCATCTGCATTTTGCCTCCTTCATAGCTACCAGATACTGTCTTCTGTTGCTGTGACGCTAAATAGCAGTCACTACTACTGAGGCTACTAATTATGTGTAATATGGTACAGTGCCTTGAAAAAATATTCATACCCCTTGAAATTTTCCACATTTTGTCATGTTACAGCCAAAAACATAAATTTACTTTATTGGGATTTTATTTGATAAGCCAACAGAAAGTGGCATATAATCGGGAAGTGGAAGGAAAATTATAAATGGTTTCCAACATTTTTTACAAATAAATATCTGAAAAGTGTGGTGTGCATTTGTATTCAGCCCCAATGAGTCAATACTTTGTAGAACCATCTTTCACTGCAATTACAGTCACAAGTCTTTTTGGGGATGTCCCTACTAGCTTTGCACATCTAGAGAGTCAAATTGTTGCCCATTATTCTTTGCAAAATAGCTCAAGCTCTGTCAGATTGGATGGAGAGTGTCTGTGAACAGCATTTTTCAAGTCTTGCCACAGATTTTCAATTGGATTTAGGTCTGGAATTTGACTGGACCATTCTAACACATGAATATGCATTGATCTAAACCATTCCATTGTAGCTCTGACTGTATGTTTAGGGTAGTTGTCCTGCTGGAAGGTGAACCTCCTCCCCAGTCCAGTCTTTTGCAGACTCCAACAGTTTTTCCTCTAAGATTGCCCTGTATTTGACTCCAGCTATCTTCTTATCAACTCTGACCAGCTTTCCCGTCCCTGCTGAGGAAAAGCACCCCCACAACATGATTCAGCCACCATCATGTTTCATGGTGGGGATGGTGTGTTCAGAGTGATGTGCAGTGTTATTTTTTTGCCACACATAGCATTTTCAAATGTTGGTCTCATCTCACCAGAGCACCTTCTTCCACATATTTGTATGTCCCTCACATGGCTTCTCGCAAACTGCAAATGGGACTTCTTACGTCTTTCTTTCAACACTGGCTTTCTTCTTGCCACTCTTCCATAAAGGCCAGATTTGTTGCGTGCACAACTAAAAGTCGTCCTGTGGACAGATTCTCCCACATGAGCTGTGGATCTCTGCAGCTCCTCCTGAGTTACCATGGGCCTCTTTGCTGCTTCTCTGATTAATGCTCTCGTTGCCCAGCCTGTCAGTTTAGGTGGACGGCCATGTCTTGGTAGGTTTGCAGTTGTGCCATACTCTTTCCATGTTCAGATGATGGATTAAACAGTGCTCCATTAGATTTTCAAAGCTTGAGATATGTTTATGACCTAACACTGATTTAAGCTTCCCCACAGCTTTACCCCTGACCTGTCTGGTATGTTCCTTGGCCTTCTTGAAGCTGTTTGTTCACTAAGGTTCTCTAACAAACCTCTGAGGGCTTCCCAGAACAGTTGTATTTGTACTGAGATTAAATTACACACAGGTGGACGTTATTTACTTCTGAAGGCAATTGGTTCCACTAGATTTTAGTTAGGGGTATCAGAGTAAAGGGGGCTGAACACAAATGCATGCCACATTTTTCAGATATTTATTTGTAAGAATTTTAAAACCAATCATCATATTCCTTCCACTCTACAATTGTGTGCCACTTTGTGTTGGTCTATCACATGAAATCCCAATAAAATACATTTACGTTTTTGGTTGTAACATGACAAAATCTGTAAAAATTCAAATGGGTATGAATGCTTTTTCAAGGCACTGTATATCTCAATGCATGCAGGCTGTTGCTTCTGGTAAAAATCGTTCCTGTAGTGCCTCCTTAGAGTCGCTAGATACTGCCCTGAGTGGCTTTCTTCTGAAGCTATGAGAATAAACAGCTGCCACTACTACAGAGGAAAGTTGTACCACTCGCTGCTCTCTTCTGCCCTTTCGGTCATTCATATTGTTATTGGTATTACTAGTATTGCACAATACATTTTGTTTTGTTAATGGATGGTGGAGGAGAGCTGAATTTATCCAGTCTGATGTGCAGTAAAAAATATCAGGGGGCAGAGGATAGGAGGTCAGCAGGGCAGTGTACAAAAACAGGAATCATTACCAGAGTGTAGTGGGAGTCAGCCAGGCAGAGGACAGAGTTCAGAAGTTTGTAGGGCAGTGTACAGGGGGGCAACAGGGCAAAGGACAGTGGTCAGTATGGTAGTGTATGGCAGGGGTTAGCAGTTTGTGGGCTAGTGTACAGGGGGTCAGTAGGGCAGAGGATGGGTAGTCAGCAGGACAGTATGTAGTGTGTCAGCAGGGCAGAGGCTGAGTGGTCAGCAGTGCACAGGACATATTATGCTCTTAAAGGTGAACTTAGCCTTTAAACAGAATAAAAATATGTAAACATTGACAATATTGACAATACTCAACAAGTAATCTGACTGACTTTACAATTAAAAAGTCAAAACAGGATGACAAAATGTGAGCAAGACTGGGATTATGAAACATGGGGAGCCCTGGAAAAGAAAAGAGGAATAGGTTCTGCAACTAACCAGTGGGGGGTTCTTGAAGGGGGATTAAACAGAATCTGAGCATGCTGTATACCAGTGTTTCTAACCTCCAGTCTTCAAGGTGACCCAACAGGTCATGTTTTTAGGATTTCCCTCAGATGAAACAGCTGTGGTAATTACTAAGGCACTGAAACTGTTTAAATCACCTGTGTAAAATAAAGGAAAGCATGAAAACATGACCTGTTGGGGCACCTTGAGGACTGGAGTTGAGAAACACTGCTGTATACAATGCACACCTTGTACCCGCAAAATACTAAATATTGTGGCACAACTGACAGTCTCACAGACACAAATAAACCCCAGGACAAAGGAACTTTTTTTTATTAAATTTTTTCATTACATATGTTTTTATGCACAGTAAACAAAAAATATATTTTTGTCTTAGGTGGCCATACATGGATCAAAATTCATCCGGTTCAGTAGGGACCGGTTCAATTTCGATCCATATACGGGCAGGCTGGTTGTATAGAAGTGGTTCTAACAATTGACTTCTGTACAACCAGCCTCTAGGAAAAAATTTGCACACTCAGCATTGCCAACTATAGCTGGTAGCACTGATCAGTGTATTCTGGTGGCATGAAAGTCTCTTTGCTGTCAGAACCCAATATCTCAGTGGGAGTGATTCCCCCATCCACATCAAGGTCCTCCTTACATAAGAGTCAGGCAGGGGTCCCCCTTACATCAGAGTCAGGCAGAGGCCCCCCTTACATCAGAGTCAGGCAGAGGCCCCCCTTACATCAGAGTCAGGCAGAGCCCCCCCTTACATCAGAGTCAGGCAGAGCCCTCCCTTACATCAGAGTCAGGCAGAGCCCTCCCTTACATCAGAGTCTGGCAGTGTCCCCTTAGATCAGAGCCTGGCAGAGCTCTCGCCTTACACCATAGTCCCCCCTTACATCAGAGTTTGGCAGAGTGCCCCCATACATCAGAGTCTGGTAGAAGTCTCCCCTTATGTCAGAGTCCCGCAGAGGTCTCCCCTTACATCAGAGACCTGCAGAGGTCCCCCTTACATCAAAGTCTGGCAGAGAGCCCCCAAGTCAGTGCCCATGACAAAGGTTTTTTTTACGGCACTTTTTTCCTGTCCACTGACATTTACGGATTGGAGAAAAGTGTCTGTTTTTTACAAATTGTCTGTAAATTTACAGATGGTTGGCAACACGGGGTTGGGGTGTACACATACTTCCACTCTGATGTTTTGTGCTTGTGGCATGAATTATATTTGCTGTTGCTTTCTGTGGGCACAGTGCCTGCTGCACGCATGCATTGCATGCAGTTGTGGGGTGCTTGCAGGGCAGCCCCACCCCAGGATGGTCTATGGTTGCTCAGGCAGAGGAATCATTCAGGAAGCCAATATGTAGTTGCCAGCTACGGTGCTGCAAATTTCCCATCCACATATCTTCTCATGCACGGCATAGGCAGGGAATTGGAGTGTGCGTGGGGCAGACAGGAGGAGAAGGGTGAGAGTAGGCTGTGCACATCGATCTGTGTCTGTGCAGGGAAGGGAGGAGGGGGAGAGTGTGCTGTCTGTGCTGTTAGACTGGGCTGTGTTCGCCATTGCAGACAGTTTCTCCTGTTGGATAAAAATCATTGCTTGGAAGTCCCCCTAAAATCTATACCAGGCTTCGGGTCTGATATGGAAATTAAGGGGAACCCTGCCCCAAAATTTTAAAAAAATGGCAGCTTCCCCAAAGCACCCTCCCCTTGTTGAGGGCATGGGGCCTGGTACAGTTCAGGAGTGGGGGGGGCGCTCTCTCACCCTCCCTCTTTTCCTGCGGCCTGCTAGGTTGCGTGTTCAGATAAGGGTCTGGTATGGATTTTGGCGGGGACCCCTACACCATTTTTCTTTTAAATTTGGCACAGGGTTCCCCTTCATTTCCATATCAGACCCGAAGGGCCTGTTATGGATTTTAGGGGGACCCCCACGCAATTTTTTTTTATTTTGGTTCAGGGTTCCCCTTAATATTCATACCAGACCCAAAGGGCCTGGTAATTGACTGGGGGGATCCCATGCTCTTTTTTTCAATGAGTTTCATCTATATTGCTGAGACCCGACAATTCATTACGATCAGTTTTAAATGAGGAGTGAGCTGTCTTGCCATTTATCTACAACAGTTGGATGGAAAGTGGTTACATTCAAAAAGAAGATATTTATGAAAACTCTGAGAATACATAATTATTTTCTTGAAAAAATAATTAACAAATACCTCAAAAATAATCTATATAGTACTGTTTTAAATGTTTATAATTGTTTCATACTAATTATAATGATATCATGATTATTAATACGGCAATTACCATGATAAAATATTTCCTGGCACCTCATTATCATTATGTTAAAGAGAAACTAGACTTCTGAATATAATTGTAACAAATCTAATGTATGCGTTTATTGGCCAAAAAAATTGTTTTTACACAAAATCTATCATTATATGTACATGGGAGCAGCAACGTTCTGTCAAGGCAGTTTTTGTTGACCATATTGTCTTATTGGTAGGCTCTGTCTGTTTGAAAGCAATAATCTCTGCAGTTCCTAATGATGTTAGCCCTTTAACGTTCTGCTCCACTGTGTAGAGCACATTTTGAGTCACGCTAACTCATTGAAAAATGTGGACTTTAAAGAGTTTAAGCACCTACAATGTACCTTTTAGCAAGAGACCATCATTGTCTAGGCTGTAAGTTATATAAAGGCCCTTGAAGCAGCATTTTTTATTTATAACAAGAGGTACATTTTTAACTCCAAAATTTAAAGTTATTTGATAATGCTGACATATATCCTCTGGATTCATATAAAGTGTGATGAGTTCACTTATTTAGCAGGTAATGAATTCTTTCTGTCATTTTTTAGTTCCCCTTTGTACATTCTTTACCTCTTTGTCGTTATCCAAAGACATATTTTCTAATAAAAACCGGAGTTGAGTGCAATCACTCAAAGCGCTCTGATAATCACTTCCTGGACACTGCAACAATCAAAATGAAAGTCAGAGTTACTACAGGAAAAACAGCCATAATAAAAAAAAATATTGTGAAAGAAGTATTTCAGCTGTCTGTTATTTAGCAGCCTGTTGAAAGTACAGTTATCAACATAGTGAAACTCAAACCCGGTCAGCTGTGTTCTATATCAAGAACTTTCATTCCTTCTTCACTTTGCTCCACTTACTTTTCACCAAAGGTTTTAGATACTAATCATACTGAAATATTTCCCAAGGGTTGGAGGGCATGAATTGTAATATGCTATATCACAAGCTGAATATTTCACATTAACTACCTTCCATAGGAGGTACTATGCAATAAGTCCAAGTGGAAATCATTTATGCAAACCTTTTTGTATTTTGCATTATATTACTTTGAAATAAAACCCGTGCTTTGCCTATTGGGGGGGGGGGGGGGGGGTAGTAAAAGGTTTTCTGTAAAGTGACTGAGTTACCCATATGGCTATAAAGGCCGGTGCCTTTTCCCAACACTCATTTGAACTGGAGGAAGAGTGGTGGAATGTCTTAAGCATTGCAGAGTACATCCAATCTAATACAACCAACTACTACTAGATGTACCATGATCAGTATAAATGAAGATCTTTACAGGCATCTTGGTTAACAAGTATACAGTACTTTTAATATATATATATATATATATATATATATATATATATATATATATATATATATATATATATATATTTTTTTTTTTTTTTTTTTTTTTTTTCTTGTTTTTTTTAATTTAATTAAAATTGAAAAACAGTGGCTATCTACTGAAAGTACATTTTCTCTCAATGTTTTCTACTAAAGCTGCATATTTCATTTTTATTGAACTTTTCTGAATCACCTTGTCTCTTGACACCAGTCAACACCTGACTTATTTCTACTGAAGGTCATCTTTCCTGGTGATGGTAGATGGTAGCGGAAATATTCTTGTCCCGTATGTTCATTGGCACCAATACTAACATGCAATCCATGACTTTAGTATTTTAAATGCTGCCCAGCAGGATCATTTATGCAGTAACATTTTTCCTTTATTTTTCCTTTTATTTTTGAAGCAACACCTGTTGAAGAAATGAGATGATGAAAATGAGAATTAGAATGAAAATGAGAAGGAAAGAGAGAGTAGAGATACAGAAGACTGGTGTGATTAGGGATTTCATGAAACCTTAGAAGGCAGTGTGGGGCAGAACACAATTGCCTAAAATCAACACTCCATCTCCACACACACACATGATTTTGTGTAGTTACGCATACATGACTATAGCTTTTTTTATTTTATTTTTTTATGCAATAATATTTTTGATGAAGGTGTGAATTTTTAAAATTTGAATAATGACTAAATTAAGCCTTGATGAGTAATAAAACGAGCTCTAAGACTGTCATGTTTGAGTTTTCAGGGCTGTTTGTGAATTGTATATGTGAAGGCAGTGGTTGCACATCTTGCCACTAAGGCCACTGTCAGATACTAATAGCAGGTGGTTCCTTCCATTTTTCAGAGACATTTAAATTAATAAGAATGTTCACCCTCTGTTTTTCTTTCATGTCCACAATAGAACCTTTTGCATATTCATTTAATGTTAAATTGATGGATTAAATTACACCAAGCTCAAAATCAATCCTGCACATATTCATTAGAATGGAATAAATTCCCTAGTGGGGTATAGCACAGAAAATGCATTTAGAGGCACTGATAAGGCCAGGCCCATTTTATGTCATTTTAAACAAAGCAAGGAGCATGGAAAACCCTTTGGAGACACTATCAGCTATTAAACAGAGACATTGCATGCAGAAGGAGATTGATGATTTGCATTCTTGTTCCCACAGCCATCTTCCCTGTAATGATTACATGTAAATGCCTCTTCAGATCTCACTCACTGTTCCTAGACAAATGTATAACTAGCAAGAACCACTATACTACTACCTTGTCATTCTCTTTGTAGAAAGACAGGCCATTGCTAAGCTATATAACATTTTGAAATCCGAATATATATATATATATATATATATATATATATATATATATATATATATATATATATATATATATATATATTTTTTTTTTTTTTTTTTCCAGTCAGGTAAATATCAAATAAGGCATAGAATTATTTATTTTTTTACCTACACACAGCAGGTGGAGTTTTAAGCTTTTTTGTAAGTTTTCCAGGGTTTTTTTTCCTATCTAAGTTCTAAAAGCCTGTAAACATAGCTAAATAGCTCAAATTTAAACTGAATGAGAGTAGTGGCTCCTTCCCTTTTCTAAGAGGTTTCAGTCAAAGGCAGAGTGTCTGAATGAAGCAGCTTCATCATCGTTTAAAAAAAAAAATGTAGTACTCTGGGTATCACATGTCAAGGGTAAAGCCTGTATTAAACATTTGTAAAACAAAGACTATGTATTGGAAGAAAAAAATAAAGGCTTTAGTTTAAAAATGATACCTAAAGGAACATTTATAAGATGGAACTGAAGTCATTATTGTTTATTTTTAAGTGGAACCAAACTCTCCCAATCAATATTTACTATTTTTAATTTGTATGCTGCTACCATTAGTAGATAAATGGGAAGGTATATTATATTTACTTGTTTTAAAGGTTTTTATACATTTCTTTAGTTGCTTTGTAGTTTCTGGCCTAAGCTAAGGGCAGATCGATTTACCACTTGCTGACTGCTCTCTGTGGGATTACATATGTGATTCTGCTTTTCCAGGTAGAGGGCCCACGCACGTGTGTCTACCCCATGGCCTGTCTGTGTTGTGATTCGTCACAGCACATGGCAATCACTGGGTCCCAGCCAATGATTGACCACTGCCACCCTATGATCGGCTCTGATCTTCCATGAACACAGCTCTGTAAACAACACAGAGCTGTGTCCAATATCAGGGGATCTCATTGCTTTTTTTATTCCCTGCTAAGCAAGAAATGAAAACAACTAAATGCCCACTAAAAGCTGCACATAGTATACACATAAACACCATAGTTGCCAACATTGTAAAAAAAAGACACTTTTTTAGCTGTAGGCGAAGTTGCATTATAATTAGGGGGCGTAGCATGCATTTATAGGCGTGGCATAGCAAAAGGTGAAAATGAGCCGCACGGGCAGGGTTTTTGCTAAATAGTGGGTGTGGCTTAAATGGGCGTGGCTCAAATTGGTGTGTTTTGAGTCTGAGATGAATGCGGGATGGAGAGGGAAAGGGGGGGAGAGGGATGGAGGGACAGCAGCCTCAGATCCTACACCACAATAGCAATATGTGTTTTCCAGAGTTTGACAATCAGCAGATAAAGATACTCCAAATACCTGGTGTCAGCACTTCAATCATCCAGGCGCCATGGTTGTTATGGTCTCAGGATGATTGAAGCACATTATTTCTATTATTACATTGTAATATAAAATGAAATCATTCAACTCATCGTAATGCAGAATCAGTGGGAGCCAACAGTTTCAGATTGCCACATCTCCTGCCACCATTTGCAGATTGTCACTTGCCATGTCACCTGCCACGTCACCTGCCACCAAATGTGGATTGTCACTTGCCATGCCAGTCAGTGCCACCAAATGTGCATTGTTGTTGCATTGGTGAAAGGCTGGCAGCACTGGTTCATTTAGTGAGGGCAGGAGAATGGTGATGCAGAGTGGGCACTGCTCCCCGCCGCTCCAACATTGAAGCAAGGGTGTCTGGCTGCAGAGTGGAGCTCCACCGATGACAGGAAACACGTGACTTCCACTCCACCGTGCTCTGAGGGCGGAAGAGCACTGATTTGTGGCAGGCCGTGAGAGATGGTATCATCTCTCTGCTCCCCGCCACACCTTGCTCCCACATTGAAGAGGCTTGGCTGTGAGAAGCGCTGGTGTGGAGCTGGCGGAGAGAGAGGATGTCATCTCTGCTTGTCCGCCTGCTTGCATGCAGCCAGCCCGCCTGCTGTGGCCGCCTGGTTGGGCAGGGACCCTGCAGCAAGCGACTCAGGGCTATTGGCCCCAGATTCAGAGCTATAGCCCCAATAGCCACCCCCTAGCGACGCCTCTGCTCCTGATGTCATTGGTGCTCCGAAGACGTCGAAAATTGCGTGAGAGGACCAGAGTTTTTCGCTACTGGACTCAGCCGTTGACAAGGGCATGTGGTGAAATTTGTGTTTTTTCAACATTTTCATATGTTCAAAAAGTATCAGAAATGTTTTCCCCTTTAAAAAAAGTTTATAAACGCAGTTTACCGGGGTTATCTGGTAAACTACAGTCCTGAACATGATTTTTCTGCTTTCAAAAAAATGCCTCAACTGCCTCTAAACTACTATAAACACATTCACATACACATAAGATAACATAGAGGAGAGTTCAACGGCTAACTGCTCCTAAACTTCAGTTTAGTAGATGTAGTGTACCTGAGGTCTTAGCCCTTGTACACACGGTCAGACCCAATTTTACAACATGTTGGAAATATTTCCCGACCAACTGGGCCGATCGGACATACTCCGATCATGTGTAGAGAATTTTGATCGGACCAAGTGCCACGCATGCTCAGATCAAATTCCTACATCAAAGCTATTGGCTACTAGCCTGAATGTAGTCCCATCGTAATGAAATTACGTCATCACGTTCTGAAAGATCGGATTTTTCGGCAACTTTGTCCGACCGTGTGTATGCAACAGTTTCGCACAAGATCCGACGGACAAAAACCAACGGGCAAAATCCGACGGATTTGGTTGTGGAAATCTCCGACCGTGTGTACAGGGGCTAAGAGAGCTTTGAACAGCCTTTTTCAGGTCTTTAACCACTTCAGCTCCAGACCATTTGTCTGCCCAAAGACCAGAGCACTTTTTGAGATTCGGGACTGCGTCGCTTTAACTGACAAGTGCGACGTGGCTCACAAACAAAATGGACATCCTTTTTTCCCCACAAATAGAGCTTTCTTTTGGTGGTATTTGATCACCTCTGCGTTTGTTTGTTTTTTGCGCTATAAACAAAAATAGCGCCAATTTTGAAAAAAACTCATTATTTTTTACTTTTTGCTATAATAAATATCCCCAAAAATGATATAAAAAAAAAAACATTTTTTTTTCCTCAGTTTAGGCCAATACGTATTCTTCTACATATTTTTGGTAAAAAAAAAAATCACAATAACATGTTGATTTGTTTGCGCAAAAGTTATAGCGTTTACAAAATAGGAAATAGTTTTATGGCATTTTTATTAATAATTTTTTTGGCGGTGATCAGTGATTTTTATCGTGACTATGACATTATGGCGGACACGTTGGACAATTTTGACACTTTTTTGGGACCATTGGCATTAATAGATCGATCAGAAAAGTGTCACTGGCAGTGAAGGGGTTAACACTAGGAGGCAGTGAAGGGGTTAATGTGTGTCCTAGGATGTGTTCTAACTGAAGTCGGATGTGAACTGTGCAGGGAAACTAACAGATCTCCTGTTCATACGCTGTATGAACAGATGATCTGTCAGTTCTCCCCTCAGAGAACCGGAAACTGTGTGTTTACACACACAGCTCCCGGTTCTCTGTGTGCCCAGAGCGATCGCAGGACCCCGTTGGTGATCAAGACCGCCGGGCACTCCCATCGGCTCCGTGGGCAAACAGGGGGCGTGCGCATACCCCTGTGCAGCCTAGTGGCCATCTATGGTACAGAGGTACCATGCGGCGATTCCCCTGCCTGTGCCATTCTGCCACAGTATAACTGTGGCGGACAGTCGGCAAGCGGCTAAAGAACCCCTTAAAGCGGAGTTCAATCCAAAAGTGGAAATTCTGCTTATATGCTTCCTTCCCTCCACCTCTGGTGTCACATTTGGCACCTTTCGGGGGGGGGGGAATGGGGACCTGATTTTGACAGGACCCCTTCCCCGCTTACAGGAGAGGGGCGGCGCCCCGATCTCCCATGAGTTCACCCCCCACTCCTCCTTCTCCCGCTGCCAGGCCAATTCCAATGTGCAGCACGCTGCAGGGAACTAGGAATGAAGCCGAAAGGCTTCCCTGCCTGGTTTCCTTACCAGGAATGGCAGTGGCAGCACCTAGAAGTCGATCCAAAGATCGGCTGGGGTGCTGACATCATGGGATCCCTGGACAGGTAAGTGTCCTAATATTAAAGGCAGCAGCTACAGTATTTGTAGCTGCTGGTTTTATATTTTTTGGCTGGACCTCCTCTTTACGTTTCAGTTTGCGCTGATGTTCAACACATATCTTAATGGCAGTGCGTTCACTTTAATCAAGTTGTTAGTATGCTTTCAACAAACTTCAGCACTATTTAAAACCTGTTCAAAGCCTGGAGAAGCCTGGTAGCAGCTAGTTTAATGTAACAGTCAGCACTCCCATTACGATGTTTTCAACATCCCGAAATTGGAGCTAAATGATCTTTTAAAAGCAGTAACCAAAAACTTTATGCATTTGCCAATCTATGAAAGCTCTAATTGAGTTTATTAAAAGGTAGCATTTGTTGTTCTGCTCTAGATTACCAAAAGCACAAACACACTCTGCTTATTTTTCTGATGGCTGTGTGCGTGTGCATACCTCCCAACTTTTTGAGATGGGAATGAGGGACACCTATTGCCAAAAGTATGCAGGTATAGGACACACCCCTTGCCACGTCCCCTTAAAAGAGAATTGTACAAAAAAACAAGATTGAGTAAACCCATAGGTGCTTTTTTTACCATTACTATTCATTTAGATTGGCTTTTGGAATTTACAAATGCAGCAATTTAGAAATCAGATGAAAAGTTTAGCGCTGGAAAACACTTTTTGATAGTTAAAAAGTGCATTTTATATACAGCTATATAGATCAGACCAAAATGAAGGACAAATGAGGAGGAATGAGGGAAATTGTTCCAAATCAGGGACAGTTGGGAGCTATGCGCGTGTATCTCTATAGTGTAGGACTTGCTGAACTACAATAAAACATATACACACGTTGTCAAGATTGCTTGTTTGTGGCCATGTATTGTCATTGTTGCTCATTTGTTGACTGAGTATTGTCAAGCCAACTTTGTTTAAAGTTTGTTTAAAGAACCATATTCCAATAAAATAATCCCATGTAGGTCTGTCGCTGTCAAAGCTTGCAGTAATTTTTCCCATGTTTGGCCACACTACATATAGTTTGCCAATATTTAACACTATTTAATTTGTCCTGGCATGCCATTCACTTATTTACTGTTGGGGGAGGCTTCGGACTATCACAGGCAGTGGCGTAGCTGGCATATCTGTAACCTGGGGGCTGGGCATTTTTTTGCACCCCCCCCCCCCCAAAGAAAAACGTTATGCGTTCAGATTGCATAAACAGTGAGAAGGGCTGAAATGGCCAGATGCTTTAATGACTGTGCCATAAGCGAGTATATAACAGATAGTACAAACCTCAGTACACTCATTTTAACCAATTAAGGACTGCGTCTATTTTTCAGACTTGGTGTTTACAAGTTAAAAAAAAATTCTTTTTTTTGCTTTGCTAGAAAATTAGTTAAAACCCCCAAACATTATATATATATTTTTCAGACACCCTACAGAATAAAATGGCAGTCATTGCAATACTTTATGTCACACTGTATTTGCGCAGCCAGTCTTACAAACGCAATTTTTTGGGAAAAAATACACTTTTTTGACCTAAAAAATAAGACAACAGTAAAGTTAGCCCATTTTTTTAATATTGTAAAAGATAATGTTACGCCCAGTAAATTGATACCTAACATGTCATTCTTCAAAATTGCATTCTCTCGTGGAATGAGGACAAACTTTTACCATCAAAAATCTCCGTAGGCAATGTTTACACTGGTTACTACAGGTTACCAGTTTTGAGATGCAGAGGAGGTCTAGTGCTAGAATTATTGCTCACTTTAACGATCGCAGTGAATACCATTTTCATATGCAGGTGCCACTTACGTATGTGTTCGCTTATGCGTGTGAGCTCGGCGAGCCGGGGAGCTTTAAAAAATGTTTTCTTATTTATTTCATTTTTTATTTTTACACTGTCCTTTAAAAAAATTGGGTCACTTTTATTCCTAATACAAGGAATGTAAACATCCCTTGTAATAGAAAAAAAAGTATGAGAGGACCTCATAAATGTGAGATCTGGGGTCAAAAAGAGCTCATATTTCATATTTACACTAAAATGCAATAAAAAAATAACAATAAAAAAAGGAATACGTAACGTAAAACCTATTGTACAGAGTGCAGAATTCATTAGTATTGTCCAGGGGCCATTAATGTAACATATGACTGTAAGAGGTATGTAATATAGTAGTATAGCACAGCATACAGTTATGACTAGGTAATGTACAAGGTATTTTACTAAATCCTCACTGTTGCACCCTGCATACCTTGCCATACATGATCTACTCTTGGTTACGGAACCCTCCTCAAAGTAACCATCAATTATTCACCTCTTTGCTTTCCTCTGTGTCAATCCCCAGCTCGGCTCTGTGCCCAACATCCACAGCCCACCTACACACCTCCTCATCCACAACACACCTCTTCTGCCCCATCCACAGTTCAACTCTGCACTTTTTCCACAGTTTACCTTATCAACATATCCACATCTCACCTTTGTACCCCATTAACATCTCATCTCTGCACCCTTCCATCCACAGATTAAACCCCCAGTTCCAGGGCTCAAGTCCTGCGGGAACGCATGGGAACGGAGTTCCTGTACTTTTTCCACAACAGGAACTCAGTTCCCGTTAGCAGCCGTGTCCTGCAAGACTTTGAAGTATGCAAGCTGTGTGGCAGGTGCTACACCAGCAGCTGCCGACACAGCTCACAATAGTAAGTGCCGCACACCTGGCCATTCAGGCATTGCCAGTAGGGGGCCCCATGACAGCTTCCGCTTCGATCTACTTGTCAATCACAGCTAGCTGACGGGTAAATCAGGTCTAGGTCTAGCTGACAGGTAGATCAGCTATTCTGCTCACAGGACATGCAGGGAGAGAGGTGAGCTGAGGGAAGAACATCAGTTTGGGGTGGTAAACTGAGCACAATACCTGGCAAAGTTTAATGGCAGGAGGGAAATTTATGTGGAAATATGTGAAGAGTTGGAATAGCATCGAGAGTGTGTTGGAGCCCTGCAGAGTTTGCAGCCCCCCCAAACTAAGCCCTTGTACACACTGTCGAAGATTCCGTCGGAATGTTTCATATCGGACCGTTTTGTTGGATATTCCGACTGTGTGTGATATGCATCGGACTGTTTCCATCGGAATATCCGACGGACCAATTTTTCCAACTTGCCGGTAAAATTTTCTGACAAAATGCTCCGATCGGACATACTCCGATCATGTGTAGCCTACTCCGACAGACAAGGTGCCACGTATGCTCACAATCAAATTCAGACACGGAAGTGCTCGCTCAGGTAAAACTACTGCTCGTAAGCGATATAGCACATTCGTCACGCTGCAATGTTAAAAATTCTTTCATGAAGCGCATTCTCTTGTTCTTTACAATGCTGCAAGAACAAACTTCTTTTGATGCACATAGTCACACACACTTCTCCCGAACGTATTTCTTCAGTCTTTTTTACTCATTTCAGCAATACAATATTTGAAATCGTCACATCTACACATTATTTTTTCTTTTCTTTTTTTTTGGGGGGGGGGGAATTTGTGTTTGTTTTTTTTCATAAACATCTCCTTTTTTGACAGTTTGCTTATCTTTGCATTTTTTGAGGTGTGTTTTGTGTGTCAACTTACCACAACAACATTATTATCTTTTTTGTATTTTGTTTTTCTTTTTTAATCTACAGGAGGTTGTTTAGTGTTGGTGCCCCTTGTTATTCATTTCACTTTGTATTTTTGAAATGTACCTGCCTGCTCACAAATAAACTGGCCTTTTTGAAGTAAAACACATACTATTTCATACATATACATACATTCTTCAAACAAAAAAAATCTTTATTTAGGTGTCAGTAACAGATAAAGAGGGAGGCAGTGATGGAAAAACTGGGGAGATTAGCGAAGCCTTTGGCCCCCAGGGCACATATCAACTATTTAAACGCAAAGATTGGTGGCCTGAGGAGTACATGTCTGAGGGAGAGAAGTCTGGTCCTGAAGTCCAAGAAACCCGGAACAGCAGCAGATGACATCTATGTTCCCAGGCTGTGGTACTACAAGAGGCTGCATCTTCTGTCAGACCAGACTGAACCCAGGTCATCACACTCTGGTCTTCCTTCCACGCTTCCTTCCTTCCAGGCTGTGGCTGAGGTGTGGTAGAAGGAGGAGGAGGAGGAGGAGGAGGGGCATGGGCCAAATCACACAAGTGTGCTGTTTGTGTCATTTGGCCCAACAGACTCTTGTTGAGGGTCTGTATAATTATCTCCTCACACAAGAGCTGTTGCCCCTCCTCCATTTTCTCCAGTTTGCACGCAGCCAAGGCGGCAAAGGCCTCTTGATAGGTGGGGGTGGCTTGGAGGGCCGCAGAAGCCTCCCCAATCAGCTTTAGAGCCGACTCCTCCACATTCCCCCCCTTTCTCACCCTTTTGCGTGGAAGGCGGAGGGGAGGGACCTGGCATTCTGTCAGGCTCCTCCGCCCCCGCCCACCGCCTGGCTGCCGCTTACCCCTGCCTCCTCCTGGCTGCCACTTTCCACAGCCACCTCCTGGCTGTTGCATTCTACATCCTCTTCTTGGCTGATGTCTTCCTGTGTATGAAAAGGGGACATAGTTTTAGTTTTTGGTTCATCAAACACACACAATTTTCACATCAAGACTGTTGCAAATTGTTAACCAATAGAAAAGACTATCATTCTGAGCCCAGCATTTTTCTTTCTTGACCCAAAGGTTTTGGCCACTACTGTCTATTGATATGTGAAACACTTTCTAAAATCAGCAATTAGTGAGCACAAATCAAGTTAACATCATTCATTTTTACTCCCAAAATATGTACAACAATACTATACCTGGCTCAAACTGGACTCCCCCAGTTCTTCCTGAGTGGAAGGCCCAGGTTGGGCGTCAGAAGACTCAGCGGGTGTAGAATGTAGTATAGGACGCGTGGAAGGAAGAGTAGAGAGTGATTCTCTGGCCTCAGCCTGGTCTGACAGAAACTGCATCCTGTTATAATACCACAGCCTGGGGACATAAACGTCATCTGCTGAAACACCAGATTGCATGGACTGCAGCATCTTCTTCCTCTCCTTCAGATATGTACTCCTTAGGCCACCGATTTTCACTTTTAAATAGTGGATGTCTGCCCTGGGGACCACCGGCTTCACAAACTCAACCAGTTTCTCCATTGCTGCCTGTCTCTTTAGTCTGTTACTATAATGAGGGTGCGTCGCTTGACACAGGCAGGGCAGCTCCCTGTATTTATCGATGAACAGAGGGAGGAAACTATGATCATTGAAACCATCCATAATGTCTGCAAGACACAACACAAGACAAACCCTAATGTCAGGCTAAACTCCACTAATGCAGGCCTCAATCTAGAAGCAGTCTAGTCTAGTGATGTACCAATTTCAAAATGTTACCTTCGTTTGCACGATCGTCACGTCAGCTTCTCCCTCTGTTCACAGATCGTACGTACGACACACATGTTGCGTTTTATATACAGTGCGCATGCGTGAAACTCCGCCCGCCCCTGACGTTCTTTCTAGACTATTCCCCGCCCCTTCGCTTTCAGCGCAGTGGGGAGAGCACATGGCGGAGAGAACGCAGGTGCACAATCAGAGTTCCACTAACGAGGAGGAGGGTGAGGAAAGACCGGAGCCTGAATCGTTCCGATGCTGGAAGAGAAGATTTAAGGCCTCAAATATGTCTTTTGGAGAGATGTTGGCGATGGTGGACATATTGAAGAGGACCGACTATGATAGGAAGTATGGACCTTACCCAAACCCAAATATCAGAAAGGCCAAGATCATGACTAAAGTTGTGAAGAGTCTTCAGAAGAATTTTGGGGTACGCCGATCCAAGGATCAACTGAGAAAACGCTGGTCAGACCTGAAACTGAGGGAGCACGATCAGTACAGAAGGATCAAGCGTGTTCTTCAAAAAAGTAATTAGTTGTCGTGTGTTCATATGATTATTCTTGTTTGCATACTGCTCCATGTGCTTTGATTTCATGTTGTGCAGTTTAAAATGGCCACTTTCAAGTTCATGGTTTCATTAGTTCGTAAGAAACATCGTTCTGCAGGTAAGTATTCCAGCTTTAGAAAGTGTCCACAATAATGTTCTCACCTTTGAACTCGGCCAAAAAACACAATTGTACAACACTTCCAAGCAATGTTTCATATTCCTATTTCTGCCCTCTGTGTGCTAATTATTCCTTTTTTGCATTCTCATAGGGGAGAGAAGACTCGGGAAGTCTGAGGACACCAGGGACCCCACCCCTCCCAAAGAAGGCAAAATTCCAACACCAGAAGCAGAGGAGCAGGAGGAGGAGGAAGGAGAGATTGTTGAAGTTGGACAAATTGTCACCACAACAGGTGAGTGTCAGAGACCACAGCTTCCGGTAAGCTCATCAATGTATGTCGGCATATTTATAATACATGGTGTGTTTTTTTGCTTTGTTTTGTAGGTGATGTGGAAGAAGAATCACATTTTACCAGTGAAAGTGCCCAGATCCTGATTGGGGAGATAATGGTGTGCAATCGGGATTTAGAAAATATACAGCAAAACATCAATGATGTTCAAAATAAAATGAAGAACATCATTGATGTTTTGGGGAGAGTGTGAAACACCCCAAACTAGCTAGGGTTTTATTTTTTTGCTTTTAAACATCAACTTTTGTCTTTTACAAAAACCCAAATTTGGAAGATGCACACAGTGTGTCAACATGCGCTATCTCCCATCATGGGGGATCAATGTACGTGTTTTGTGGAAAGTGGCAGAGATGAAGGGGTTGCAGCCCCAAAACATGTACATTGATCCCCCATGATGGGAAATAGCACATGTTGACACACTGTGTGCATCTTCCAAATTTGGATTTTCCTGGGGTGACACCCCATGTGATGAAAGCAATATCAGCCCAGTTTGTACATACTCATGTCTGATATTGTCTTCACTTTTCAAAGTTGAACTTTGTAAGTTCCTGTGTTCTGTATGTTACGCTTTGATAAATGCCTGTTTACACAAAAACACCAAATTACCCAAAAATGACCTTAAATAATGTTTTTGATACACCCAATATGTTGGTTTGTTGTAAAACCCTTTTCTAAACGCACATGTGAATGTGCTTTGATTAAAAAGTTAAATTATCAACAATGTGTGGCTTCCTTTTTCAATGCACAAAAGCAGTATTTGGAGTAAAATTGTTGTTTTCGGTGACAATGGGTGTTATTTACTAAAGGCAACTCCACTTTGCACTCCAAGTGCAGTTTCAGTGGTGCATAGTGGATGTGCCTTTAGTAAATAACACCCACAGTGAAGTGTTAATTTTCACAATCATGCCATTTTCCTGAGCCCACATATTTCTGTCATGGTGCTGAAAATGAGCAAGATTTTGGTCAGTGATGCACTACATACATTAGTTAACAAAAACAAGGTGTGTGTGTAGCAGACCCACAACATAATAAGATTATCTGAAGAAGAGACTGTCCCCTCATCTCGCTCAGAACTTGGGTTTGCACTGTTGTAGAAAAAGGCACAGCAACAAAAATCATAAATTTACCTAGGAGACACATAAAACCAAGCCAAGCAGTAAATGAAAACAAAGATTATTGGAGTTTCAAAGGAAAATGTATTTAAAAAAATGCCGCTCAGACATTGTCTGGCATATCAATGACCCCTCTACCCACAAAGTACTCCATGTATTGGGTTCGGACCTCACGGGCACTTTGGGGGGGGGGGGCAAGCCAGGACGAGCAGCTTCAAGGCCCGTGAGATTCTCATTTTCAAGCAAGTCTGCATCTTGGACAACTGAGACCGCATAGTTTGCTGAATGTCTTTTTAAGAAATTGTGCAGAACACAGCAGGCCAGCACAATGTGATTTATTTTATATTCTGCCATGTGGATAGGCGTTAAAAAAAAGTCGGAACCAGCTGGCCAGTATTCCAAAAGTGTTCTCCACCACTCTACTGGCTCTGGCCAGCCGGAAATTAAAAATCCTCTGGTCCGGGGTGAGGGTCCTCACCGGGAAAGGCTGCATCAGATGGTCTGCCAGGGCAAACGCCTCATCCACGACGAAGACGAACGGGAGTCCTTCCTGATTCTCTTCTGGGGTGGCAAGCCCGGACTGCTACTCTGGAGACACCAGTAGAACTCCGTCCGTGCGAACAACCATCCGACATCCGGCCATTTTGCCCCACGTCCACATACAAGAAGTCATAGGTCGCAGACACCACCGCCAACATCACGATACTATTAAACCCCTTGTAGTTAAAATAGTACGACCCCGAGTTGGGTGGTGGGACGATGCGGACGTGTTTCCCATCAATTGCACCTCCACAATTGGGAAAGTCCCAATGACTGGCAAAGTGGGAGGCCACAGTTTGCCATTCCTGTGGCGTTGAATGAAACTGTGGAGTGAAACAAGACAAAAAATTTGTAATTTTGCAAATCAACATTGCAAGCAGATTAGACACCAACATTTTTGGCCAAGATCAGTATAACATTTTGGGAGTATTTAAAGCCTAAAGTATAAGGTCCCCTTATCAGAGTCATCACCCCCCATCCCCCCCCCCCCATCTGATGGGCCCTTGCTAAAAATGAAGGGGGGGGGATGTTTTGGACAGGTAACCCTCTCCACTTGATTGAAAGCTGAATGCCTAAATAATGTGTGATACTTTGGGAAGCCCCCCCTTACTTATACTATTGGCAGCCCACCGGACAGGTAAGAAGTGTCATAATACCAAAAATTTAAAAAAATGGAAGCACATTTTGACATTCTGCTATTACATATCAAGATAATAATAGGGGGAAAAAATGATAGCATTTGAAAGTATTGAGGCAGGCCCTTGCACTACATGCTTTGGTGAACTCGTCCATAAATGTGACCATCAACAAGGTAGGTATAGTGGGTATTGGGTTTGGTAAAGTCAGCAGATAGAGGATTGCTATCAGCTGACCTAACAGTTGGGGGGAGGGGGGTTCCTAATGAGTTTGGCACAACCAAAAAAAAAGTCACTCTGCATGAATTGAAGCCCACACATAACATTTGTAGACATTTTAGGGGGTGTTTAGGGGAATGCAATACTATGGAGCTGACAAAAGACATTGGTAAGTGACTAGACTATAGTTTTATGGGCCAAGAAGAGCATGGTGGGGAAGTTAGTGAGGCAAATATGCATGAGGACAAAGGGACAGAGCATATGAATTAGAGCATATTGCAATCATGGTAATTAGGGAATGAGGAAAGAAATGCAATACATTAGCAATCATTAAATACATAGAATGTTATGTTAAAGGATAAAACTTACCTTCATATAGTCCTTCTGCAGGACCTGAATGATGGCAGAACAGGTCTCTGGAATAATGATCCCCAGAGCCTGGGGGGAGATGCCTGTGGAGAACTTGAGGTCCTGAGGGCTTCTCCCTGTTGCCAAGTAGTGCAACGTGGCGATGAGCCTCTGCTCCGGAGTGATGGCTTGCTGCATGCAGGTATCCTGCCTGCTGATATAAGGGGTCAGCAAAGCCAGCAGACGGTGAAAAACGGGGTCCGTCATCCGGAAATAATTCCTGAAATCATCAGGATTATTCTCCCGGATCTCACGGAGCAAAGGCATGTGAGTGAACTGGTCACGATGGCGCAACCAATTCTTGGTCCACAAACGGCTCCCCTCCCTGTTCATGGACCGGGCTTGTGTCAAAGTAAGAACCCCAACACAAAGCCCCTGCACAGCACAAACTCTACGACGAGTACGTATAGACAAAACATGGTTTGAAAACGGTCGGCTGGTCACAACGGACAACAGAAAGCACTGATAAACAGCAATGCCTGAAAGAACGACCTGAATAGCAGAAGCAAGCAGACAATAAGCAATGCAAATCAAAGCATACTATACCAAGATATAGTCCTCAATGAGAAACGAATGCTTACTGACTACACGCACTGATTATCAGATACGCAAAGACAAGCAGAAACTGAAGAGCAGTAGCGAACTGAATCACAAATCTGAAAAGCGTGAATCGTCTCTCACCAAACTTCTACTAACACGCGATAGACACGAGATCAGCAGAAGGAGCCCAAAGGGTGCCGGACGTGGTGCTGAACTTCCTTTTTCTAGTGCCGCCGTACACGGCTTACGTCACCGCGTTGTTGGCAACCGGAAATTCCGACAACTTGGTCCGACCGTGTGTATGCAACATCACTTCCGAACCTCTTCCGAAATTAATCCGTCGGAATTACTCCGACGGATTTGGTTGTCGGAATCTCCGACTGTGTGTACAAGGGCTAACATACATCTCCTAAGCAGGAACACATCACTATCTCCCCAAGCATTCTTTCCAGATAATGTGCAGTTAATTTATGACCTTTCCGTTTAACCCTGTGTTATCCAAACTCTGTTCAATGAAAAGTGTAAACCCACCACATAAACATTCTATATACAAAATAAAATTCCCCAATAAATATCAGAACATGATGTTCACATTTGCATGGAAGCATAATTTAATGAATGCTGATTATTCAGAGAATTACCATATTTATATTTATTGAGGATTGTTTTGTTTTTTTTATGTACAGTTAAGCTTCATACACACAATATGAAAATTGGATGAAAAATACCACTTTTCAAACGTTTGTGCATTTTTTTTTGTGGGGGAGTGGATCTTGGGTGGGAGTTCCCACACTTTTTTCCCCAGGACTTGACCCCTGCCCAGTTCACAACTCACTTCAGCACCCTCATTTACAGCTTATCCTCACAGCTTTCACCTCTGTACAATCTGCAAACCCCTTTTCCTGCTATAACCTCTGCACTCCCCTTTGCACAAATCTCTCACCCTTTTACAGATCCCCCTCCCCTCAGCTCTCTCAATTTTTTCACAGATCCCTCCTTCCAGCTTTCTCACAAATCCTCTCACCCCCCACAAAAAAATCTCTCTCACCTGTTCACAGATTGTCCCCCTCCCCCACAGCTCTCCTTCACCTCTTGCAGAATGCAGCCAGGCTCTGATAGTTGTGTCCAGGCTTTTTTTTCAACACAGTGACATTCCTGCAGCTCTGCCTATTAGCAATGTAGCATAGAGCAGAGGAGGAGTTTCACAGCACTTCGCTCCGCTCTGTGCTACACACAGGTGTAAAAGGCTGCAGGTGGTGAAAGCCTCCCCAAGCCCCATATTTACAAAAAATGTTGGTGATTGTAGCGTTGAGACCGGGGAAATCCATCTATAAACATCCAGCATTATGTGCCCTGGATGCAGTGCCAACACTACTACACAGAAGGTGGTGGAGGATGTGAGTCCTTTACTTTTCTGTGTTACTGACAAGAGGGAGAGGACAGGGCTGCCAGAGGTGGCGGAACTCCGTTCCGGCAAGTTCCGGAAGAAAAAAAGCCCTGCCTGCGACAATTGATAAATATCCCTATTTATGTTAACGCACCCTCCAGGGCCCAGGCAGGCTCTTCCTCAGCCCAGGCTTTAGATCCTGGCTCTTTCTGCCTGAAGCTGGCAGGTCATTCAGGCACCATCTGTCCTAGTTCAGTATCCCCCTCCTATAGTCCAGGGCCTCCAGACACCTGATGTCCGAGTCCAGGGTCTCCAGATGCCCCCTCTCCTAATCTGGGACCTCCAGACACCCCCTCATCTAGTTCAGTATCTCCCTTGTGCCCTACATCCAGGTGCCTTTACCACACCAACCTCCTCTGCACCCCCCAGCCCAATGTCTCCTCCACACCGCCCATCAGCCCAGAGCCTCCATTGCACCCCCAATCCAGGGCCTTTTCTGCCCCCCCAGTCCAGGTCCTTCCCTGCATCCCCCCAGGTCCCCCAAATCCTTTGCCATACCAACCCCAACTTCCTAGTCCAGGGCCTTCTGCACACAAACCCCTCTCCTTGTCCTAATAAATGCCTTCCAATTCCACAAAGGCTCTCCCATGCTGAAGCGTCACTCTGGAATGCCTTTCTATAACACTGGCTTGAGGAGCAGAGTGATTCAGCACTAGTGTGCCTGTGCAGTCTCCCCCCCCCCCCCCCCCCCCCATTTAGTTCTCCTGTGTTTGGCAAACTATGCAGCGGGCAGCTATGACACCCTTAGAGCAGCGCTTCTCAGTGCGGGTGGGTGTGACAGAACCCCTGGCGGCACCCCCCTAGATGTGTCACCCGGGGTGTGTGCCCCCCTGCCTCCTGCTAGTTTCAGCCCTGATCACAGGTTTTACAAAGCAATTAGAAACATCTTAATAAAAGGTCTGTTCTTCTGCAATTTTGTCTATTTAAGCCTGGATACACACTATACAATTTTCTGTAGATTTTTTTCCTTCAGATTTACCAAAACCATATATGATGTCAAGCCTTAAGCGTTTCCATTTGTATGCAAATCTAAAGGGAATCAGACAACAAAAGTTGTATAGTGTGTATGGGGTCTTATGCTTCATGGGGAATTTAACCCCTTCAGCTCCAGAATGTTTACCCCCTTCTTGACCAGACCATTTTTTGAGATATGGCACTGCGTTTCTTTAACTGACAATTGTGCTGGTGTACCCAAAAAAATTGATGTCATTTTTTCCCCACAAATAGACCTTTTTTTGGTGGTATTTGATAACCTCTGCAGTTTTTATTTTTTGTGCTATAAACAAAAAAAATCGAACTTCTTCATCAATTTAGGCCAATATGTATTCTGCTACATGTTATTGGTAAAAAAATCCTAATAAGCGTATATTGATTTGTTTGCGCAAAAGTTATTGCGTTTACAAATTTTGGGATATATTTATGGAATTTTTGTTTTATATATTTTTTTCTAGTAATGGTGGCGATCAGCAATTTTTAGCAGGACTGCAACATTGCAGCAGACAAATCTGACATTAAGTAGAACTTTTTGGGGACCAGTGACACCAATACAATGATCAGTGCTGAAAAAATGCACTGTCACTGTAGTAATGACACTGGCAGGGAAGGGGTTAACATCAGCGGCGATCAAAGTGTTAAATGTGTTCCCTGGGAGTGCTTGCTAACTGTGTGGAGGTGCTTTGATTAGGGAAAGGCAGAGATCCATATTCCTGCTTAGCAGAAACACAAGATCTCCATCTTCCCCTCTGACAGAACAGCGATATGCCTTGTTTACATAGGCAGACCACCACTCTGTCTGCCTCGGGAATGATTGGTGGGTCCTGGAGCCACTGATTGACCCTTGATGTGACCTCAATTCCGATCGGGGCAGAGACCAGAAATACTATGTGTGAAGCCATTTGTCCTGATTTTAAACTGTAAGTCTACTGCTTTTTATTAAACAATTTATTGGACTACTACACCATGGAGTTTCCTTTATGTTGCATGTGAACATTGCATGGAGGGACCTGCCTAGAGATATTGGCGTTATTTGTGGAAATCGTTTTCTATCTGATTGGAGGCCCCAGGAATAGGAATCTGTTGTCTGGATTTTTGGAGACACTTATTGTGTAACAAGCCCAGCTAGACCTGTAGACGTACCTGAGGTGAGAGGCTGGGTTAAACCACAGGCGCTATGGATGATGGAAACGGTGTTGATGATTTGGATTCATTGGACTCTACTTTTCTTCACACAAGCACCTTATTTATGAACTTTCTCTGTTTTGGCCCTTTTTTATATGATATCAATTTGAAGATTGCAGCACTTTATGGACTTTTTGTTTAAGCACTTTATATATTGCACTATCACTTTGAATACTTTGTAACTTGGTGGTGCGTGTCAACTACGTATGTGATGCACTGTCACTTTTGTATTTTGCACTTAATTAGCTGAAGATTACCTTACTATTATTATTAATATTTTTTGTCTCATTGAGTGAGCGCCACACTCATTATTATTCAATTTGATTGGCTCCCACTGTGTCCAATCACAGCGGGCAGGGCCGGATTAACATAGGGGCTATTGGAGCTGCAGCTCCAGGCCCCTTTCTCAAGATAGGCCCATTTGCCCAAAAAAAAATAAAAAATTCAAAAAAAAAAGATCGACTTCGAGGATTGTAGCTCGGCGATCAGGAGGCACAGAGACCCCACATTTGGGGGGTAGGTATCTAAAGACCCACTCCAGCACTGGTTAAAATATGGGGCTGCCATCATCTATGGTTCCGGAGATACGGGGGCTCCTTGCACAGCCTGTCAGAAGCTACATACAGACCGGCCAAAATACAAGCTGGAACACTCTGCAGCAGACTGAGAGGATGAACTCATAGAGCTTATAATAATTATTTGTATATTACTTATGATAATTAACCCCTTGCCACCCAGGCCCATTCTGAGACTTCTCTCCTACATGGAAAAATCATCTTTTTTTTTTATGCTAGAAAATTACTCAGAACCCTCAAACATTATATATTGTTTTAGCAGAGACCCTATGGAATAAAATGGTGGTCTTTGCAACTTTTTATGTTACACGATATTTGCGCAGCAATTTTTCAAACTTTCTTTTGGAAAGAAACTGTTTCATTCATAAAAAAAAAAACACTAAAGTTAGCACAATTTTGCTTTACATTTTTTTTACAGGTTACATGTTTAGAGTTACAGAGGAGGTCTAGTGCTAGAATTATTGTTCTCGCTCTAACGATCGTGGCGTATGTAACCTTTGTGTATCTGGCTCTGATACTAACCAGTGCCTACCCAGGGACTGACTAGTATCTCTCCCCAGCCTGTCCCGAGACACCCTCTCACCTGCTGACCTGTGAATGGGGCAATCACTCCCGCAGTGTTATTGTGTTCTGCCAGTGAATACAATGATTAGTGTTGCTAACTATAGCTGGCAGCACTGATTGTTTTGGGGAAAACCTGACAGGCTGGTTGTACTCAAGTCGGTAAATAGGTTGACTTGTGTAAAACCAGCTAGCCCATACATAGATCGACAATGGCTGGTCTCTGCTTAATATGTCTGGCCCACTTAACCACTACGCAGTCCCTAAACATCCTTCCACAAACCTTTACATTTTTCCTTCCCAGATTACTTCATCCTCCTCTCCTATACATAGTGCCCACTGTCATACTCTCCACACTTCTCTCCTATACATAGTACCCACTGGCATACTCTCCACACTTCTCTCCTATACATAGTACCCACTGGCATACTCTCCACACTTCTCTCCTATACATAGTACCCACTGGCATACTCTCCACACTTCTCTCCTATACATAGTGCCCACTGTCATACTCTCCACACTTCTCTCCTATACATAGTGCCCACTGTCATACCCGTCACACTTCTCTCCTATACATAACGCCCACTGTCATATCCTACACACTCCTCCTCTCTTGTACATAGTCCCCGCTGTCATACATTTCTCTCCTATACATAGTGCCCACTGTCATACCGCCAAGACTCCTCTCCTATGTATAGTGCCCACCGTCATACCCTCCACACTCCTCTCCTGTACATACTACTCACTGTCATACCCTCCACACTCCTCTCCTATACATAGTGCCCACTGTCATACCTCCAACACTTCTCTCCTATACATAGCGCTGACTGTCATACTCTCCACACTCCTGTCCTGTACATACTACTCACTGTCATACCCTCCATACTCCTCTCCTATACATAATGCCCACGTCATACCCTCCCTCCACACTCTTCTCCTGTAATTACTGCTTACTGTCCTACTCTCCACACTTCTCTCCTATACATAGTGCCTACTGTCATGCCCTCTACACTCCTGTACATATTGTTCACTGTCATACCCTCCACACTCTTCTCTTATACATAGTGCCCAATGTCATACCATCTACACTCCTCTGCTGTGCATACTGCCCACTGTCATACCCTTCACACTCCTCTCCTGTACATAGTGCCCACTGTTAGACCCTCCACATTCCTCTCCCTCACCTGCACATACTTCCCACTTTTATACCATCCATACTCCTCCCCTATGCCTCTTACCCACAAAAACTGTTCTTTAAAATTATACTGAATATCCTCAATGTTACCAGCTCTAGAATGGGCACTTTTGTCAGTTCAACTAAAGGAAATCTCACAGTCCTCATATTTGTTCTGCCCCATTATTAGTACTTATTTCGTTTTGTAATTACTATTGTGATGTATAGATGAACACGGGGGATGTCAGCTACTCTAAATATAGCACTTGTAAAAAAAAAGCGTCCCTGAAAATATTTTTGAAATGTTGACAACTATGCACTTAGGCACTGCCCAAGGGCCACAGGGTCAGTAGGGGGGCCCCATGAGAAGCTCCTGTGATATTAAAGCGGTAGTAAACTTTTCTAACATTACTTCTTTTTAGAGGCCCTAGGGTAGGTTATGCCATAATGTACAAGTATGCACAGCATATTAGCACATTAGGGTACACTTAAATTGTCAGACTGAGCCCTCCAGTGCTGTGCTGTGATCAGTCTGGCGGGGCCCGGGCACTTCCATCTTCACCCGGACTTTCTTGTGGGTTCTGTGCCTTCGGTCACTTGCCTTGGCCAGGCTGCGTTGATGTCATTCCCACACATGCTCATGTGCATCCTCTCTCTCCCATCCCCCCTTTCTCTCTCATCCTCCCTCCCTTACCCCTCACACCCTATTTCATCCCCTTTCTCTGTCTCTTTTATTCTCTCTCTCTCATCCTCCCTCTCTCTTTAATTTTATTTGTTATCACAAAAAATAGTTAGCATTTTTATTTATTTATTGTTTATAAAAGGCCCCACCAAAATCCTCAGCACCAGGCCTATGATGTTCTTAATCTGGCCCTGACAGCGGGAGTGGGTTTCCCTACAAGTAGGTGATTTCATGCTGAATGGCCGTCCTGCTGCAGTAAATGTACATGGGGCAGTCCGGAAGCGGATATAGTGCTATTAAATGTCCAAAACTCGCAGGCAGGCAGGGTTTTTATAACAAAAGAGACTCTACTGGTCTCTTCTGTCATAAATACCTCTCCCACCTGTCAGTAGTAATATAATCTGAGTCACAGTTGTCCAGCTCAGGCGACACTGATGTCACTCTCTCTATGACGTGGTGAAGTGATTCTTAAGCCCATGCGGGGGGGGGGGGGGTGATGTCATTGGGGTGCTGGCCATTCAAGCAGCCAGAGAAAATAAACCCAGAAGGAAGACTGGGTGAAGGTGGGAGCACCTGGGGCCAGTTGGAGAGATGACAACGCATAGCTAGAGGGCTGCATTTTAGAGTTACGTTTTCCATAATGTGCTAATATGCGGTGCATGCTAGCACATTATGGCATAAACCCCCTGGGGTCCCATAAAAAAAAATCTAGGAGAGTATAATGTGAAATCACTAATTAGAAACTTTTTTAATGCTTTAAAAGTATTACAGTAAGCCAAAAGACTTTTAGCTTTTTTTGATAAAAAAAATGATTTACACTTCATTTCTAAAAGTGTGTTACTGCTTAATGACAAGTACTAATCAATAATTAAATCTTATATTTCTAAAGACAGTGACATTTTAAAGAATATTCCTAAATTCAGTTCACCAGTGTTTAAGGACATATTACCATTCAGAAGTCAATAAAGCAGTGAAGTAAGCACTAACAAATCCATTTTCATTTTTCAATGTGTCAGGTGTTAGACCTGGTTCACACTTGTGCAGTTTCACATGCAACCTGGGTTGCACAAAATGACAAGTGAAATTACATTGTTCACATCATTCAACTCATCACGGAATGATTTTTGAAGAGGTTGCGGTGCTACTTTGGTGTGATATCAGTGTGATTTTGGCTCCATAGAATATACAAACCTTATCAAGGTTGCATCAAAGTTGCTATCAAGTAGCATTACATAATTGCACTGAAAGTTGGATTGAAATCCTATTGCAGCAGTGTGATTAAATAATGAAAATTCTGATATTAGTCAGGTCAAAATGAATCTAAAGCAAAGGGGATTCCCTGTTTAATTCATGGAAAGTAGCACAGAAGATTGTAGACTCTATGAGGCATTTTTCCTATTATTTCAAGTGATTTATTATATTCTGTCTAATTATCAATATAAAGGGATTATTTTCTTGAAAAAAAAGTGGAATTTGACAAGGTTTATATTAAAATGACAGAATATTTAAAATCATTAAAATGAATAATATACAAACTGTATAACAATTTTTCTAATGTCAACTCATTGCCAGAGACGTATCTGACTTTCCCTGCATAAAATGTATAAAGACACAATGACATTATCTGTATGACCACCATCTATGCCCTGTGAATGTTTGTGTGGGCTCTACAGAGCTGTCGATTCTGTACATTTATCACAAATCTGACAGGTTATGTGATGAGAAAGGTGGATTTCCTTCACTAGCTCTCCCCTTCCTATCTCCCAGGGATGCTGCTAGCATCCAAAAAGACATAGGGCCCTTTGGGACACCCAGTATCAGGAAAAAATGATTTCAAATCTAATTCATGGTGCTTAACACTAAACATCATTTAGAAGTTGGATGAAATATTTTTTGTAGTATAACACCAAAACATCAGACCAAAACAAGGTACAGAGCAATTTGGTTTTAGATGTTAAATAGAGGCTCAAGCAGAAAAACAAAGACTTCACACCAGTGTGATACATATGTTTGTTAACTGAACATGTCAACTTTTTGCTATACTAACAAATTATTCCCCAAATAAGGCAACACTAGGTTATTTCGGATTAAACACTGGAAGGCATGAATTCCTCTCTTGACTGTGCAGAATGAATTGGCAAATAATCATAATGATGTCATTATGGTTGCTATTGTGATGTGGTGTTAAAACATGCTGTCAATCATGTTTTTTAAAGTTAAAGTCTTATGCCCCGTACACACGATCGGACTTTCCGACAACAAAACCGTGGAATTTTGTTCAAAGGATGTTGGCTCCAACCTGTCTTGCATACACACGGTCACATAAATGTTGGCCAACAATTACGAACCTAGTGACGTAAAAGACGTATGTGATTTCTCCATTACGATTGCTAGTTTTACAAGACCGAGTGCTTCCAGCTCATACTTGATTCCAAGCACGCGTGGACTTTAGTCTGATGGACTTGTGTACACACGATCAAACATTTGTTGGTGGAAAATTTGAGAACCTGCTAGCCAACATTTCTTGGCGGAAAGTCCGACAATAAATGTTTGATGGAGCATACACACGGTTTGGACTTTCCGCCAACAAGCTCACATCCAAAATTTGTTGTCGGAAAATCCGATCATGTATATGGGGCATAATTCTGGACATACATAAAATGATTAATATTGTCTTTCCTCCCCACCCAACTATTGCAAATTTTTTGAGGGGATGATCTAATATAGAGTAATACTTACCTTAACCCACAATCCCACAGTCTTCCTCCCTCTAGGATATAGTTGTGATGACAACACCTCTGAAGCCAGCCCGGTCAAGTCTCTGTCCCTCTCGCTGATGTCTTCATGTTCAATATAGGACCAGCAGCCATCTCTGTGTATGCATTGTACCTGATGACATAGGAGTGCCCACACACATTCTGGCAAAGGAAAGTGGAGGAAATAATCACTACAGAGTAAGGTAGGTGGTAAGGCTGGCCAGAACCACCTCTTGAGAGAGTCTATAAGGGCTCATTTACACTTTCTTGGGCTTCAACACAAATTAAAGTGCCTACTGCTTCAACATGCTTTCATAATGTGTTTTTGATGCTTCGATGGTGCTTCGATTAAGTGTTGGTGATGCTTTGATGAAGCTGTAGTGATGCTTCAGTGATGCTCTTTTGAAGATTTGTTGAAGCTTTGCAGATGCCTTGTGTGTGTGGATATCTCATACCTGTTATTTCTCCAAAACAAAGCGAAAAGCCGCAGCAAAGCAAAAACAGGTGTAAACAGGACTGTAACCTAACCATTTTATTTAGTGACGGGGCTTTCACTGGCGTTCAGAGAGCTTTCACAAAGCCTGTCTAAAGCCTTGTTTTGAAGCAAGTCTAAACTAGGCCTTACACATTTCACAGCTCTTACTGTGAAGAACAAATGGAATAATTTTTACATGTTCCAGGGAAACATTTTAACAATGTGTGTGCTGCGTGTGTCCTTGGGGCAAGTCAGACAAGAAACAGTGACAAGTCCTGGTACAAAGAAAAAAAAAAACATATGGGCAAAGGTCTTCTCCTATCAATATTTGCAAGACTGCCTACAGAATCATGCACTTATGCCTTATGCCACTTATGTGATATGTTAGCTCAAATATATGCTAAGAGACTACTACTGTACCATAGTTGGTGTACCTAGTATTTATAATAGGTCAGTGATTCTCAACCAGGATTCCGTGGAACCCTAGGGTTCCTCCAGAGGTTGCTAGGGGTTCCTTCAGCATTGGGCAAGGCCTGCCACTCACACCGTTGATCTTTTTAGCTACCTGTTAGGGGGTAATTCTTCCCAATGACCACAAGTGTAAGGACCATTCATCCCACTGACCATCACACTAATGTATCATGAGCTGTAGATTCCTAATTTTTAGCAGGGGGGTCCCTGAGACCGGAGAACCATTTCAAGGGTTCCTCTGTGTTGAAAAAGTTGAGAAAGGCTGTAATAGATAATTATGATATAAGCTCCAAGGCCAAGTGTGTCCACCATTCTAAAGAATCTGGAATTTAAGATGGTCATAAATGTCCCAATCTAGACCCAATCTGATGGACCAATACAATATACAGATCATTTAAGTATACCCTAAGTGGAGATAAAAAGGATTCCTGAAATCTGAAAGTTTGCCAACTTGAAAATCTCTGTGTGACCTCCTAAATGGAAAGAAGGATGAAAGCTAAACAGTGAACATATTCCTCTTCAGCTCATCTGGCAAGTCACAAAATGAAACATGGTGAGTCCTGGCACTATAAACAGCAAATGTCACCCTGCTAATGTTCTCATGGACACATCTACTTGTGTATGCTGTGCCTTAAGGGGCAATGGAAACTACTTCTTTGAGTACAATGCAAAAAGCAATGCAATTAAAATTGTTAAGGGATTAGTGCAGGGGAATAATGCAGATGTATGCCTTATAGACAACTTGACACAAAGCAAGTTTTCAAACAGCAGTAGCTCATAACAATCAGTCACAAGTAATGTGTCTTAGGTCATTTGCCTTAAGTAAACTGAAATGTAATTACTGGCTGTGGATTTAATATCTCTGCAGGCATTTGCCACAGCTAAAACAGATACAGATATTGAAGTGTACATACACTCCACTGTGGCAGGACTAGTATTAAAATGTTACCATTTGTTTATTATTCTCAGTAATTTGGATTTTTTTTTAAAAGATCATTTAGTTGCATCACAATTAAATAATGGACTGTGATATTTTGCCATGTTCTTTGAAGCTTAATCGAATGTTATATATATGTGCCACTGATATCACACATCAATTACATCATAAATCACACAGAATAGAGGATATTTTATAGCTTCTAAAACCATCTGGCTAAAAGTATGAACAGCGTGTAGTATTTCTAGTAAGATCCACCAACCTGTAAAATGAAGCTTTGTCATGGCTTCTGGCCAGGGAACAGAATCTGTCTTTCATCACCCTTAAAATGAAAACACTTGAATGACTTTTCAATGTTTCATATTCAAAATTCCTTCCTGCTCTCTTAGCCCTATAGTCCTGGTGTATCTAAAACAACAGCGACATCACTTGATGACCCAGAAAAATGCATGGAAAAGTACACTGTTTGCAAATAAAAGTGTACATTTAATTATACCCTATCACAAAATGTTACATGAAGAGAAATAATTAATAGAAAGTCAGAATATTCTATTGGCAATATCAACAGATCTCATCTTTTGTTTTGTTGTCGTTTTTGTTGTTATTTGTTGCTTCCTTTTACTGTATTCAGCTCTGTGCAAAGAAGATTAAATCTGATTGGCTGCAAAAGACTGAAACGCTACTTTCTACAGTTTCAGTAAAGCAGATTTACATTCGGACAATGGTCAGAATAAATTCTTATACTGGCCAATGAAATGAATTAATGCCCAAGAACTTGATGCACCTAAACGCAAAATGTGTCAAGCGTTTTTTGTGCCAAAGCATTGCTGAGAGGAGAAAAGGAGTCTAGGAGAGCAAGCACAACGTCCAGTGTGCATGAGACCTTAAAGTGGTTGTAAACCCTTACAAACCACTTTGACCTACAGGTAAGCCTAGATTAAGGCTTACCTGTAGGTCCAAGAAATATCTCCTAAACCTACATGGTTTAGGAGATATTTACCTGAAGACAGCCACCGCTGTCTACGGCGCATGCATACTGGCTAAGCCGCAGATCGCGGCGATATGCCGCGAGTGTCGGCTCCCATGCGCATGCGCGGGAGTGACGTCATCGCTGCTCCGGCGAATCACAGCGCCAGAGCAGCAAGACCCACCAAGAAGATGGATGCTCGGAACTACAGAGGGCAGCGGTGACTTCGCTGGCTCCTGTGTCAGGTAAGTGACACATAATGGACTACTATGCGATGCATAGTAGTCCATTATGCTTTACCTTTGCAGGGAATCATCAGGGTTTACTTCCTCTTTAAGACTTCTAGCTATAACAAACAATCTTTTTCTATTAGATGCCATGGACAGCTTGATGCACACATGTGGTTAGTGCATTA